>NC_061805.1:31320256-31625900 GCF_021462225.1 Girardinichthys multiradiatus
TACTGATAAAAGCTGCCAGCTGAACGCTCTAAGTGTGAAAGTTTATCAAGAGGTTTGTGGCAAAGCTTTAAGCAGGGATGCACTGATACTCTCATTCCATCTTCATATTGGCTGATGTTAGTATCTTTTGTATACCTTACTCAGGAGGAAAAACATTATGATTAGCTGTCTGTGGCATTAAAGGAAACACTAAGAATTTTCCCACAACAGTGGGCACTACTTTCACTATTCTCACACACCAAGACCAAACGCTAGGCATTATTGTGGGTTCAGGAGGTAACATCTCCTGATACAAGTAGTATTCCCACAGGCAATGCAGCAGATTCATTGCGAAGGGCAGAAGGTTGCCCGTTCAGCTGAGGCCTGTGGGATTTATTGCACGGATTAGGTGACAGCTGATGCAATACGTGCTGGACCTTGCTGCTACTTGTGCTTTTTTGGCAGGAAACTGAAGGCAAACTCGTAGTTCAATCCTTGAATGTTTTGCATTCAGAAAAAATCACTTTCATTTCAGACTGCAGGTTTTGGTTCATTTGTTAAAACTGAATTTAGTACAGCAGCAGTTTTTGAATGAATGTGTGGCCATGTGAAAGGAAACAGAATCTGTTGATCATATTTCTTAATGCATCCTTCATTGATATTTATTAAGTACAGAGGACAAATAATTTTTATCTGACTTGAATATTGGTTTGCACTCTTGAACCTAATTTGTCTGCTCTGGATTTATATAACCATGTTTCCAATGGTTTTACGATTCCAAATGCTTGCCTGGCCCATTATTAATCTACCATCAGTTTACCATGCCACACAGCTGAATTATGAAACATTTTTCTCCTAGTGTGGTTTCATTTGGCAGAGAAGAGTCAGGTGCTACTTACAAAACAGTCACTGTCTTTTGTTAAATAAAAAATCAGTAGAAACTGGAAGAGTACCATTGACAAGGTGAGTTAGAAAGTTATAAAGCAGGATAAGATTACAGAAAATGAGCCATGTTTTTTCTTTCAGTGTGTTTAAATGCAGGTGTATCATTGAAAGTGAAACTTATATATTAAATGGATTCATTACACACACAGTTATGTTTTCCAAGGGAATTTTTTCCAGAACCAATTTTTCAAAAATTTAGAATATTTTCTAAGATCAATAAAAAGTATTTTTTTTATGGAGAAATGTTATCTTATGGCTCACACAATCATGGAGAAGACTGTATACTTTACAGTTGTTCAACAGAACGTACTGGAAATACTGTATCTAAATGTAAGAAATGAAAGTTGCGTGCAAGGAAAAAGTGTGGTTCAAAAAAACTGGACAAGCCCTTTAGACTTTATTGTACCCAAGTGGAATTTCCTTTCCACAGGCTTGACCCCGGACTCCCATTACCAGCAGGTGGAACATTACAGCACAGGCACAACATCACATTACTACCCAGAATACATCATAAAAATACTGCACAGAGCACAACAGAACAAGTAATGGCAGCCTTAGGGGGGCCTTTTGTTTAGGACGGCTATGACTGGGGGCATCAGGCTTTTCCCAAAACAAGACCTTCTGCACCTCAATGTCCTTTGGTGGATGAGTAAAGTCCTGTGTTATTGAGATTGTAATGCATATAATAACCTTATAATTTAGTTCTGAAAGGCTGGGCATGGGCGGGCCAATGATTATAGCAGCAGTGCTGGTTATAAGTTTGAGGATTGTTGGATGACTGACACCATATGCTGAACGCTGCTTTTAAATGAACCAGAGCTTTTTGAATAACCTCAGCAGAACCACAGCTTCATACTATACTGTATTGTTGCAATAATTGAAGCAAAAGGAGCCCTGACCAAGTGTTGACTGTAGATATTTTTTCAGTTTGCTTATTAAAAGTATTAAAAATACTTTTTTATAAGTAATATTTTAATTTTCTGAGAAACTGAATCTTTGGTTTTCATTAGCTGGAAGCCATAATCAGCCAATGATATGACTTTACTTGAATAAATTTACAAAAGTTTTTAACTTTGAATTGATATTGTAATTTATTGAGATGCACCTGTAAATTCTCAACTTTAGCTACAACAACAAATAAACCAACATAATGTGATTTAAACCATGAGTAGAATCTGTAGAGTCAATGTCCAGTTGGAAGATTGATTGCTTGATTGCTCGATTGATTGGTTGACAGAAAAGCCATCAGAACCCTTTGGTGAAATATGTGTATTTAGATCAAGGCCTTTGTGTTTTTTGGTCATTTTTCCTTTAGGATATCACTGGTCATCCAATACAAGGAGGCTCTATTTAAAATTTTAACGAATACACGTCAACACATTTTTCTATCAATCACCATCTTTCGCAACAAGTATTTTCCTGTCAGTTATGAATCATGTTTTTACCTACATAAGAATTAACTGGCAGATAGTGTCACACTGGTGATGTGTGATTGGGTGATTTTCAACCAATTGAGAAGCTGTAAAAGTGGGAATGATTAGGTGAGAGCAGGAGACATGTGAATGAACCCTTTCTGGCATAACTTGATCACGTGCAGGAGGAGAAATGAAAATAGAACCGGAGAAGGGTGTTGACGATCTAAAGGGGAGTGTGACTGATGCACCAATAGCTTTGCAGAGCCCACTTATCTTGCCATGGTAAGGTTTTACTTTTACACAACACTGGATATCCTGGCAGACCACATGGGAAGAGGATCAAGTTCGCATTTTTTCAGGTATTAATGAAACAATGAGTTAATCTTCTCCCACAGTCTGAATTAAATCTGGCAGAAAGTGAAATCAGCTTGGCTGAAAAAAACACCAGTCTTTCCATGGCTGGCTGAGGGCAGTGAAACTCTGTGACCCCTTTATGCCCGCTTAACAAGACATAATCTTAAACTCTAGTTTAGATTTGCTGTTCTAATTTAAAACGATATATGGTGATTAGAGAAATACATTTTCTGTTAGTGTTTAGGTGACCCACAACACACTCACTGTTCTGTTTGACAAATATGTTTAAGGAGTTGAGTCTGTGGGCTGCACGGTGGTGCAGTTGGTAGCACTGTTGCCTTGCAGCAAGAAGGTCCTGGGTTCAATTCCCAACCGGGGGTCTTTCTGCATGGAGTTTGCATGTTCTCCCCGTGCATGCGTGGGTTCTCACCGGGTACTCTGGCTTCCTCCCACAGTCCAAAGACATGCATATTAGGTTAATTGGTCACTCTAAATTGCCCTTAGGTGTATGAATGAGTGTGTGCATGGTTGTTTGTGTGTTGCCCTGCGATGGACTGTCAACTTGTCCAGGGTGTACCCTGCCTCTCACCCGTAGACTGCTGGAGATAGGCACCAGCTCCCCCACTATGGAATAAGCGGTAGAAAATGAATGAATGACTGACTGAGTTGAGTCTGTATGGGAACTTGACCAGAGGCAAGTATTACACTACACTCCTGACATGTTTCAGCTTGTTTAATTTGGCACGGATGATAAAACGGAAACAAACACCCATTACTCTTTGTGAAAAAGGTGAAAAAAAACGTCACTCGTACTCGTCGTCTTCCGCTTCATCCGGGTCTGGGTTGCAGGGGCAGCAGACTCAGTAGAGACACTCAGACTTCCTTCTCCCTAGACACCTCCTCCAGCTCTTCCGGGGGAGCCCAAGGCGTTCCCAGGCCAGCCTAGAGACATAGTCCCTCTAACGTGTCCTGGGCCTCCTCCCGGTGGGACGTGCCTGGAACACCTCCAGACACGTCCAGGAGGCGTCTGGTATAGATGCCTGGGCCACCTCAACTGGCTCCTCTCGATGTGGAGGAGCTGCGGCTCTACTACATCCCCTCCCAAATGGCTGAGCTCCTCACCCTATCTCTAAGGAATCTCATTCTCTCGGTCATGGCCCAAAGTTCATGGCCATAGGTGAGGGTAGGAACGTAGACCGACTGGTTAATCGAGAGCTTTGCTTTTCGGCTCAGCTCTCTTTCCACCACAACGGCCCCCATTACTGCAGCCGCCGCAATAATGGGGACCGCACCGCCTGTTGATCTCCCGCTCCATTGTCCCCTCACTCGTGAACAAGACCCCAAGAACCCTCGAGTACCCTGTAGAGGGTATAGAGCTGGTCCGGTGTTCCACAGCCGGGACGAAAACCACACTGCTCTTTCAAAGCCTAGGTTTGACTATCGGCCCGAACTCTCCTATCCAATACCCTGGCGTAGGCCTTACCAGGGAGGCTGAGGAGTGTGATCCCCCTGCAGTTGGAACACACCCTCCGGTCACCCTTCTTATGAAGGGGGACCACCACCCCAGTCTGCCAGTCCAGAGGCACTGTCCCCGACCGCCACGCAATGTTGAAGAGGCGTGTATACCATGACAGCCCCACAACATTGAAGCCCTGCCACCGTGGAGCTTAAAAAAACATCACCCCAAAGATAAATGTTGTCTCTTGTCATTTAAGGATAAAGTTCACTTATAGATTTGGGTGGAATGTACATTCCACCCAATAAAATACAAGGAAAGCTATAAGCTATATCTTTTCGAACTTTGACCTAAATCTAAAAGGTCATCCTGAATGTTGTTACGATAACATGTTTCATAATTTGTTCATAGTTCAACATTTGAGCAAAGAAGAAAAGGTGAAGGATTTAATTTCCAAACCTTTTGTAAGTAAAAATCTGGGAGGTGTGCACATTTGTACGTAATGCTTTGTAGATTCACCTTTGACTGCAGTTACAGCAAGTATTTGGGATGCGTCTTTACACGCTTTGCACATCTAGAGGCTGAATGAACAGCTCAAGCTCAGTCAGATTTGATGGATCGTGTCTGAAAAGTAATTTTCAGTTTATTATGAGATGCTCTAATTAGGATTTAGGTCTAGACTTTGACTGAGCCATTCTAACACATGGATATGCCTTGCTAAACCATTCCATTCCTGCTCTTTATAATTAGTGTTGATGCAGCCTCTAGCAATTTGTCTTCCTGTTTCTTGCCTTATATTTGGCTTCATCCATCTTCAAATCAACTCTTAGCAGCTTCCATTTCCGAACTGAAGAATTGCTACAGCATACTGCTTCCAGGGCCATGTGTTACTAGGAGAATGAACAGTGGGTTCTGAGGACCAGATCTAAAAACCGGTGCCCAACATCACTTTTTTCAAACTGCAAGCAGGACTTCTTCTGCCTTTCTTTCAACAAAACAAAGGAAAACAAAAAAAAAACAGATTTATAGTCATCTCTGCTCCACATTTCATATAGCCATTTCTAGTAAAGGAAGATGTATTCTTTATTGAATAACAAAGATTTATACAGAACAAAAACACAGCTAAACTTAATTAGAGCTTATCGAAATAATATAAGACAACATAGAAGAAGCATCATAAAGAGGTAATAAAACTGTCTGTTGCTGCCACCTGCTGAGGATTTCACATAAATCACCTAACTCAGAATATCTCTTTAGTCAGAGCTTATGTTTTCCAGAGGGTCGGAAGAAAATTAAAGCATGCAAAAATGTTGCCCAGATCATATGAATGCACAATCACAGTTTATGATTAGTCCGCCCCAGAGCAGATTAGCCAGACTCTACTGGAAAACCATAAATGGCTTTTAAGTACATGTATTTTTTTCTTATTATTCAGCTTTCAAAAGGTATCACTGTATCAAAAATAATGGAATTTCCACAACTCAGAATAAATAACACAAGTGAAAACTACAAAACAGAGTTACCACCTAAACACATTCTTGTGGACTCATCTACTATACAAGACAAAATTCTCATTTTCAGAACCAAGACATTGCTCATAAACTGATGCTCCTCTGACAACATTCCTGCCTTTCTGTTAAAGAAACAAAAAAGTAGATGTTTGTAAATAAATAAAACCTAGGACATGTTCAGCTGATCTACACATTAACCCAAGTGTTCCTTCTCCTTCTTAACGAACATACGGCTCGTCTTCAGGTCTCCTCTGCCAACGGTCACTGTAAATGACAGCAGGGTCCTCACTGTGCTCAAACCATGCAAAAGCATGAGCACATAACTGCGACTGCAACAGCTTTGTTTTTTCGATCTGCTGTTTGTGAACCCCTATCATCGGTTGTCTCGCCTTTTTTCAATTTCCTTTCGAATTCGAACCTCCAGAGCAGCTCTCATGGCGGCATCCAGGACGCTCTTCTCTGCGACAAGCTCCACCACCTTCTCAGGCTTATCCTCCTTTACAAAGAATGAAAGTACAGGAGAGACTTTAGACCAAGGCAAAGATCAAAGGGACATACAGTACTTTTAGTAAAAAGAAACATGCATTTACCTTGTGCACCAAGAAAGAAGTAATAACTCCAGAGTCCTCCTGATAGTCAAGCCAGAAGAGTTCTGTCCCGTGGGT
Source organism: Girardinichthys multiradiatus (assembly GCF_021462225.1). Lineage (NCBI taxonomy): Eukaryota > Metazoa > Chordata > Actinopteri > Cyprinodontiformes > Goodeidae > Girardinichthys > Girardinichthys multiradiatus. The sequence continues at coordinate 31,326,582 of NC_061805.1, forward strand.
TTCAGTCTCTGTGCTCGACCCACTCTCGTTCCACTCTTCAGGATCAGCACCGGTTCCTGGCTCTGACCCACCTGGTAAATGAGCAAAAACCCTTTTAGCTTTCCTCTGGAAGTAATCACCATCAGAACCTTGAAAAATCATCACAAATTACTTACGTCTTTGCCGAGGATGGTACACCTGGATGTCAGGTCGACGAGGTCTTCTAGGGGTTGTTGTGTGCCTTCGTCGCTGAAGCTCTTTAGCCTGCTTTACTTCTTTATCATAATCATCTCTTAAAACAAAAAGGCATGGACAATGTTAGTTGCACGTTAGTTCAAAATAAAGAAAAAAACTACTTTTTTTTATTCAGTTGAAACTTTAATAAATCTAAGTTTACTCTCAACTCAAAACTTTTTACAGCTATTTAATTTTATTGAGGCTTCAACTATAATGTATTGGTGTTATTAACAGTTTTTAAAGGTGTGCAAATGCCAACCAAGTTTTGTTGGAAGATAAAATCAGCATCTCCTTAAACATCGTCAGGAGAAGGAAGCATTGAGTGCACTAAAATTTCCTGGTAGATGGCTGCTCTGATTTTGGACTTAAAAAAAAACACAATAGGCCAACACCAGCTCCCCAAACTATCACTGATCCCAAGCAATGTGTATTATGTGCCTCTTCGCTGTTCCTCCAATCTCTGTGACCTTGATTCCCAAGTGAAATGCAAAATGTTCTATCTTTTGAAAAGAGGACCTTGGACCACTGAGCTGCAGTAAAATCCTTTATCTCCTTAGCCAAGCTAAGATGCCTGTGATAGTGTATCTGGTTCAGAAGTGACTAGAAGGATTGTGACAGGGCTTTGCTTTAACAAGCCTCTCAATACATTTATTCCTGTTTCCTGTGCACCTTTTCAACCATACTTTTTCCTTGCACCATACTTTCCATTAATATTCTTCAATACAGTACTCTGTGAGCAGCCAGCCTCTTCAACAATTATTTTTGTGGATGACCCTTCCCCACTATTGCCAAGGACATACAGTAGCTTATCATTTGTGTATTAGAAATGCTTTTGTATAGGTCTTATGTAATATTCTAAGTTTAAAAAACAAAAAAACAGAATTTTGTGTTTTTAGCTGTGATAAAAGATAATCATCAATGTCAACAGAAATTACCGCCTGGAATATATCACTGGATGTGATGAATCTATCAAACATCAGGTTCACTTTTTAAATACTGAAATTAACATTTTGATAAAAGTTTTCCAATTCATTTAGATGGACATGTTCCAAATTACTGCAGAAATACGCCTGCAGTTCTAGTTTCACACTTTTTGTCATAAACCTAGGGAACAACAGGTCCAAAAGCCTGCAAAGCCTTCCCTTGTTATGTTCTGTTTTAAACGTTAAAGTTTTTGTTTTTAATCGGTAAGGACTTTTATGTTATTTCAGATCTGTCAGAAGACAGGGAATTGTAACCCTTTAAGAATATCTCATATACAATTAGCATTAGCTAACAGTGGTTGAGTGAATTACCTAGCAATCTGGTTCCTGCGGATATGGTGAAGGAAGCCGTGGGTCATGTCCAAACGACCACCGGGTTTGTATTTCAATTCATGCACTCCTTCGTCTCTTAAAATATCCATTCCGTAAAGTAGTTTGTACACGAATTATAGTATTTAAAAACTAATAATTAAAAGAAGTTTCAATCCAAGCTCTGACAAAAGCTAAGTAAGCTAGCTGCCCATAAATTGTTGATCAATTGTACCATTCCCAGAGTTTACACAAACTGGAAAATTATACTAAAACTAGAAGGACGCAAAATCACGGCTATTATTTAATACTAAAGGCAAGGCAAACTAGTAGTTATTTTAGTAACTGAATAGTTTCGGTTGTGATATCCGAACACGGTTAAACGTGTCCATAAATATTTATTTTAACCCCGGGTTAGGTTTTTGTTAGCTCTTCCGGAGAGCTACGACGCACAACCGCCGCGAGTTTCGAGGAGCTCAAGTTAGACCCATTTATGTATCACAATTAACTCATATTTATCTAGTGTGTTGGTTTAATATTAAGGCCATAGGATAACTGATGAGATGATTTCTTTGAAGCGAGAAAGGGTGGATGAGGTCGACGACGATGATAACGAAGATGGGGGTCAGTTTGTTTACTTCTATCGTCGGCGCAACGTTTGTTAGCTAGCAGCTAAAAAGATAGCCAGACATAAAAGGTAGTTGGATTATATGCATGACTTAGTCCAGTCGCACGCTGGAGCGATAACAGATGTTACGAAGGTCTAATATGAAGAAGCACGTCTCTTTAAAACATCTATTTGGTTATTTATGCAGTGAGATTAAGAAGCTATATTAGCTAGCATGTTTAGCTAGCTGAGTTGTAGCAAAATGTGTAGAAACGTCGGTGGCTGTTTTTTGTGATGGATGTTTTTGTTTTTTAGTTGTAACCAAAAGAGGACGAGGGCGTGTAGGAGAAGACCGTAGAAGCCGCCATTGTCCCTATCTTGACACCATAAACAGGCAAGACTGAGTTAAATGGACTAAATCGTTATAAAACCCCTATGCTAGTAAGATCCATCCTTAGCTAAGTCTGTCTATTCGCAGGAGTGTGCTGGATTTTGACTTCGAGAAGCTCTGCTCTATATCTCTCTCACATATCAACGTCTATGCCTGCCTCGTGTGTGGGAAATACTTTCAAGGTAAGCAACACGACCTGGAAATTACCTGAAAGTAACCTGCTAGCACCTGGATTCACTGTCATATTTTCCTTGCAGGCAGAGGTCAGAAGTCCCATGCGTACACCCACAGTGTACAGTTTAGCCACCATGTGTTCCTCAACCTGCATACACTCAAGTTTTACTGTCTGCCAGATAACTATGAGATCATTGACTCATCACTAGAGGACATCACCGTGAGTGAAATTGTGTCATATATTTTGATACTATGAATATGCTGTACCATATGTGGAATTGAGATATACCCTCACCGCTCACTTTGTTAGGTTCGTCTGTTTGATTTCTAACTCAGATAGTGAATCAGTCAATAATCAGGCTGCAACTCCATGCATTTAGTCATCTAGATGTAGTAAAAAAAATTCTCTGAAATTTAAGCTGTGCACCAGAATTGGAAATAAAGGGAATTTTGTACATGTCATACTTGTTGGTGGCAGTCCGTCTGGTCTAAGTATTTGGGAAACAGCTGACCGACTTATGGACACAGCTTACCCATCTTCTGATGGCTACTTCCAGCAGGATAGTGTGTGATGTCACAATGCTTAATTAATGTTCAACCATTGTTGTTTTACCATGACAATGAGTTTACTGCTCTTAAATGCCCTCTGCAATCATCAAATAATAATCCAATAGATTCACTTTTGGGATGTTGTGGTACGTGAGATTCTCATCATGGATGTGCATGCAACAAATCTGCAGTAACTGTGTTATGCTTTCATGTCAATATAGACCAAACTCTGAGAAATGTTACTACATCTTAATAAATCTATGCCACGAAGAATTACGACAGTCCTGCAGACATAAGGGGGCCCAACCTGGTACTAGTAGGGTGTACCTAGTACTGTGGCCAGTGAGTGTAGATGCTGCATTGAGTGAAGTTTGTACCTCTTTCTCATTAATTTAACATCAGTTGTCTTCTTATTTCATAGGGTACTATTGTAGTGTAGCAAACTATTTAATGTTGCCTGTTGGTTTCCTTTTATTGAAGGTAATTGTTAAATTTCTGTCTATGTATCTTTAATGTGGTATATTTAGGAACTCTATGATTTGCATTTAGAAATTATACAACATTTTAATTCTGAATGTGTTTCACAAACGTGTTAGCTGGTAAGGGTAAATGAGAAATGAACCCGTCATTCAGAAGTTCACCATTTTCATATTGCATGTTTTATTTTAATCTTTTTTTAAACTATGTTTGTTGTTTAACAAATGTTGGCTTTTACTTTCTTGTTCTCTTGCTAAAAGCAGCAACTTTTGGGTTTCTATATGACGCAACAGCTTTATAATCTTATTCTCTCTTCTCCAGTATGTGCTCAAGCCAACCTTCACCAAGCAGCACATTGCTGGACTGGACAAGCATGGTAAACTGTACAGAGCCTATGATGGGACGACTTACCTTCCAGGCATCGTAGGGCTCAACAACATCAAAGCAAACGACTATGCTAACGCAGTGTTGCAGGTATCAGTGTGTGATTCTCCAGATTTTATTTTTCGGACTCTGCAGTAATATAAAATAATACGAACAGTTCATTTTTATCTTTCTAGGCTTTTTCAAATGTCCCACCTTTGCGAAACTACTTCCTGGAGGAGGAAAACTACAAAGGAATCCGCAGACCACCAGGGGACATCATGTTCCTCCTGGTGCAGAGGTTTGGGGAGCTGATGCGCAAACTTTGGAATCCTAGAAACTTTAAGGCCCACGTTTCTCCTCATGAGATGCTGCAGGCCGTTGTGCTGTGCAGCAAGAAGACCTTTCAAATTACTAAGCAAGGTAGTTAATTTGTACTTTGTCTAGCTTCTAATACCTATTGTTTTTGGGGATAAGGTTGTTTTGCTGATGTTTTTTTATCGTGTGTAGGTGATGCTGTAGACTTCATGACTTGGTTCTTGAATGCTCTGCATGGAGCTCTTGGAGGCACAAAGAAGAAGTCATGTGAGTAGGAGAAAATTCAGAAGATTTTTGGCACCTTTATTGATGTTTTACGCTTGCTGTTAACTATATTGAAATAGAAAAGTGATTTAAATTCTTGTATAATAAAGGGACGTTAGTGTTTTGGAATAAAAAAATTTAAATTTGAGTGTTTTCTCTTCTTTGTACTCACAGCAATCATCACAAAAGTTTTTCAAGGCTCAATGCGAATCTTTTCTAAGAAACTTCCACACCCAGATTTGGTGAGTTTGCAGCTCACAGAATATTTGATTTGAATTATTAAATTATTTCAATTTGATAGTTTATTTGACATCTAGGGGTTTGTAACTCTTTTAGGTTTATTTATTATTTTCCTGTTAGTAATATTATAAAGAAAAAAGAACCTTAATTAGTCAAAACACTTTAGTTTGTTGCACATTTGCTGTGTGAAAAAAAAAAAGAAAAGATCAATGAGAACTTTTGTCGATCAAAAATCTATCAAGATAACATGTTCATTATAGAAAATAGCGATTGGCAAGTACTGTGGCTGAAGAGTCTGTCGTTTGTAAAATCTTTGTCTACTGATAGTTTAAGGTAAAATTGAACCTCATTGGTTCAACACAGGGTCTTTGTCTTTCTTTGAGATGCAGAAATTTGTTCAGGAGCAATTCAAATTGAATTTGTTACTAAAATGTTCAGTTTTTGCTTTGGATGCATGTAGACTATAAAAAGATTGAAAATAATTCAATTCAGTTTTATTTATATAGTGCCAATTCACAACACGTCGTATCAAGGGACTTCACAAAGTCAATTCAATGGAATCATACAGATTTACAAGTCAGGTACATACATTCCAATTAATCCTAACAATTGAACAGTGCAGTCAGGTTCAGTTATTTATTCAAATTGGATAGGAAAGGTTTTTCTATCTAAGGAAACCCAGCAGATTGTATCCAGTCAGTGACTTGTAGCAGTCCCTCCTCCTGGATGAGCATGTAGAGACAGTGGACAGTCACTGACGTTGACTTTGCAGCAATCCCTCATACTGAGCATGCATGTAGCAACAGTGGAGAGGAAAAACTCCCTTTTAACAGGAAGAAACCTCCAGCAGAACCAGGCTCAGTGTGAGCTGCCATCTGCCACAACTGACAGGGGGTTTGAGAGAACAGAGCAGAGACACAAAGAGAACAAAGAAGCACTGATCCTGGAGTACTTTCTATGGGAAGGAAAAGTAAAATTTTAATGAATGTACAGTACAGCCCAAAAGTTTGGACACACCTTCTCATTCAAAGAGTTGTCTTTATTTTCATGACTATGAATATTGTAGCTTCACACCGAAGGCATCAAAACTATGAATTAACACATGTGGAATTATATACTGAACAAAAAAGTATGAAACAACTGAAAATATGTCTTATATTCTAGGTTCTTCAAAGTAGCCACCTTTTGCTTTGATTTCTGCTCCGCACACTCTTGGTATTCTGTTGATGAGCTTCAAGAGGTAGTCACCTGAAATGGTTTTCCAACAGTTTTGAAGGAGTTCCCAGAGATGCTTAGCTCTTGTTGGCCCTTTTGCCTTCACTCTGTGGTCCAGCTCACCCAAACCATCTCGATTGGGTTCAGGTCCGGTGACTGTGGAGGCCAGGTCATCTGGCGCAGCACCCCATCACTCTCCTTCTTGGTCAAATAGCCCTTACACAGCCTGGAGGTGTGTTTGGGGTCATTGTCCTGTTGAAAAATAAATGATGGTCCAACTAAATGCAAACCGGATGGAATAGCATGTCGCTGCAAGATGCTGTGGTAGCCATGCTGGTTCAGTATGCCTTCAATTTTGAATAAATCCCCAACAGTGTCACCAGCAAAGCACCCCCACATCATCGCACCTCCTCCATGCTTCACGGTGGGAACCAGGCATGTAGAGTCCATCCGTTCACCTCTTCTGCGCCGCACAAAGACACGGTGGTTGGAACCAAAGATCTCAAACTTGGACTCATCAGATCAAAGTACAGATTTTCACTGGTCTAATGTCCATTCCTTGTGTTCTTTATCCCAAACAAGTCTCTTCTGCTTGTTGCCTGTCCTCAGCAGTGGTTTCCTAGCAGCTATTTTACCATGAAGGCCTGATTCACACAGTCTCCTCTTAACAGTTGTTCTAGAGATGTGTCTGCTGCTAGAACTCTGTGTGGCATTGACCTGTTCTCTAATCTGAGTTGCTGTTAACCTGTGATTTCTGAGGCTGGTGACTTGGATGAACTTATCGTCCGCAGCAGAGGTGACTCTTGGTCTTCCTTTCCTGGGGCGGTCCTCATGTGAGCCAGTTTCTTTGTAGCGCTTGATGGTTTTTGCGACTGCACTTGGGGACACTTTCAAAGTTTTCCCAATTGTTTGGACTGACTGACCTTCATTTCTTAAAGTAATGATGGCCACTCGTTTTTCTTTACTTAGCTCCTTTTTTCTTGCCATAATACAAATTCTAACAGTCTATTCAGTAGGACTATCAGCTGTGTACTGTATCCACTTCCTGCACAACACAACTGATGGTCCCAACCCCATTTATAAGGCTCGAAATCCCACTTATTAAACCTGACAGGGCACACCTGTGAAGTGAAAACCATTTCAGGTGACTACCTCTTGAAGCTCATCAACAGAATACCAAGAGTGTACGGAGCAGTAATCAAAGCAAAAGGTGGCTACTTTGAAGAACCTAGAATATAAGACATATTTTCAGTTGTTTCACACTTTTTGGTCCAGTATATAATTCCACGTGTGTTAATTCATAGTTTTGATGCCTTCAGTGTGAAGCTACAATATTCATAGTCATGAAAATAAAGACAACTCTTTGAATGAGAAGGTGTGTCCAAACTTTTGGTCTGTACTGTTGCTCCTTTAGTGGCTTCATCTCGGGGAAAAAAACAAAACAACTAAACTCTGAGCCAGTTTTCAAGTTTAGAGTATGAGAGAGAGCACATACAGTTAGTCACAGCCAAAAGCTCAGTCAGTAGTTATGTCTAGGAGAAAAATAGTGGTTAAAAACTGAAAGACAGGGCCAAGTGTATCATCGGTAGGTGAGCATTAAGTTCTTGCCAGCAGAAGCTTGGATGATGTCCCCTCCAGGAAGGTGTCACAGGTAGATACAGAGCCAGGTCATATGTAGCTTCTAGGAAGAGAAAAGAGAGATAACATAAAGTTAAAAGCTGAAATAACAGCAAATAATGCATAATTGGAGAGTAGTATGAGAATGTAGCAAAGAGAGTGAAAGTGGTCATTATGTCCTCTAGCAGCCTAAGCCTATAGCAGCATAACTACAAAGATAGCTCAGGATAACCTAAGCCACTCTAAATATAAGCTTTATCAAAAAGGAGAGTTTTAAGCCTAGCCTTAAAAGTAGACAGGGTGTCTGCCTCACGGACTAAAACTGGGAGCTGGTTCCACAGGAGAGGAGCCTGATAACTAAAAGATCTGCCTCCCATTCTACTTCTAGAGACTCTAGGAACCACCAGTAAACCTGCAGTCTGAGAACGAAGTGCTCTGTTAGAAACATATGGAACAATCAGATTTCTGATGTATGATGGAGCTAGATCATTAAGGGCTTTATATGTGAGGAGGAGAATTTTAAATTATATTCTGGACTTAACAGGGAGCCAATGAAGGGAAGCTAAAATAGGAGAAATATGATCTCTCTTTTAATTTTCATCAGAACTCTTGTTGCAGCATTTTGAATCAGCTGAAGGCTTTTAACTGCATTTTGTGGACATCCTGATAGTAAAGAATTACAATAGTCCAGCCTTGAAGTAACAAATGCATGGACTAGTTTTTCAGCGTCACTCCTGGATGGGATATTTCTAATTTTGGCAATGTTCTGGAGATGAAAGTAGGAAATCCTAGAAACTTGTTTCATATGGGATTTAAATGACATGTCCTGGTCAAAAATAACACCAAGGTCATACTTGTCTCGTACTCGTCGTCGTCTTCCGGTTTATCCGGGACCGGGTCGCGGGGGCAGCAGACTCAGCAGAGACGCCCAGACATCCCTCTTCCCAGGCACCTCCTCCATCTCTTCCGGGGGGAGCCCAAGGCGTTCCCAGGCCAGCCAATGTGTCCTAGGCCTCCTCCCGGTGGGACGTACCTGGAACACCTCCCAAGGAAGGCGTCCAGGAGGCATCCGGTATAGATGCCCGAGACTTGAGGTACTCAGGACGGATCTCATCCACCCCCAAAGCCCTGCCACCACACAGCTTTTTAACCACCTCGGTGACTTAAGCCTGGGTGATGAAAGAGTCCAACCCCAAGTCCCCAGCCTCTGTTTCCACCAAGGAATGCGTGATGGCAGGATTGAGGAGATCCTCGAAGTACTCCTTCCACCGCCCGATAATGTCCCCAGTCGAGGTCAGCAGCCTCCCACCCCCACTGTAAATGGTGTTGGCGAAGCACTGCTTCCCCCTCCTGAGGCGCCGGACGGTTTGCCAGAATCGCTTCGAGGCCAACCGGTAGTCCATCTCCATGTTTTTTACTTCATCACCAGAGGTCAATTTAATGCCATCCAGGTTAAGTGATTGACTAAGCAGTTTCTTTTTCAAAGACTTTGGTCCAAAGACGACAACTTCTATCTTGTCTGAATTTAGAAGCAGAAAATTGAAAGTCATCCAAGGTTTTATGTCTTCAAGACATGCTTGTAGTCTATCTAACTGGTTGGGCTCATCAGGATTTATGGATAAGTAGAGCTGAGTATCATCAGCGTAACAGTGAAAATATATCCCATGCTGCCTGATAATTTTACCTATTGGAAGCATATATATAGTGATATAGTAATAAAATTTATTTTGGCTGATCAAGTCGGCCAAACTCTTTTACAGCATCAAAATATAGAGCAGAGAAGTTAAAGGGAACAAATGAAAACAATAAAGTGAGGATTTATGATAACTTGTGTCCTTTATTCCCAGTGTAAAGTTGACTTAAAGTATTTTTTTTTTTTCATTTCTCAAAACGTTCCAGCTGCCTGAGGAAAAAGAGGTGCTGCTTCAGACAGAGGAGTACCAGGAGCAGATGTCCGAGTCCACTTTCCTGTTTCTGACCCTGGACCTTCCAACAGCTCCTCTGTACAAGGATGAAAAAGAGCAGCTTATTATCCCTCAGGTCCCTCTTTTCAACATCCTGGGCAAGTTCAATGGCAATGCTGAAAAGGTACTGGCCCTAATTAATAAAAAAGAAAACCTTAATTTTTTACTATTAAATGCTACAAGCAAGTTTAAACAGCCCAGCTACAATTAAAAGCTAATACCAACCCTTTCCACTTTGAATTCAGGAATACAAAACCTACAAAGAGAATTTCCTCAAAAGGTTCCAGCTGACCAAGCTGCCACCATACCTCATCTTTTGCATCAAAAGATTCACCAAGAACAACTTCTTTGTGGAAAAAAATCCAACAATTGTCAACTTCCCAATCACGTATGTCTTTAAAAAAAACTGGACAAAACTTGTACTTGTTTTTTTGTTTTAATATGTTGAACATATATTTTCTCTTCAGGGTAAAAATGGCCTTTTTAACGCTGCCGTTTTATTTGCTTCCACAGGAACGTAGACCTTTCAGAGTACCTCACAGAAGAAGCTCAAGCTACAGAGAAGAATACTTCTTATGACCTTGTTGCAAACATTGTGCATGATGGGAAACCCACTGAGGGGTCCTACAGAATACATGTCCTGCATCATGTAAGTTGTTGCCATTTATTTCAACATTAGTGACAAATCAAGGAAAATATATCTTTTTGTACCTTGTTTCCTGGCCTTTTTAAAAATCTTGATCATTAATGTGGAAACAGATGATTTTCCACTGCTTCAGTAAATTAATTTTGCAGCTGTCCTGCATCGTAGAATCACAATAAAATATCAAAATATGATTTAAAGTGACTTTTTATTCAGGTAAAAGGGTTTGATGTTGAATGTTCCCTATTTGACTGTCACTTGCCCTCCTTGTGGCGATCATACGTTGATGCAAAGGGCAGTGTTTGAACTTGAGTTTTTATTAGATTAGAATGGTACCAAAACAGCTTTAAAACCACTCAAATGTGTCTTAATCTTTTACTCTTTGTACCTGTACTTTTTCTACAGCTGCTATGTGTTCACTTAGGTTTCTCTATTTAATTCCTGTTTTTTCTCTTAGTTTGTTTTGTACAGTTCTTTAATCGGCTGTTTTTATTTATTTTTTACATCGTTTAAAAATAAAGTGGTATGTTAAAATTATTCTGGGAAAGTAGAGGGTGTACATTTGTTATAACATTGAACTTTTTATGCTGTGAAACCTGATGTTTCACTAGTGTTGTCATGATGTCCAATGGGATTTCCAAACCAGACTAATTTAAAATCGTTTTTCGTGCAGCCGTTATAGGATTTTACTCAAGGACCAAGTTAATTCAGTTCTGCTTGACCTAAATACTGTTTTACCAAAATTATTTTTTCATGACTATGTGTGTGTAACACTGTGTTTGTTTGACCAGGGGACAGGGAAGTGGTATGAGATGCAAGACCTTCAGGTGATCGACATTCTTCCTCAGATGATCACATTGTCAGAGGCTTACATCCAGGTCAGTCTGCCCCATTTGTTTAAGTGAAAATAGTGATCGATCCCCTGAAGGCTCTATTAAAACAGAAACCTGTAGCATATCGTATCTGGTCTATGCTAAGTCCTTGTGAGACTGAAAGGTTCTATATACTGAAACAAGGATCAGGAATTTCATAATAACGTGCAGCTTCCAAAAACACGAACTGTGTCTTATTTTATGTACAAATAATGTATTAAAACATTGAAGATTCTCTGTTGCACAAATGGATAACAAGTATGGAGCCTCTCAACATCAAACAGAAACATTCATAATAACAATGCATAACATGACTTAAAGTGCCTTTACTTATAAAAGAAGGAAAATAATTTAGAATTAAATGCAACAAACAGTAGACATCTTCTAAATGAAGTAGTAGTTGTCAAGTGCTTTTAGCAAGAATACCTTCTTGCATTCTTCTAATGGAGTAACACAAGTGTACCCAGCAGATATTAGCAGGTTATTAAGCCTGGTTATTTGCTTGGGTAGCTGGCCTGCAGTTGGCTGCCTAACAGAGATGTCTCTGTTAGTTTGCCAGCTCTACCTTAAAGTAAAACTGATAGGAGGATTATTTTATCTTTTAAGTCAGGAGTAAGTGTAGTAGTCTTTTTTTCATCCAGCTGACCAGCGGTGTGACGCATGAATTAGAAGAGTGGCACCACTGGATGGGTCAGTGCTTCATACAGCCTTAGAAGCTGCTGGCACTTTCTATGCCATCTTGTAAAAAGTAGTTTCTACCAAAGAATTGTTATGTAGTGACATTTTTGCAGTTTTGAAACCTCGCTATGTCTTGATACCCGTTATGAGGCGATGTCTACCACAGACTTGGAATGACCCTAACAACCCTCAGACTCTTACAGTCTAATGTCTAATCTTTTCATGCTGTTATTAGGATTTATACCAGTATAATCATCAAAAATATCTCTATTTGTCTAAATAAATCACCCAACCATGTAAAATGTTTAAGCTTGTAGACCAAAAATATGAAGTTCTAAAACAGTATAGTATGCAATGCTAAATTAGAAGTAACAATCTATCATCTAGAGCTGTTCTCACATATTTATGTATTATCTGCAGAATTAAGAGTGATGTATTGGAAATCTTATGACAGTTTAAAAATAACTGAGGAGTATGAGGAAATTTAGAAGGAGGTCCAAAAAAGGGACTTAGCATCTGTTTGATCACTAATATTCTAATTTACCCACGTCATTCTGATTTAATCTTCTTTTCTGTTCTGTATAATCAATAAATGTTACTGTAGTAATAGTTGTGTGTACCAGTAATGCCTAGTACCGGATCGTTAGATGAGGAAGACGTAAAACTAGAAAGGACTGTTGGGTTTCCTTAAAATTCAAAATTATAAAACCATTTTTTCCTAAATTATTCTCTCTATACTTTTCCACAGGGCTAAATATTCGCATTATACATTAAAAAATGTATATTAAGAACATCGCAAAGGAGAATTGCTGATTTCTTTGTTGTTGATTAGTTTTTTCTCCTATTTTTAACAGATTTGGAAGAGACAAGAGAGCAGTGACACAAACAACCACAGGGAGGTGTAATAGAGGCAGGACTGTGCTCACTCTGGATGACTGTTAGTTTTGTAATCATTTTTGTTATCAACAAAGTACTTAAATGACTTGGAGGGATAAAAGGAATAAAAGTGGCAGAGGAGGACCACATGAAGCAAAGAAATGTAAAAGCCTCCATGTTCTCTTGCATTGTTCTGTGTTTTTACCATGTGGATATTTCTTAATAAAGCAGCTCCAGGATGAGTGAGTGAATTAAATTGTAATAACACAACACTTTCTCCCATTTTTAGAGTTTTATTTGTATGTTGTCATTGGCACATCCCATAATCAACAGAAGAGCTGTGAAATCAGAGGAGAATCAGTCATTCATCTAATTGCTTGAGAAAACACTAAAAGTTCTTGCTATGGCTGACAATCAGAAAATATATTGCAATTTTTATTTTACACTCATAATGACCGAGCTTACCTCAAATACAGAATAACACTTCAAAAAACAAACCAGCAGAAACAGATGATGCACACTGAATCCCATGCAGGTATAAAGATTTCTGAGCAATTTGTTTGATTAGATTAGCATAAGATAGGGAAAGTTCCCCAATCAATAAATTATCAGTAAAACGGTGGAATTACATTTAACATTTTCAGTGCATTACACTTGTCCATAGCAGATCAAGCTCTGCTGTGGTGGGACTGCTGTGGACCTTTCAAGGTGCTAATTCTTCTTCCAAACGTATTTCTCACAGAAGACCTGGTTCTGTAGATTTAAAAACACAAAATACCCCATTAAAACAATGTTTGAAGATACTTCTTCAGTTAATGGTATTGGAAAAGGAATGTACTGACTGCAGTCTAATGTTTAGCTGGCAAGCCTGACAGAACAAGCAAAAGTCCTGAGTATACAACAGCGTGCAAAAATATTTAAACCCTGGGACGTTTTTCACATTTTGTCACAACCACAAACTTTAATGCATTTGTAGAGTCCACCTGTGTGTGATTTAATCTCAGTAGAAATCAAGCGGTTCTCTGAAGTCCTCAGAGGATGTTTGGAGAACAAACAGCCTTATGGAGACCAAGGAACACATCAGATAGGTCAGGGATAAGTATAAAGCAGTTAGGTTTTTAAGTAATATCCCAAGTATTAGACATTTGAGCCCTAATTAATTGATCATTGAAAATGTAATGAGCATGGCACAACTGGAAACCTTACTAAACATGCCTGGAAGGAGCTGATAGACCCAAATAAACTAGAGGAATGTAGACTTAAATTAGCTGAAGAAAACCGCTAAAAAGAGCTATTCCAAAGGTGAAACATGGCAGCATCATGCTGTGGGGATTCTTTTTTTCAGCAGGAACAGGAGGGCTGGTCAGAGGAGATGAAAAGATGGATGGAGCTAAATAAAGGGCAGTCATGGAAGAAAGGCTGTTGGAGTCTCCTAAAGACTTGAAACTAGGGTGAGGTTCCACCTCCAGCAGGACAACACTAGATATACAGTCAGAACTGCAATGAAATGGTTTAGTTCAAGGTTTATTCATGTAGAATGGTCCAGCCACAGCCCGGACCTAAATCAAATTGGGAATCTGTGAAAAGACTTGAAAATTGATGTACAGACATTCAAGACTTGCAGTTGTAAAAAAAAGCAATGAACAGTGGTTCTACAAAGCATAGACTGAGAGGGGAGTACGAACATGGGCTGCAATGTTCAGATTTTAATTTGAAAAATAAATTTAAAAATAAGAAAAAAAACAATTCCTTCAACTTCACAATAATATTCTTAGTGTTAATCTATAAACATAAAATTATAATAGAATACATTGATGTTTGGTTGTGACATGACAATGTACTTGTACCTTAATAATTACCCATTACTATAATCTTGGTTATATTTATGAAACAGTTGAACGAACGAAATATAACTGATTAAATTATCCATAATGAGAAGGGTGATTCAGTGCCACTCCAATTCCAGAAACGTTGGGACGTTCATTAAATTTAAAGTGAAAGCAAAAAAGACAACATAAATAACATAAATGTTTAAACTTAGAAAGTGTAGACCTGCATTAACTAAATGAGCTGATTTTAAATGTAATGCCTGCTGCATGTCCCAAAATAGTAAGGACAGGGGCAACAAAATGCTGAAACAGCAAGGCAGTTCCAAGAGGTTTGGCTGGGAGAGCATTTGACAAGTTAGCTGGTATCTGGTCTGCAATGTAATTAGCTGTCAAAGAGTGCATAAAAAGACTGAAGGGTAGTACAGTGCATAGCATCATCAAAAGAGTCAGAGAAACCAGAGATGTCTCCCTGCGTAAGGGACCACATCGCATCATTCACTGGCATGATTGTCTTACCCAGTGAAACAGTGAAAAAACCTGATGTTCATTTTAACCAGCTAAATCAACAATGATGACTTGCACCTACCCCACATTCCTGAGCAGTGCTTAGGTTTTTGCACCAGTAACTCGGCCCCCAAGTACAAGGATTATTTCCCAGTGGCTCCAGCTTCTTCGATGATATGCACAAATCAGCTTTCTGCAGGGCAAAAAACACCCAAATAATATGAACAAGAAAAACATTTGGATGTTTTGAGAGTTCAAAATAGACTGGATTTCTCCAAATCGTTTTAAAAACATGTCAGCGGTGACAATAAAATTGCATTTCATTTAGCTTACATTTCAACCTTCTGATAATCTGTGAATAGACGCTAACATGTTCCTTTCTTTCCCTTTGAGATTACAGATTCTGTTCATGGCCTTTATGTTATTCTTACTTTGCAAACATGTGGAACATCCATTTGGTTTCCCAAAACCTTCTGCAGCTGAGAGCCGTGGACTCTGGTGAAAGCCTCACACTGAAAAGAGAGTTCAGAGTTTGTAATGTTAAATAAGAAAGATTGAGAGTTTTTCTTATTAAACTATTAAAAATGACAGGTGAAAATTATATTTAATTAACTACATGATGACAGAATACAGTAAATAACTATAGATTTAAGTAGTTTTCAACAGATGTCAGGAGTAGCAGAGACTCAAACCTTGGGGATGGCTTTTGGGTGGAGGGTGCACACCGACCGGAGGAAAGCTGATGTCTGAGGCTCGGTGGCATTCAGCCCCAGGTGCAGACGGCTCAGTGCAGCCAGTGTTTGGCAGGACTCACAGTCGGACATCGGGTCCACCTCTGGAAAGACCCCAATAGTATTGACCACATGTTTTCAGAAAACCAAAGTAAATTTACAAAAAACCAAAGAACAGTGATCAGTGGGCCAAGCAGGGTGTATGAGGTGTACTTGCTGTTCTACGTTGGACCATTGACTTGATGGATCACCAAAGGTCGCTTCAGCTTATGGTCACAAGCTGACAGCCCAAAATTCTCCTTGAGGATTTTATGGTAGGAGGGCAGAATTCATTGTTCTATCCATTAAAGCATGTCATCCAGGTTTGGAAGTAGCAGAGAGACCCCAGACCATAACACTACTTCCACCGTGTTTGACTTTACCATGGTGTTCTTTTTCCTAAATGCTGGGAAACCTTTACTCTGGATCAAACGGTATGCTCTCCATTCAAATAGTTCCACCTTCGTCTTATCAGTCCACTGAATATTTTCCCCAAATATTTTCCCCTTGAAATTGTCCAGATCAGGGCATGATGTGATATTTTGGCCTCTATTAGCCTACTTCATGTTGTTACACAGGTTCTGTTCGGTGGTTTTTAGATTCTACTGGTATAGCAGTAAAGTATACTGAAATAGCACTCCGTTCTCCAAAGAGAAGCGGTTAATTGCATAAATGAGCAAGGCGGGGGAACAGTCAGTCAGTCATTTTCTATTCCGCTTCTTCCATGGTGGGTCGTGGGGAAGCTGGTGCGTATCTCCAGCAGTCTATGGGCGGGGTACACCCTGGACAGGTCGCCAGTTCATCACAGGGCGGGGGAACAGCTTCCTTTATTAATGGAATCATTGTTGGAAAACTGACCCTTACTTTATGTTCTCTGTTGCTTTTTTCTTTTCATGGAAGAGTGACAAGGCCCAGTGATTCTGTGCTGAACTGCGTTTCTTTCCTGGATGAAGGTATCAATAGAGCTATTACTGCTATTAACTTTGTTTTCCTATATCAGCATTTTGGTGTTTCTTTGCATGAATCTTCCTTGTTCTGTCAAACCCACTGGTTGCAGCGGACCCATAATTAGCCTGGTTCTGCTGTAGGTTTCTTCCTGTTGAAAGAGTCGGTCTGTTGCCACGTGCTTGTTCAGGATGGGTTGCTGCAGAGTCAATGACTTGATGCAATCATTTGGTTCCCTGGATATCCAACTTTAACCAGTTGGAGTTTTATGACTTAATATGACTGGACTGTGTTATGATTAGGATTAAATTGTAATGAATGCAATCAGACCTCAATTTGACCCAATGATCAGATGGGATTGGACTGGATTATTTAAAATGAATTTGGACTAAATTGAATTCTATATAAACATATGTGAATTGAATCTGTTTGTCTTTTAAAAGGCCTTGACATGACATTTGTTTTGAATTGGTTCAATAGAAATAAACTCCAGCATGTGGATCTAAAGTGTTCTCTAATCTCAATTTGATTTAAAGAATACAGTCCAAATAGAGAGCTTGATTCGATTACATGAAACCAAACTGTTTGGGTCGCTTCATATGTGAAATCAAAATATTTGATAAAAGATAAAAACAGTACAGGTCGTAAACCTGCTCGGTACCAAAAAACATCTAACTGACCTGGAGCCGGCTGCGTCTCAAACAAACAAAGGTGCAAAAGAATGCAGATGGTGTGAGGCGCAGCAGATGATAAAAGGAATTCAACAATCTTCACTCCATATTTGTCCACAAAATCATTACATTCAGCCTTATAGCTGGATGGTAACAGATGACAGACCTCTTCCATGACTTTCATTAAAGCTTCCTGCAGGGTGAGAGAGTGAGAAGATAACTGCTGCTTTAAGTCAGGGTGGTGGGGATTATTATACCGGTGTCAAATGAAAGTCTCACCTCAGTCATATTTTTAGGCAACATTGTTTCCAGTTTCTTGATAAACAACAAACACAAGGTGCAAACTGGGCTGAATACATCCTAGAAAGAGGAATAAGGTACAAGTTGATCATTTACAACTACTGTTTCACTTCTGCTGCCTGTTTCTCTTCTGCTTTCTCACTAACTTCAGTTTCAGAGGCGGTGCCAAGTGCAGAGCTGGACGTGTCTTTACTGGGGACATGATGGGAAGGCTGCTGCAGTTTCTTGTCCTGGTTGGTTGCACAAAGCCCAAAAACCTCACAGATCTCCTCTGGTTTCTATACAAACAGATGCAGTGTTTAGTATTGTAAGTCTGATCAAATATACACATAAACAGGTGTAAGGAGAGGTCAAACTCACCCAGTTACTGGATGTTTGCTGCATGATCTTTGGCAGATATATTTTCACTTGTAACTCACATTCGGATGCTTGTTCTTTAGGGAGACGCTGACACAAAGCATGCAAGGCTTTAAATACAGTAACCTGTGAAAGCATGATGGATAGTTGTTTACATTAACAGTGCCTCCAAAAAATATTTATGGCATAGAACGTTTTCATGTTTTGTCTCTTTACATCCTCTAACTTTAATGTACTTTACTAAGATTTTATTTTTTAAACAACACAAAGTAGTACAAAACTGGTAAGCAGATAGAAAATGATACATGGGTTTCACATTTTTTTTTTTTTTTTACAAACAAATCTGTATAGTGCAGCATGCATTTTTATTGAGCCACATGAAACAAAATTTAGATCTCGACTGGCTGGACCATTCTATCACATTCACATGCTTCAGTATAAACCATTTCATTGTAGTTCTGGCTGCAATTTTAGGGTCATTGTCCTGCTGGAAGGTGAACCACCACACTACCCTCTAATCTTTTGCAGCCTCTAATAGTTTTTCTTTTAGGATTTTACTATATTTAGCTTAATTCGTATTCCCATGAACTAAGACCAGCTACCCCGTCCCGCTGCAGAAATGCATCCCCACAGTATGATGCTGCCACCACCATGTTTTACAGCTTGGATGGTGTATTCGGGCTTAATGCCAAATGGACTTGCTCTGGCTTTCTTCTTGTCTCTTCTATAAAGGCCAGTGTGGACTGTACAAATGATAGATATCCCATTGATAGATTCTCCCACCTGAGCTGTGGATCTCTGCAGCTCCTCCAGAGTTATTACAGACCTCTTGACCTCTCTAAAGAATGCTCTTCTTGTCCACCCTGTTAGAGTAGGCAGGCTTTAGTAGGTTTGGAGCTCTGCTGTATTTCCAGATGATGGATTGGACAGACCTCTGTGAGATGTTCAGTGTTTTAGATGTTGTTTTATAACCTAACTCTGCTTCAAAATTCTTCACAACTTTCTCTCTGACCTGTCCGCTGTGTTCCATGGTCTTTATGATGCTGTTTGTTCTTTTATGTTCTCTGGAAACCTCAGAGGTCTTAAAAGAACAGCTGGATTTATGATTAGGTTAAATTACACAGAGGGGGACACTGTTTTCTTATTAAATGACTTCTGAAGGCCGCTGGTTGCGCTGGGTTTTATTTAGGAGTATTAGAGTAAAGCCATTAAATATGAATGCATGCCACACTTTTCAGATTTTTATAAGTAAAATATCCTGGTATCAGTGTATCATTTTACTTCCTCTTCACAATTATGCACAACTTTTTGTTGGTGCCTCACATAAAATCCCAATACATGTATATATTTTGTAGCTGCTCCATAACTCCAAGTATACTATTTATTTTTTAATACAGATGCATTTTTTGTCACGCAAATGTTTGCATATATAAATGCATGGATTTTCATGTTTGTCTACAGTGAGCTGGAACCTTATTTTACCAACTGGAAACCTGCTAATAGAGTTAAAATAAAACCTGCAGGCTCCTACCTTGGTGTCTGTGCTGAAAACCATGTTGGTGGACAGCTGGATGATCTGGCTGCATTCTGGACACATCCCCTGAGTCTGTGAATAACAGGTAAATAAGACCAGGTAAAACAGCTTGTTAAAAATGTTTTAAATATGTCTAAATGAAAGTCGCATCTTCTTACCAGAGGTTTTTGTCCAATTAATGATAAAGAATCAACAATAAATCTGGAGTCACCTACAGTGAGAACAACATGGTACACGATGCAGAAAAAGATGAAGGTTTTTAAAACGATATAATTTCAGAACCGGTTATGATATAGGTGAATGGGTTTTGCATGTATTGTCTGGACTGATCAGTAAACACAGAATAAATGGCGACTGGTCGTGTGCCACTGCAAGGCAGACATTATAAAACCTTACCGGAACACAGAGACGCAGCGAGAACCAGCAGAACGAACCCAGGGGCGGACATGATTGAGAGGACGGACGGAGACTGACAGACAAGCTGAGGGTTTTTGTTTCTTTTAGAAAAACAGCTGTGTTTTTGTTTGGGCTGAACCGGAAATTCAGCCTGACAGCCTCAACCTATCAAAGCGCGGTGCGTAATGCGCAGGCGCTCTAATCAATAAACTGTTACAGAGGAAACGCTTTTCTTTATACTTTTACTGCTGTTCAGTCAACGTTGTGATGTGGTGGGGAACATTTTTCGAAAGATAATATTTTACCATACGATTCAACGACAATCGCTTAATGAACTAATAATGTTTTTTCATTGTTTGCAAAGTATTTTTGTATCTAAATTTGGTAGAAAAATCAAACTCAGAAGACAACTAATCAGCGCTTAGTTTAACCCTTGTTTCCCATATATACACTTAAGCCCAGAATTATTCATACCTTTGGCAGATGTAGATTTAACTTATTATTTTCTTCAACTATGAAGTTTGTTTCTGATTAGAAATGATTTGAATCATTTTGGGCTGAACTGTCAAGAGCAATGGTATAAATACAGATTTTCAGAGGTTTATTTTTTATTAAAAACGTGAATGTGGCTGAAACTGTTTATATTTCACATGATTTACACAATTTCCTCATTAATACCTAATACAGAGGGGGAAAACAGGGTTGGTTGTCAGTAAGTGAATGAAATAACAGGGATTAGGTAGGGTAGACCTATTTGTGTTCAGTTCAATTCAATATAATTAAAAAGTATTTTATTAATCCCAAAGGGAAATTAAATAATATAATTAATAATAGTTATATTGCTCATTACACTGTTAATTATACTAAATGTATGTTCTCCAATTTCGTGGTATATGTGAGATTTGTTTTTAGCTAAAACCTGAAATTAATGTTTACAATTGAAGGGTTTTATAATTAAATAATGTTCTTTTTCCTACATTTTTTAAAGAAATAGTCTAAAATAGAGCAGTTGGGCTTGGCAGCCTGTATCTCTTGAAAGTATTTATCTTGAAACTAATTCGACTGAGGGAAAAATTTTCTAAGAAGTGACACTAAAGTAAAAAGTGTGACAACCAACCCCGTTCACCCCACACTGTATTAGAGAGGAAATGGTTTTATGAAGTGAAATATACACAGCCACAACCATATTTACGTTTTATTCCAGAAAGGCCTCAGAAGTCACCACTAGATGGCAGTAGAGTAAAGAAAATGTGGTGTTCTAATATTAAGATAAGATTAAGAAATCTAGTTCCAGTTGTAAATGAATCCACTGGTGGCTCTACAGCGCTTGAACTGAAGATACCTGTTGTAACACGCGCAGAATGTAGCTTGTCTTGCTGAAATAAGCAGGGACGTCCCGGATAAAGACGTTGCTTAGCTGGCAGCATATGTTGCTCCAAAACCTGTATGTACCTTTCAGCATTAATGATGCCTTCACAGATGTGCAAGTTACACAATTCATGGGCACTAACACACCCCCATATCATCACAGATGCTGGCTTTTGAACTTTGTGTTGATAAAAATCTGAATAGTCCTTTTCGGTCCACAGGACACAATGTCCATGATTTCCAAAAACAATTTGAAATGTGGACTCATCAAACCACAGCACACTTCCTCACTTTGGTCAGTCCATCTCAGATGAGCTCGGGCCTAAAGAAGCCAGAGGGTGTTTCTGGGTGTTGATAAATTGCTATGTCTTTGCATGGTAGAGTTTTAACATGCACTTGTAGATGTAGCGACAAACTGTGTTGGCCGACAATGGTTTTCTGAAATGTTCCTGAGTCCATGTGGTAATATTCATTACTGTTTTTAATGCAGTGCCTCCTGAGGGATCAAAGGTCACAAGCATTCAATGTTGGTTTTCAGCCTTGCCAATTACCTGCAGAGATATCTCTTGATTCTCTGAGCCTTTTGATGAAATTATGGACTGTAGACGATGGCATCTAAATTCCTTGCAATATGTTGAGAAAAATTCTTATACTTTTGGACAATTTGTCCACAAAGTGGTGAACCTCATCCCATCCTCGCTTGTGAACAAACGGAGCCTTTCGAGAATGTTCCTTTAAACCTAATCACGTCAGTCACCTGTTTCAAATAAACCTGTTCACCTGTGGATTATTCCAAACAGGTGTTTTTTGAGCATTCTTCAACTTTTCCAGTCTTTTGTTGCCCCTGTCCCAGCTTTTTTGGAATGCGTCGCAACCATCAAATTTAAAAGTGAAAAGTGAATATTTGAAAAAAAAAAAAACCAAAGAAAAGTTTGAACATTAAATACCTCGTCTTTGTAGCGTATTTAGTTTAAATCATTATATATATATTTTTTATTTATGTTTACACAACGCCTCAACTTCATTGGAATTGGGGTTGTCATATCATTTTGGAGCAGCTTGTTTATTGACAAGGACACATTTAGTGGCACGCCTGGTAAGGATGTTTAAAAAGCTTTAAATTAAATTAATAATTTATGGTGGGAATATTATTTCACTGAAAAAAAAAAGAATAATTTTATCAATGAGGAAATAGAAAATCCATGTTGAGAAAACGTTTTTTACAAACTCCCCTGTTACACAATTGTAGGCACACAGTTAATTCAATGCCTTTCAAATAACTGAAGCATTTTTTATATTTATATTTTACTTGTTTAAGTTGTTTTGAGTTTCTATTAAATTTGAATTATTAATCAATCTCTTTCTGTTTCCCTGGGGTTCTTTTAGCTTCTGGGTATAAAGGTGGTGGAGGATCCATGTTTATCTTGCCACAACCCAAGATCTCATGACCTCTTTGAAATACTAAAAATAAAATCAGTTCTAGTTAAGCTGTTAAGTTGAAAATGTGTAGTAAGTGGTTTTTTCAGCAGGATTGTCTGAATCAATGGTATAATTAAACCAGAAATGGTTCCCCAAACACAAAATCAACCTTTCTAAATGGCCAACCCCAGACCTAAATCCTATAGAAACCCTGAGGGTTGAGCTGAAGAGAAGCACACATAAAAGAATATTTATGACTCTGGATAATCTAGATAGAATGTGCAAAGAGGAATGATCCCCCTCTGTGTGCTCCAACCCCCTGTGTGCTCCAGCCTTGTGAAATATTACAGAAGACAATGCGCTGCTCTATTGGCAATGACGAGTTGTACAACAGCGGTAACAATAATTGTGCAACTGGTGATGTTAAAAAAACAGTTCTTTGTTTACAGTTATTTTAAGACGTTTTACACCTCTTTACAGGTGACCCTAAAACATTTGCATGTATATTTAGGAAATTACTGAAAATGAGAATAAAGGTTTGTCATTGGGGTGGGTGACACAATATACAACAATCCTACAAGGAATTTCCACCTTGAAACAGACCTCGCTGTCCACAGTGAGAAACAGTTCACTGTAAAAGACCCGATAGACTGTGGATGAGCTGCGCTCTCCTAGAGGAAGTAAGGAGGAAGGTACAGAGCACCAGGAAGTCTCTGACTCTTGGTCCAGATGTGGACCAGTTTTAAAAAGAATATTTCCCCATTATCGAGTCGCATAATGGGTCAGAACAGTTCTGAGGAGTTGCCTCCTCCCTAGCGAGAAACGTTGGATTTTATGTTAAAAAATATGGGCAATAAGTTTCGAATCTTTTAATTCTTTTCAGTCTGTAGTCCAACTTTTCTTCACTTTCCTTTATCAGGCCACTGCAATGTACCCTTTTTTGTTTTTTTTGTAACTGCAATATCTTTTTTTTTAATCATGTAAAGCGCTTTGAATTGTCTTTTTGCTGAAATGTGCTATACAAATAAACTTGCCTTGCCTTATTAAGACAGGTTTTATCACCTCAGATGTATACATTTTGAAACATAGCAAAATGAGATCGAGCAAGGGTTATTTACATGGCAGCATTTTTACACCAGGCAATTTAAAGTGAAATGTCTATAAAAATAAAATTAAAAGTCAAGAAATTATTATTTGGGCATTACATATCAGGAAAAAGCTGTTAAAATGCAATTTAAAAACAAAAAAACAGTTATGAGTAAGTTGCTGTTGATAATTTTTTCAGCGCTATTTAAATACAAAGAGATCAACAGTGTTTACAGATTAATTCAAGATGACCTCCATTAGGTCATGAGAAATGATTCTGCAAAGCTATATTTCAATGACCTCCTTTTAGATATAATCTGCTTTGTCGGCCATTCATCTAATCTCATTGTGTGTAACGGAAAAAAGGTTTCCTTAGTCACACAGGTCATATTTACATTGTCTAAAAACAGTGGCTCATGTAGCAAGAGTTGTTTAATTAGATCTTCTAGTAATTCACCACCCACATTTTAGCTTCTGACGTGTGTCTGATCTTTGCTCTAATACTGCTCACTAAGCTTTAAAACCTCAAACCAATGAGGCATAAAAATGCTGAATTATAAATATTAAATGAAAGGTACACAAAGTTCACAAGGTACCAGTTTTAGTTGATTCAATGAGTAATGGAGCCACTTTAAAAAAATGCTTTCAAGAAGCCTGTAAGGCATCCAGATACACTAGTAGCTGTTTCTAGGAATTGCTGACAGAAACAACTTTAAACCTGTTGTTCAAAACAGTACCAAGCAAATATAAAGGATGTAAAATGTACATCCTTAAATGCCAATTTTCTTATTCTATATGTTCCATCCATCCATCTATTTTATATGTTGGAATGTAATAAAACTCCATTAACCTTAAGATGTTCTGTTATGAGTAATTGGAGTTGACTTGTGTGTAATTTATTTTCATTGTAAATGCAGATGCTCTTTGAAGGCTTCAGAGGTGTGTTAAAGAACATTAGAGAAAAAACAGCATCATGAAGAATAAGAAAGAGCATGACTAATTCAATCTGCCAATCTACCAAGCCATGGACGTCCATCTGAGCTGACCGGATGGGCAAATCAGCCAAAAGGCCCACAGTAACTGGAG
Source organism: Girardinichthys multiradiatus (assembly GCF_021462225.1). Taxonomy (NCBI): domain Eukaryota; kingdom Metazoa; phylum Chordata; class Actinopteri; order Cyprinodontiformes; family Goodeidae; genus Girardinichthys; species Girardinichthys multiradiatus. The sequence goes on from NC_061805.1 coordinate 31,351,603, forward strand.
GAGCTGTGGAGATCCACAGCTCAGGTGGGAAAATCTGTCAACAGGATAACTATAAGACAAGATCACCACAAATCAGGCCTTCATGGAAGAGTAGCAAAAAGAAAGCCATAAGAAGTCCTGTTCAAATATTGCCACAAGCCACATGGAGAACTCAACAAACATGTTGGGGTAAAGTAATGCTGCACATCACCCTTTTTACACCATACCCACTGTGAAACATGGTGGCAGGATCAAGCTGTGGGGATGTTTGCTTTTTTTGGTAGGAATGTGGAGGCTGGTTTTAGTTTATAAAAAGATGGATGGAGCTAAATTTGTAGCAATCCTGGACTAAAACCGTTTGGGAGCAGGAAAAAGACTCTAGATTTGAGAACTAAATTGAATTAGGAATCTGTGGCAAGACTTGAAAACCGAGGCTCTCCATCCAATCTAATGAAGGTTGAACTGATTAATGAAGAATTTTGGACTTTCAGTCCCTACATGTGTAAAGATGTCAGAGACATACCGCAAAAGGCCTGCAGTACTTATGAAAGCTGCTTCTATACAGTATTGACTCAAGGAAGCAAAACACAGATGCATGCTACACCTGTCAGGATTCTATTTGTTATATATATTTTTAATTAGTAAGACTTGGTTATGAGCATAAAGACTCTCAACAGGGGTTGACTGGTTGCTTGGCCACAATATCACATATTTATCAAGTCAGATAAAGTCAGGATAAACTTCAGAGAGAAGTAAACCCTATTTCCATAAAAGGAACTTAACTAAAAAATTAGTAAATTATCACAAAAAACTTGAGTTGATAATGTGATACTTTTTGCATGATAGTACTAGGTGCTCCAGTAATTTTTCCTCACAGCTTTCTCCTGCCCACAGTCTGTTAACATGCATTTTAGGGAAACTGATTACTCTAAATTCCCCTTTAGAGGTGAGTGTGAGTGTTTTTGTTTATCTGCATGGTTGTTTGTCCTGTTTGTCTCTGTGGTGTCCTGTGATGGACTGGCCATCTGTCAAAGGTGTACACCGCCTCTCACATAATGACCGCAGGAGATAGAATATTACATATAACCAATAAATGATTTATGATCCAGAACTGCTGTGTTATGGCCATGTTTTGGCCTACACAATCATTGGGAAGACTTCTAACTTGACAGCTCTTTAGCAGAGAATTACTGACACCCTCCACAGCCTTATTAGGCAAAATCCATTCTAGAGTTGAAAGAAATCTGTGGACTGCAGCTACAATCAGAGCTTCAAAAGCCACCAAATACAGATGTACACATTTCTGTCAGGCAGCTATTACAATCCTTGTGTCAAAGCAACTCCTGAACCACAGACGTCAGAAGCTTCTAACCTGGGCTAAGGAGAAAAAGGAGTGGACTGTTTCCATTAGCTGCAAGCAATAGTCATCACAATTTACAGAAATAAGGGCTTGAAATATATTACTCTGTGTATCTATATATATGAATTATTAACATAAATTAACTTTTGATGATAGTAATTTATTAAGATACTTCTTTCAATATTTAGCACAGCAACCAAAATGGTCTCCAACCCTTTTCATAAAAACTCCTTCTGAAATGTCTTTTAAATTATTTCTAAAGCCAAACACCAGAAGAGGAACTTCTCTTGTTCCTCTTTAGTCACTGAAGAAAGTTACTATGATCTAAACATGTTGAGATAGTAAGCAGCCAGCTTTAAAACATGGCAGACAAATAAAAAAGTTACATTTATTGCTGTAACATTGTTCTTGTCTTCCAAATCTGTGATTTTTAGGCTGAAGATTAATTTGAAAAGCGAAAAGGAGAGATTTAGCTGATAAATACCACAAAAATACCATGTTCCATGCTCAGGAGATACAGAAGGTTTAAACAGAATACTTAGTGTGCTCTCAGTCTAGATGTACAGTATATAAGATATAAAGTTATCCTTTACTGCTATGAAATGTAGTTGTATTACCTTATTTACACTAATTGATTATTGGTATGTTTTATAAACTTTCATAATGTAGCAGGTCCTGTCTAATTATATATTCTTGCAAATCACTGCCACTCACTGTGTTCCAGTATAGAGGTGTGTCTGTTCTATTCTGGTCTAATGCATTGCAGTGATTTGTTCCTTTACCATAACCTCTTAAACCTGTAATGGGTGTTTGTGACGTTTGTGCTTGAAATAACACGCCAAAATGCGAATGAAAATTCTTGTCTTCCTTTGCTGCTGGTTGAGAAAATTCTGGGCGGATTGAGATCTCTGCTTTCAGCAGACCTGCTGTCTGTCAGTGTAGGAGCCATGTGGTGAACAGCCGAGGCCAAGTTTTGCAGTGATGCCATTTTGTGGAAGTTGTTTACTTTCTGATTAAACTGCTTGTAGTTTTAACTGTGTTTGGTGTTCGTGGAAATGATTTATACCACCTCTTTTCCAAGATTTTAACATTTCCATGGATACCACACATGTCGATGTTTAACTTACGAAACTTATAGTAATGAAAGTAGAAAAAAAGTAAATAAAATTGTTCCACTAGTACTGGGGGTTGGGGCTTAGGAGGTCAAGAAAAATAGAAACAGTTTCCATCACAGATACTTTATTCTGTAGAACATTCTCCACAAACCAATCATGTGAAAACTGTAAGCAAAAACAGAGATTCCTCCAATGTTCACATTCAAATACTGGCTAGATTTAAACAAATAAGTGATGGAACATTTTCCATCCTTTACTGCTTCTGATTTTACTAAATGATAATTCTTTTTAATGATAGCCATAGATATTCTAGCATCATCATCACACTGCTGGGGATCATGATGATGATAAATGCTCCCAGGAAACATTTCTGCAGTGCTGTAAAGCATGTTGACAAACGAATAGCTGTCTTTAAAAATCAACCCATTGTTCAAATTACTGTCACTCCCTAAAGGGGAAACGTTAGTCTTTAAATAACCACAGCATATTTACGCCCTCCTCTTAGACAGAAAACTATGTTGACAGGTCCTATACTTCTGCTCCCTTCTGCTGCACTGTCAGTAATTAGACTCACCTGTTTCCTATCCAGCATTTATTGCACTTGTTGCATTTGTTTATTGCCAGTTTCTCCTGTTCTGCACCCTGCGAGTTTTTCCTGCCAGTTCTCTAAGCTTTTAGGATTTATTTGCTTCCTGTGTACTTTTGTAAGTTGGACCCTCTTTCATAAACATTCACCTGATCTCGTTGCCCTCCTTATCACTTCATTAGGGTCCTCAGCACAAAAACCTCTACAGGTTGGGTCGCTGCATCTAAAATAATAAAAATATTGTGAAAATGGTCAAAATTTGTTGTCACTCATTTCAGAATATTTAACACATATTATATAGATTACTATATATAATTATTACATATAGAGTGAAATATTTCAAGCCTTTATTTCTTAGAATTTTGATGATTAGATAATGAAAACCCAAAATTCAGTGTCTCAGAAAATTAGAACATTGTATAACAGCATTTTTAATGTATAAATGTTATGTAATGGCAAAATTGTGGCCTAAGTGATCATTGGGAATACTGCTGACTTTACAGATGTCCAAAGGACAGGTCATTGCTAAAGAAGCTGATTGTTCACAGAATGCTGTGTTCCAAGCATATTCATAGAAAGTCGAATGAAAGGAAAAAGTTAGGTAGGAAAAGGTTTATGGGCAACGGGGATAACCATAACCTTGAAATAATTGTCATGCAAATTCCATTCAAGAATTTGGGGGAGCTTCATATGGAGTTCCCTGAGGCTGTAGTCAGTGCATCAAAGCCACTATGCGCAGACGAATACTACACATCATCTGGGACCAAGATGGCACCACCGCAAATGTTGCATTCCTTGTGTAAAGCCTCTTCTGAACCAGAGACATTAGAAACACCTTACTTAGGGGTGATGATGGCTCAGGTGGCAGGGGTTGGTCCTGTAACTGGTGGGCTGCTGGTTCTAACTCTTGCCCTGTCCGTCTCAGTTGTTGTGTCCTCGGGTAAGACACTTTACCTGCCGGGCCTGCTATCAGCGGTGATTAAATGGCTGCCCCACTTCTGTCATGGCAATTGTGACTACAGTGTTGGTTACCACTGTCAGACTTGATAAAAGCACCATACAGAACCACAGGCTGATTATCTCAATGCCACGCTGCATCGATGCAGTAATTCATGCAAAAGGAGCCCCAACCAATTATGTACTAAGAGAGCAAAGACATGAAAATACTTTTCAGAAGCTTGGCCTTGTTATCAAAATTGAGAGAAAAAAAGGCTTGAAATAAGTCACTATGTATTCTGAATCTATATAATATATAAGTTTCACTTTCTGAAACGAGTGACAAAATTATTGACCTTTTTCATGATATTCTAATTTTTTAAAAATGTACCTGTAGATCTATAAAACATGCCATGATCTACAACAAAAAAAGATTTGAACTCAATTCAAATGTTTTACATATACATACCAGCCCAAAATTTTCCCCCAGTGGGCCCACCAACTGCAGGGGGAACCGTGAAGGACCGGTGCAAAGAGGATTGGGCGGCAGACGAAGGTGGAGACCTCGGCGGCCCGATCCCCGGATGCTTAGGCTGGCTCTAGGGACGTGGAATGTCACCTCGCTGGGGGGGAAGGAGCCTGAGCTGGTGCTGGAGGTCGAGAAATATCGACTAGAAATAGTCGGGCTCGCCTCCACGTACAGCGTGGGCTCTGGAACCCATCTCCTCGAGAGGGGCTGGACTCTCTTCTACTCTGGAGTGGCCCGCGGGGAGAGGCGGCGGGCTGGGGTGGGTTTGCTTGTTGCCCCCCAGCTCAGCCGTCTCGTGTTGGGGTTTACCCCAGTGGATGAGAGGGTCGCATCCCTGCGCCTTCGGGTTGGGGAGAGGTCTCTGACTATCATTTCAGCCTACGGGCCGAGTGGTAGTGCGGAGTACCCAGCCTTCTTGGCGTCCCTGTCAGGGGTGCTGGATAGTGCCACTCCTGGGGACTCCATTATTCTGACACCTGGAGAGGCGTGATTGGGAGGAATGGCCTCCCCGATCTGAATCCAAGTGGTGTTTTGTTATTGGATTTCCATGTTCAAACATAAGGGTGTCCATCAGTGCACTTGGCACCACGATACCCTAGGCAGGAGGTCAATGATCGACTTTGTTGTGGTATCATCAGATCTTCGGCCGCATGTTTTGGACACTCGGGTGAAGAGGGGCTGAGCTGTTCACTGATCACCACCTGGTGGTGAGTTGGATCTGCTGGAGGAGGAAAAAGCCGGACAGACTTGGCAGGGCAGGCCCAAGCGCATAATGAGAGTCTGCTGGGAACGTCTGGCGGACCCCTTGGCCAGGGATGTATTCAACTCTCACCTCTGGGAGAGCTTTGACCAGATTCCGAGGGATGTTGGAGACATAGAGTCCGAATGGACCATGTTCTCCACATCTATTGTCGATGCTGCTGCCCGTAGCTGCGGCCGTAAGGTCTGCGGTGCCTGTTGCGGCGGCAATCCCCGAACCTGGTGGTGGACACCAGCAGTAAGGGACACTGTCAAGCTGAAGAAGGAGTCCTATCAGCTGTAGTTGGCTTGTGGGACTCCTGAGGCGGCTGACGGGTACCGTGGGGCCAAGCGTGCCGCGGCCCGGGCAGTGGCAGAGGCAAAAACACGGACCTGGGAGGAGTTTGGTGAGGTCATGGAGAAGGACTACCGGTTGGCCCCGAAGCGATTCTGGCAAACCGTCCAGCGCCTCAGGAGGGGGAAGCAGTGCTTTGCCAACACTGTTTACAGTGGGGGTGGGGAGCTGCTGACCTCGACTGGGGACATTATCGGGCGGTGGAAGGAGTTCTTCGAGGATCTCCTCAATCCTGCTATCACGCATGCCCTGGTGGAAACAGAGGCTGGGGACTCGGGGTTGGACTCTTTCATCACCCAGGCTGAAGTCACCAAGGTGGTTAAAAAGCTCCGCGGTGGCAAGGCTTCGGGGTTGGATGAGATCCGCCCTGAGTACCTCAAGTCTTTGGATGCTGTGGGGCTGTCATGGTTGACACGCCTCTTCAACATTGCGTGGCGGTTGGGGACAGTGCCTTTGGATTGGCAGACTGGGGTGGTGGTCCTGCTACATAAGAAGGGTGACCGGAGGGTGTGTTCCAACTACAGGGGGATCACACTCCTCAGCCTCCCTGGTAAGGCCTACGCCAGGGTATTGGAGAGGAGAGTCCGGCCAATAGTCGAACCCCGGCTTCAGGAGGAGCAGTGTAGTTCTTGTCCCAGCCGTGGGACACTGGACCAGCTCTATACCCTCTACAGGGTACTTGAGGGTTCATGGGAGTTTGCCCAACCGGTCCACATGTGTTTTGTGGACCTGGAGAAAGCATTCGACTGTGTCCCTCGTGATGCCCTGTGGGGGGTGCTCCAGGAGTATGGAATCGGTGGCTCTTTACTAGGGGCCATCCGGTCTCTGTACAAGCGGAGCAGGAGTTTGGTTCGCATTGCCGGCACTAAGTCGGACCTGTTCCCGGTGCATGTTGGACTCCGACAGGGCTGCCCTTTGTCACTGGTCCTGTTCATAATTTTTATGGACAGGATTTCTAGGCACAGCCAAGGGCCGGAGGGGGTCTAGTTTGGGGACCAGAGGATTTCGTCTCTTCTTTTTGCAGATGACGTGGTCCTGCTGGCCCCATCTAGCCAAGACCTACGGCATGCACTGGGGTGGTTCGCAGCCGAGTGTGAAGCGGCTGGGATGAAGATCAGGTCCTTCAAGTACGAGGCCATGGTTCTCGACCGGAAAAGGGTGGCTTGTCCTCTTCAGGTTGGAGGGGAGTTCCTGCCTCAAGTGGAGGAGTTTAAGTATCTCGGGGTCTTGTTCACGATTGAGGGAAGAATGGAGCGAGAGATCGACAGACGGATCGGTGCGGCTGCCACAGTAATGGGGGCGCTGTGCCGGTCCGTTGTGGTGAAGAGAGAGCTGAGCCGAAAAGCGAAGCTCTCAATTTACCGGCCGGTCTACGTTCCTACCCTCACCTATGGCCATGAACTGTGGGTCATGACCGAAAGAACGAGATCCCGGATACAAGCGGATGAAATGAGCTTCCTCCGTAGGGTGGCCGGGCACTCCCTTAGAGATAGGGTGAGGAGCTTGGCCATCCGGGAGGGACTCGGAGTAGAGCAGCTGCTCCTCCACATCGAGAGGAGCCAGTTGAGGTGGCTCGTGCATCTAAACCGGATGCCTCCTGGACGCCTTCCTCGGGAGGTGTTCCAGGCACGTCCCACCGGGAGGAGGCCCAGGGGACGGCCCAGGACACGCTGGAGGGACTATGTCTCTCGGCTGGCCCGGGAACGCCTTGGGCTCCACCCGGAGGAGCTGGAGGAGGTGTCTGGGGAGAGGGACGTCTGGGCGTCTCTGCCGAGTCTGCTGCCCCCACGACCCGGTCCCGAATAAGCGGAAGATGATGAGTACGAGTACCAGCCTAAAATCAGAACTGGAGCTAGATAAATAAAGTATAAGAATATAATTAAGGAGGCAAATACAACTTTTTATTCATATAGGTTATTCAAGAAATATTGTTATAGTGGCTTTTCCAACTTTTCTAGTGAGCTCCCAACATGCCAACATCATGAAAAAATACTGAGATAAAAGAGTGAATCTCATGAAAAGTAGACCACTTTAACAAATAACATCTGAAATCTTTCTGGGACCAAAATTGGTTGCATTTGAAACAGTGATCTCTTTTTAAGGAGGATTAATAAGTCCTACTTATTAATTCAAGAAGCCACATACCTTCCATCAACATTAACACAAAGAAAGAAAACATGTTCTAATTACACTCAAAGGTATTTAGATAAATCCTACCCTCTTTAAAAGGAACACCTTATTTCCTCTTGTTTACTGGAAGCCAATGCATTGATAGAAAGTATTTTAATCCTAGAGATAATATAATTGTCGCTCAACTGATTTTTGTCACGCACAATTGCTGTTAGTTTTGTTTAGGCAGTTTCTCATGACAAAGTGACGTTAAATACAAGATGTTTATTCTTGGGTAATCAGCAGAATCATGACCTCGCACTGCAGCGTCATGTTGGGGGCTAAGCTAACTACGGCTACAGTGTAGGACTGTGTTAGATCCAGATTTCTATATGAGATGGAGTGTAAGGTTTGTGTGTGCTGAGGTTAAAATCCCACCACTAACTAAAGGACATGATCAGTTAGATGCTAAGAGACATAAAAAAAAACAACAGGGAAGATTGCTAATTTTTTAAAGTTTATCTGGAAAGTTTAATGTCAGCATTAGCAACTAGCGCACCTTGTTAGCTGAGCAGCAACCAATCTCTATGGAGCACCATAGCTTTGGTCACCTTATTTCCTAGAGGTTCACTTCAGTTCAGTTCAGTTCTTTACAGTCCCACAGAGGCAAATTTGGTTCACAGCAGCAGTCAACGACAGTCAAAGCAAAATCCACATCAACACAATCTCCACATAATAATCAACATATCAACAAGGATTTAAAAAACAATAAAATCGTTAAACATTCTTAAATGTGCCAAGCTTGGTCAAAATTTTTTAAGAACTTTAATTACACTTGGGACAAAAGAATATTTGTACCGATTGCACCTCATAGTTGGCAACCTATACCTTCGACCTGAAGGAAGGAGGACAATCTCCTCCAAAACCACTACTCCACATAGACCACAAATAATAGGAACTGCCAAAGACTGACAAATTTTAGGATTCTTATGTGTACAAAAGTTAATAAATTTGTAACTGATTCATATTTCATTTTTGGTTAGTTCTTGCAGTTCTTGAGCCATGGAGCGGTATCAAACTGAAGGGTACAAGCTAGAGGACCTGTGAGGGTAACCTAATGCTACCTAATGCTAGCTTGCCCAGCATACAATTATTTAATGGTTGAAGATATTAGTTATTATATGTATGTTGTGACTAGTGATGCCTGGCCCTACCCAATCAGTGACCGACAGTCTTCTGACTTTGCGTTTTCAGCATGGATCAGCATGGTTGGAACTGCAAGCAAGCAGGTACTAAAAATAGTAATGTTGTTTCACAGAATGTTAGAAATAAACATAAAACTTAATTAAGGAAAGCAATTCCCTACTGTTTTGTAAATTTTTTCCGATAGTTGAAACAGTTTATGACCCAGCAATGTGTCCCTTATGATAAGTCACAACTGCCAATCTCTGTCTCTGTATGGAACTAACAATTATACCCCAAGAATCCCAAAATGCAATGCGTTGTGGTATCTGTGCTCATTCCTTAGAGATGGCGCCATTATTGTTTCTACACTATAAAAAGGAATTTAGGAGGAGATCAAATATAAAAAGCAGTACATAATTGTGAGGTGGAAGCCATCTTTACAACCTGAGCTATATTCACATACGGTATTTGTCTCTTCAAAATTAAGAGGTATTAGGTGTGTAATTCCACTATAATGTTTGTTTCTCATATCATTACTCTGTAAAATGAACTAATGTGACTATTTTGAGACTCCAGTGATCTACTTAATCTTTGACTGGAGACACACGTTAAGGTCCTACTGTGAGAACCTGTGACAACATGATTACTGTGTGTAAAAGATAATTAGAGGTTTAAAACCTTATGTGAAATTAAGATGTTTTTCAGGTATTTTAAACTGGAATTTCTCCGTCATGTGAGGCATGTTTACTTTGAGCGGCCCTTTTACAAACACAGACTTTATAAGTGAATGAAGACATTCAATGCTTGCAAAGCATTCGTACCTCTTAAACCTTTTCATATTTTGTTACAATACAACCATTTCTTTAATTCTTCGATTTATTTTATAGGGAATTTATCACCCCGTTGTATCAACATAAATTACTGCACAATTGTGATGTAGAAGGCAAATCGCACGTAGCTTTCAAATTCTATTTCTTTCTACTAAACCTGAAAAAGTGGTGTGCATCTGTATTCAGCCCTATTTCCCCTAATACCCTTGAATGAAATCCAGCAACTAACTGCCTTCAGAAGTCACCCAAGTAAACAGTCCACCTGTGTTTGATTTGATCTCTATGTCAAGTTCTCAAGGTGTTTGAGTTTCTTTGTTGGTCTGTTTCCTCCCTGTTGGTTTTGTTCTCTAGTTGCTGTTATTTTAGTTTATTTATTGTAGATTAGGTTCTTGGTTCATTATTGTATTTTGTTACATTTAGATATTTCTGTCACTTCCCTGGACTTCTCCGTGTTCCTGATCATTTGTGTTAATTAGCCTCCCTCCTTCAGTTGCTTTGCATTATCTCTGACAAAGCTGCTCCACATTTCATCTGATTAGCTCATTGGTCATTTCTCCCCACTGGCCTCTGTGTATAAAGGTGTCTCGTTTTTATTATTCTTCACTGAAATCTACTGTTTGCCTGCCTGCTTCATGCTAGACCTCTTGTTTGTGTCCTACCTCTTTGTATAAGTTACCATTTCATTGTCATTAAATGTTTCTACTCATCATGCAGCTCCCAAGTTCCTGTTTGCACTTTGGTCTGGTGAAGAACCAGTATTCTATGACACTCTATTTATCTACACTGGAAGATTAATTAAATTGTTTGAGAAGAATTTATTTAATAATGAGGTAAAATTTCTGTTACTGAATAAATACCTTTTAAAAGATGTCTTTTAGTTTTTAAATACATAATTTTAGTGTGAAACACTGATTAAAATTAAAAATCAGTTATTTATTTTGTTAAACAATTTGGGTTTAAGGAAATGACTGAGCCTTTTAAGTTAATTAATAGCCTTGGGTGAGCTGTAGACCTTGACATTCAATTCAATTCAATTCAATTTTATTTATATAGCGCCAATTCACAACACATGTTGTCTCAAGGCACTTCACAACAGTCAGGCACATACATTCCTATTAATCCTAACAATTGAACAGTGCAGTCAGAGTTAGCTTTTTATTCAAATTGGATAAAAAGTTTTTCTATCTAAGGGAACCCAGCAGATTGCATCCAGTCAGTGACTTGCAGCATTCACTCCTCCCGGATGAGCATGTAGAGACAGTGGACAGTCACTGGCGTTGACTTTGCAGCAATCCCTCATACTGAGCCTGCATGTAGCGACAGCGGAGAGGAAAAACTCCCTTTTAACAGGAAGAAACCTCCAGCAGAACCAGGCTCAGTGTGAGCGGCCATCTGCCACGACCGACTGAGGGTTTGAGAGAACAGAGCAGACACACAAAGAGAACAAAGACGCACTGATCCAGGAGTACTTTCTATGGGAAGGAAAAGTAAATGTTAATGGATGTAGCTCCTTTAGTCGTTTCACCTAGAAAGAAAGAACAGATAAACTCTGAGCCAGTTTTCAAAGTTAGTGTCTGAAAGAGAGAACATACAGTTAGTTACAGTTAAGCACAGTCAATCGCCATGTCTAGGAAAGAGAAAGGGTTAAACACTAAAAGACAGGGCCATGTGGATCATCGGTAGAGGGTGAGCATTAAGTTGTTGCCCGCAGAAGCTCGGACAATTCCCCTCTCCAGAAAGATGTCACAGGTAGACACAGAGCCAGGCCAGGTGTAGCTTCTAGGAAGAGAAAAGAGAGAACAAGGTTAAAAGCTGAAATAACAGCAAATAATGCAAAATTGGAGAGTAGTGTGAGAATGTAGCGAAAGAGGGTGAAATTGGTCATTATGTCCTCCAGCAGCCTAAGCCTATAGCAGCATAACTACATAGATAGTTTCAGTTCAGATTATTTAGTTAAACGGCGCTTATTTACAACAATGTCGTCTCAAGGCACCCCACAGTCACAACAGTTATCCCTGCTGATAACTCCATGCTACATCTTCTAAGTCAAACAAAAATCATTTTAGTTTTGGCAGCAAAGAGGTTTGGCAGTACACCAGTGATAAATATTCTGGGTGTTAATGTTTCAATAAAACTCAAACCCAAGTATTAACAAATAAATAAATGAGGTAACCATGATTTACTTTAATTCACAAAAAATTTTAAAATAGAACTTTAGTTAGATGCATCATTGCACTGTGCGTCTAAAATAACTACTTTAATCAAAATTTCCACAGCATCATTAAGACATTATAGTTAACATTCAACCTATATAGGACCCAGTGGTGGATGCTGGTCTTTCAAGGAGGGGAAGCTCAATTTCAAGATAGCTGATTCGCTTGATTTTGCTGTCAATCAAAAAGTGATTCAGCCTCAGACAGATCATCCAATCATCATGCAGAAGCTGAGCGTCCGATGGGCGGGACAAAGCCCAGCAATTTTGCTTCGCTGTTTAAAGCACTGTGAAGCTGCGGGAATGAGTGAGAGGAAAGCCGCGTCGTTACCAGTGATAAGAAGCTGATTCTGAACAAACGTTGAGCGCGTTGTAGTGCATATTTAGTCAATGACAAGTACACACAACAGTATATATTTGATCACTTATTTTATGACATTTAAAGGGAAGCTGAGCTTCCCCTGCAGTCTTAGAGCAATCGCCACTGGTAGAATCTGACCTATAACCTTCATATTCCTGGGGAAGACCTAATAGACCAATAAGGAAGAAGCACCTTGTTCAGCAAGACAATGGTTTAACAAGTTAGTATTTAAATCAAGACTGCATTATTTTCAATCAGATTTTTGTTTTATTTATTTTTCTCCACCTTTTTGTTTAAATTTCACTGAATGATTTTTTGTTCTTTATTTTTCTTATGTACTATTTTGACAATAGTCAAATGTGACTTAAGTAAACATTTTTTAAATGTTTTGTGCAATTTCATTTATTTTTCTAGCATATTTATCTAAGTAGTTTGACATGAATTGTAATTCATTTCAAGAGTAATTTTATATTGTATTTCCTTTGATGTGTTGATTTTTATCACTCTTTTTCTATAATTTTTTTCACCTGTTTATTTTTGACCATTTTGCTATTGCGTTTTGCTAACATCTTTCCTTGTCTTACTGTGAAGCACTTTGGAAATTGTATCGGGGAAAATTGCTATATAAATTAAGCTTACATATTTGCCGATTTGACACTATATTCTGCTGAATTCTTTGTAACCTGAAGTGTATTTAAAACTCTATTTGCCTTAAAAAGTTAGAGTATTCAGTGTGATTCCCCTAAATTAATTTCTGCTGTTTTCCTTTGGAAGAAGTTCCCTGGCTCATTTCTTGGTAAGATGAGCCTTGGTCAGATTACCCAACAAATTCTTAACCAACTAAAGCTATTTGCTTGTTTAAATCCAATGTGATCCTCCTACCCTGTGACAAGGTCTTATTGTGATATCCAATGACAGCATGAGCACTGTGTGTAAAAGATAATTATGGGTTTTATACTTTAGGTCAAAAAGGTACACATTACTTCTGTTTCAAATCGGAGCTTTTCTTCTTCTTCATATTCAGTGACAAGCTGAGATTCTCTTTGATGCAAACAGCATCTTTAAACACATTTAAAATTGCAACATTTTTCTATTCAACCTCTGCAACAGAAGTTTTTTGTGAGGTAAACTGTTTTGTATATTGGTCATTTGGGCTGTTTTAATATTTACCAAAATACTGATAATTAAGGACTTTTAGTCAGATGGCTATTGATGACAAAAATGTTTTCTTTTCAAATGGGTTGACATAGATCCTGACTGCCTGCATTTCCGTATGCAAAATGTTTCAGTAATGAATGTGTAGAAACAATTTTTATTGACAGCCATGATTATAATCGTACAATTTTAGCATGTTTAACTACTGCCTCTTTACAACATGCATACCCCTTAAACCTTTTCACATGTTGTCACATTACAACCCCAACTTGCATGTATTTTATTAATATCTGGAGTGCATTTTTCTTCACAACCCCTGAGTTAAATTTTGTAGGTCTACCTTTTGCTATAAATACAACTGTTAGTCTGTTGGGTATGCTTCTATGAGCCTGAAAATTTTGCCTACTCTTATTTTCAAAATTGCTCAAGCTCAGTCAGATTACATGGAGAGCATCTGTGAACATTCATTTTCAAGTCTCGCCACAGATTCTCAATTTTAGGATTTAGGTCTAAACTTTGGGGCCTTCTAACATATAAATCTGCTTGCATCTTACCCTTCCACTGTTGCTCTGACCCACTGTTGGTCATGGCAGCTGGCCGGTTACACTGAGCCTGGATCTGCTGGAGGTTCCTTCCTGTTGCAGGGGAGTTTCCTTTTCACTGTTGCTACATGCATGCTCAATATGACGGATTGCCGCAAAGTCAGCAAAACTATGCAAGCAACCGTCCACTGTCGCTACATGCTCATCCAGGAGAAGTGAATGCTGCAAGCTACTGAGTTGATGCAATCTGCTGTGTTTCCTTCAATAGAAAACTTTTTTACCAATTTGAATAATAAACTGAGTTTGACTGCATTTTTTCATAACTAGGATCAATTGGGATTTAAGCATTTGACTTGGAATCTGTATTCGATTGACTTGACTTTGTTTTTCATAAAGTGCCTTGAAACAATATTTGTTGTGAATTGGAGCAATATAAATAAACTGAACTGAAATGAAAACCGAATATCCAGTTCCTTGTCCCATTCCAAGTTTCTGTCTGCATTTTAGTCCCAGTTCACTTGAGGTACACTCTGGAACCAGACTGTAAGAAAGGCTGCTGTAGAGGCTTTTTTTGCAGGTTGTGCCTTCAGTGTTGTCCTAAAGATGTAACTTAAAACTAGGAAGCTCAATTTCTTACCAACCTTTGCACTGAATTTAAAGATTTTAATTAGGCTATTTCATCCTGCGGTTAAACTGATGCCACAATGAAGATTCTCAGCACAAAGGTAAACACTCAGTGCTTAAGTTCTCAGCATTTTCTGTGCTTTCTCCTGCAACGTTTCTGTCAAATTAAGAGAATCAAAACAGCAAGACAACAAGCGTCACTCCATAACTGATTGTTTGGATGTTTCCTTTTGAGGCCAGACTTTACAAATATTAGCCAGTGGTTCCTGCATATGTCTGCTGGGTGGGGCAGTTGTTAGTAATGATACCTGACAGCAAGAAGTTCCTGGCTTCAAATCCCAGCTGCTGTTTATCAGCACAAAGTTTGCATGTTCTCCCTGTTTGTTCCCTTTCAGCTTCCTCCAGTAATTCAAACATGCATGTGAGGTCAACTAAATGTGTTATTTTTCTACTCCACAGTAGTCAGCAGTAGCTCACAGACTTTCGAATAGTATGTTTTGTTGTAAAGAAAACCCAATTATGAGCATTTGAGTAAAGTTCTACTCTAGTCCTACAAAGAATGTGATTTTCAGAACAGCACAAATGTCACTATATGACCAAACCTATGAGGACAGGTGACGTGCCCTGAGTGTACTCCAGTTCTCGCCAATCGACTGCTGGTGAATTTCAGTCCAATCCTGCATGGATTAACGAGACCTAATAAATCAATGGATGGAGAAACTTAACCTATTATATTATTTAATACTTTCAATGATGCTTTAAATGGAAACCAGCTTTAGTTAGAACACAAACTCGAATGGGTTCTAATCACAGCTTCGAGTAATGGCATTGTAATCAGCGTGTCACTATAAAGAAGACAACTACTTAAAAAAACAGCTTGTGTGAACCTGGTTTACTTTTAAATTATTTTCAGTCACTTCCTGCCTGACAATTGAACAACCACACACTGCCAGAAAGTGGATCTGTGTGCTTAACAGCATTCCAGTCTAAAATCTGATCATACCAAAAAGACATTTCCTGTTAATCTAACAAGGAACAGAAACTCTGACACACTTAGAATTAGCTTTCCAAACTGTGTAGACATTCATGACTTCAGGGATCTATACTACATTGCCAAACATACTCACTTATCTGCCTTCACACAGAGATGAATTTGTGCAGCATTGTATTCTTAATACTTGTGGTTAAATATGATGTCGGCCTACTGGCAACACCTACCCAGAAAGCTTAAGAGTCTGTTTGTGGACATTTGTTTAACATTGTTCCAGAAACCCATTGGTAAGGTCAGACACTGATGTTGGATGAAAGGCCTAGATCAGTCTCTGTTCTAATTCATCCCAAAGGTGTTCTATCTATTTGAGGTCAGGACTCTGTGCAGGTCAGTCAAACTCTTTCACACCAAACTGGCTCATCCATGTGTTTTTGGACCTTGCTTTGTACAGCCATATTGGAACAATAAGACATCCTGAAACTGTTCCCATAAAGATGGGAGCATGAGAATGTCCAAAATGACTTGGTATGCTTGGTAGCATTAAGAGTTTCTTTCACTGGATTCCAAGCCCATCTCCTGAGAAACAATGTAACACTACAACCCCCTCTGCAGCAAACTTTACACTAGATACAATGCAGCCCTCTCCAGGTCAGAGGGCAGTTCCTGCCTCTAGTGGAGGAGTTAAAGTATCTCAGGGTCTTGTTCACAATTAAGGGAGAATGGAGCGAGAGATTAATTGGTGGGGCTGATGCCGGTCACTTGTGGTGGAGAGAGCTGAGCCAAAAGGTAGTAAAGGTAGTAAAGCTCTGAATTTACCGATCGATTTATGTTCCTACCCTCACCTATGGTCACGAAGTCTGGGTGATGACCGAAAGAGCGAGATTCCTTAGAGATAGGGTGAGGAGGTCAGCCATCCGGGAGGGGCTTGTAGTAGAGCCACTGCTCCTCCACATCAAGAGGAGTAAGCTGATGTGGCTCGGGCCTGAAGCTGGGAGGAAGCCCAGGGGACGCCCAGGACACGATGGAGGGACTACACTGCAAAAAAGGAAAATCTTACAAGTATATTTTCCTAACTTTTAGTCAAAACCTCTCATCACACTTATTATAAGTCAAAACCATCTACAGAGATAAATTTTTAAGTGAGATATAACAACTTGTTTTGAGACAATGGATCTTGAAAATCTTGACAAGTGAAATAGTCTTGAAAACGTATTTGTTTGAGTAATTTCTTAAATGAAACAAGTTTTCTTTGACATTTCAGACAAGTTTGAAGTTCCTGTGAGGTTTGTAAAACATAAAGTCTTGTTTCAAGAAAAAAAATGAACTTAAATTGAGACAAATCTGCTTTATTGACAATCAACAACGATATCAACAACATGCCCAAATCACAGTGCATTACAAAACATTCTATAAGTGTAGCTATTTTTAATACATTTCTGTCAAACCAAACATTCAAGTGATTTGGAAAAAAGACAGCTAAAATCATATTTCATTCTCTGTTCTGTTGCACTCTGGACAGATTCCAGCATATTATTCCAAAGGTAATGATTACAAATACTGTTCTATACTACAGTAATTGGCAATACTCTAAAACATTGTTTGGTCCAAATACCCAGACTCACCACTGAGTCAAGACTGACACTTGATGATATCCGTGGGGTCATATTTCACTGCAATGTACTTACTATTATTAAAATTCACATAAGAGTATGGTGTATAATCAATACGATTGTCTGCATCCATGAAAAATATTGGCTTGAGCTAGGGAGGGAAAAATACTAAGATAAAAACAAGTTGGAGAAGGGTTATAATGCTGCAAATACATTTCTTAATGCTAGTCAGGAATGTATACTTAAAGGTAATTTGTCTTAAAATGCAATGTTCAAATGTTAATTTAAGTTGGTTTTGGACCTGGATCCAGAACATTGCCACAATTATGAAACTAAGAATGAGTTAAATAAATTTTAAAAGAAGAGGATAACATTCAAGCTGAAAAAAAGATGCTACCTTTTGGGGGAAGGACACTACTTTTGGGTATAACAAGCTTATTATGAGACGCAAAACTTCACAATTGTAGTAAAATACTGCTCAGAATGAGTTTTCGTGGCTAGTTTCAAGATTCTCTATACCTTGTGATGGTTTAATGCAATGTCTTATTTCTAGAAATCTTGTCAAGTTAATTTTCACTTGTTCCATTGGCAGATTTCTTTGCTTATTTCAAGCCAACAAATTGCATTTTACTTTTTTTTAACTTATTTTTGAAGTGCCATTTTTTCCAGTGTAATTGATGAGTGGAAATAAAAAACTTTTTTCTGCAAGTGATATTTCTTGATTGCTGTTCTTGGCATCCAAGAACAGGAACATGAGGTTACGATTCATGCAAACACCAAAATGTGTCCAGGTCTAATGAATCTTGATTTTGTGTGTTCAGGCTGATGCTTGTAGTGGTATAATGATGTGGGAGATTTCTTGGCACACTTTGGGCCCCTTAGTATCAGCTAAGTTTGTTAAAATGCCACAGCCTACCAGAATATTGAACTTGTTTAAGATTTAAGGCAGTTCTGAAAGTCACGAGGGGGTTCCAACCCAGTACCATCATAGTGTACCTTATGAAGTGGCCTGTAAATGTAAGTATGGATATATGTGTTTAACAGGAAAAAAAAAACATCAGTTCATAATCAAAGAAATCCTTTTAATAACAGGGAGAACTTTTAATGACTAGGTACAAAAAATATCTTCTATCATTCACTATCTCTTTTGTTTTTCATATAATCTTAAGTTATATTTAGGTTATTTAACCTTTACAATAAGCAGAATATAAATCCACAGAGGACAATAAGCACAGGAACCACAACAATAAAAAGAATCTAGATTACAAGTAAGCCAAGAAATATAAAATGTATTGCTCTCTTTAACAGAAAATGAGCCATCGCTAAGAGAAATGTAAATGTAAAAACATATTAAGGTTTAACTTTGATGCATTTGTTGTTTTTAACTGTTTCTGCTGTCTAGAAGAATCCACTCTGCAAGGCTTTTCCTACTCTTATGACCTTTAGTGCATGAGTGCAAAAAAAGACAATGACTGAGCTGTTTTTATTTTGTCTAAAAAACAGAACCTTGGAAACCTTATTTTCACCTGTTGACTTCTCATAAAATGTGAGGATCCATTTCCTGTCAGGAACTTGCTGTATAATGGTATTTGCTTTGACTATACATGCATAGGATATGGATAGAGTTTAGACCAACTGTGGAACATGAAAACTAATTTAAAACTATTTTTGTAAATTGTTATTTCATAAAATGATACTAAAATGGCATTCTGCCTCATTTCTCCACTTGTAAACGTTTAAATAAGCTTATTTTTACTTTATTCAGATCAGAAAAGTATTGAAAACTTTATCTTCTTCTGCTGTTCTTATCATCATTGCAGAAGCATTGTAACTCATGTAACATGGAATTTCAGACTACTGCGGCCGGTTTGAAACCAGGAATGTTTTCCTGGTTTCCTAGAGAAAAGTTGCTTTTCATTTTTTTTTTCTTTTCTAGTCTTAACATTGTAAAAATAACATAAGTAGCACAAATAACTACCACTTGACCCACTGTAGCCATTTATAGGGATACAATCTGCTGGAAATAAAAAGAGTACGCAGACATTAAAATGGTCTGAATAGACATGTGACCTACCCCACATCTCACCTATTGACTGCTGGAAAACACCAATTTCTTTTTTGCAGAAATGCAAAGGTGACAATGTAACAATAACAACCTAAATTTCAAGAAAGGAGGAATAGGAGTCCAATACAGTATCAGATTCTCCATCAATTTAAATGCCCGTTGTTTTTTATTTGATCAACCCTGAAAAAAACAAAAAACAAAAAAAAGCCAAATGCAAAGATGTTGACAGCTATATGTTTGCTTAACGCTGAGGTTTTGAAGGAGGAATGATGCAGACCAGGAACAAGGAAGGACAAAATCAATTCTTTGTCTAAGTTATGGCAAGATTCCTAACATGAAATGACACGCCCAAAACGTATAAAAAGATAGATGCTGACTGTATGTGTCAGCCTCTTCTTGCAGCAGCTGGAAGTCCAACTTGGATGCAGAAGGACAACTGTGGGGTTTAGGCTTAGCTTCATTACAGGTGATCTTTTGAATTCTTAACATTATGAAGGCAATTGTATAAACCATATGGAAACTTTGCATTTTTTCAGTTATAACATTTTGAAATATGTCTTTTCCTATATTGTATTGAGAATATTTGTTCTTTTTCTAGGGATGAATAAGTTTCTCTGCCTATTGGCTGTTGGTCTAACCCTTGGCTTGCAATGCCAAGTGGATGCCAGTGAGTAGTTTTCTTCTTCTAAAATCTTAGAAACAATTGACAACATATGTATTACTGAGTAATTTAAGTTAAAATGTGTGTCTTCAAATGTGACCTATTGTTTTCTATAAAAACTGAAACTTCTGTTTTAAACTTTGGTGCATTAGGTTGAAATAAATAAATAAATAATTAATTAACTAAATTAGTTTAAATATGTCACAAAACCAGTACAACTAATTGCAAACTATAAATTTAAGAAACTGTATTTTTTTGCATTCAGAACGCCATTTGAGCTACAGTTTCATTGAAAAATGTGTGAATAATGCTAAAGCCAACGTGGACGCAGCCTATACATACTCCCGTCAAGAGTGAGTGTAAAACCCCGTTCTTCTGCTTTTCTTTCACCTCTCAATATAAAATAATCCCCCAAAAAAGATATGAATGAATACCTGAACTCTTTATACAACAAAGGAGCGTTGACCGGGTGAAGAGAAACGCAAGCCCTGCCGATGTCCTGAGACTTCTGAAGCAGCCCAGCGGACCGTCCAGAGAGGCGGTGCGTGCTGCTGATTACATGGACAACACTCTGCATCTGATCAAGAGGGCTCTGGCAAAACGTCAGAAACGCTCCATCAATGCCACAGGTTTGTGTTCAAATTGACCTCTTTGAGGTATGCTGGCATGGCTTGAACTCACAGCTAACATTTATTTTTCTCATGCTTTATTTAGACCTGATCTCTGCAGAGGATTTGACAACGATTGCCAGACTCACAGGCTGCTCTGCTCAAGTCAGAATTATTAAATGCCTGGATATTCCCAATCTCTACAAGTATCGCACAGCAAACAACACCTGCAACAACATGTATGGGAACTATTCATTAGAAGATGTTTACTTCATATCCCTGACAGCCAGAACTAAGTGTTAGATAGAAATCAAAGGGAGCAAGAGTAACAAATGTCATTCAAAATCATTTTGGACTTTGTTGTAAGGATTTGGCTTTAAACTCCTGTTACATGTTGTAACCTTTTAAAAAAAACATGGAAGTATCAAACTTAGGTGTTATTGCTTCCACTTATAGTGAAAACCCTCGCTGGGGTGCCTCCAACATCCCGTTCCTCCGCTGGCTGCCCGCTGAATACGAAGATAAAATCAGTACTCCTAAAGGCTGGACCCCGAACCTGAAAATCAACAATCGCCTTCTTCCCTTGGTAAGTACTTCAGAGAAGCCTTTTCTGACAATGTTCATCAGAAGATAGAAGATACTAAAACGCATCCTCTCTTTGTCTCCATTCCTCCCTCAGGTGAGAAAAGTGTCGAATCGTATCTTGTCAACAGCTAATTCCGATGTGGACAGTGACCCCCTCTACACCTACCTGCTCACAATCTTTGGCCAGTGGACTGACCACGACCTCACTTTAACCCCTAACTCTCCTTCCATCAGGTCATTTAATGATGGCATTAATTGTACGGAGACCTGCACCAACACAGAGCCATGCTTCCCAATTGAAGTCAGTGATGAAAAAATTTAACATTATTTTTGCAGAAGATGAAAACACATTTAAGGCATTAAAGTCTAACAGTTTCCTGCCTTCTAAACAGTTCCCCTCCGATGACCTCCGCGTTAGGGATAACTCTGAGAAGTGCATGAGCTTCACCCGCTCTGCACCAGCTTGTGGTTCTGGGAACTCTGGATACATCTTCGGATCCCCCACTGTTCGCCAGCAGATGAACACCCTGACAGCCTTCATCGATGTGGGTCAGGTCTATGGTTCCGACCATTCCAGAGCTAGTCTGCTCCGGAACTTCAGTACAGATGGCCTGTTGAAGGTCAATGAAGAGCATAAAGACAACGGCCGTGACCTCCTGCCATTTACCACGGGGTTCAACTTCTGTGCCACAAGGCAACGTATAACCAAGGATACCAGTGCTGAGGAGGTGCAGTGCT
Source organism: Girardinichthys multiradiatus (assembly GCF_021462225.1). NCBI lineage: Eukaryota > Metazoa > Chordata > Actinopteri > Cyprinodontiformes > Goodeidae > Girardinichthys > Girardinichthys multiradiatus. Next base: position 31,373,477 of record NC_061805.1, read on the forward strand.
TTTTGGCTGGTGAGTCTCAGTTAAAAGAAGTGACTCATATGTGATTCATATAGATCTGTAAGCATGTCTCATGACTGAATATTTTGGTTCGGTCTGGAAGTTATTGTTATCAGGTCATTTAATTGAATGTGACCTTATAGGTGACGGCCGTGTCAATGAAAACCCCGCACTGGCTTCCCTGCACACTCTGTTGATGAGAGAGCACAACCGTCTGGCCCACGCCCTCGCTTCGCTCAATCCACAGTGGAACGGAGAGAAGCTTTACCAAGAAGCCCGCAAGATTATGGGTGGATACTTCCAGGTAAGAGACAGGAAGAGGAGCGCAGATCTGTAAACCAAGGTTTCACATCCCAGAAACATTGGGCTGGAGTTTTCTGCATATATCTAGTCATTTTAAGACAGATCTATAAGGTTATATAAAAATACATTAAAACATGCCCAAAACTCAAAATTTACTCTGTTGACTGAATGTCTTTCAAACAGATTGGAGAACCCAAAATAGGTTCTAAAAGAATTCTCTGCTTCATGCATGGCAGTGAAAGAGTATTACCATTTAAAGTTAACCCAGTTCCTCTGTTCTGTAATAGGTTATTACTTATAGGGACTGGCTCCCCCACATTGTTGGACCAGAGGCCATGTCGAGGCAGTTGTCCACCTACCCCGGTTATAATAAGAGCATAGATCCCAGCATAGCCAATGTGTTCGCCTCAGCTGCCTACCGATTCGCTCATCTGATGGTTCAGCCCTTCATCTTCCGCCTTGATGAGAATTACGAGGAACACCCGCAGTATCCCACCGAGCTGCTGCACAGAACCATGTTTGCTCCTTGGAGGATAGTCTTTGAAGGTAAGAATTTGAACTTCTAACTCTGCCGTAAGGTAGCAAATGAACATGATGATCAAATCTGAATGTTTCCATTTTCTCGTCAGGTGGCCTGGATCCAATCTTGAGAGGGTTGGTAGGTCGTCAGGCTAAGTTGAAAACACAGAATAAAATGATGACTGAGGAGCTGAGGGACAGACTGTTTAAATTCTCTGTAAAACTGGCGCTGGATCTGGGATCTCTAAACATGCAGAGAGGAAGAGACCATGCACTCCCTGGTATTTATTAATCCTAGATGCTTGATTTTGAAATTCCTCTTTCCTACACACCGGGCTTAGCCTTTTCTACAATGTACTCACCATCTTTTAAACGGTGTCTCCCTGATTTAGGCTACAACAAATGGCGAAAGTTCTGTGGCCTGTCACAGCCAAAGACTCTGAATGAGTTGGCTAAGGTGATGAACAGCACAGATTTGGCCAAAGGACTTCTGGATCTTTATGGTACACCTGACAACATTGATCCATGGCTGGGAGGAGTGGCTGAGCCATTTATCCGTGGAGGAAGAGTGGGACCCTTGTTTGCCTGCCTGATTTCCACTCAGTTTCAGAAAATCCGTGAGGGAGATCGGTTAGTCAACAGAAAATTACTAAACTACCAAAGATCCAAAGATCAATGCATTGTATGTGTTTTTACATCCTAAGAAACCAATCTCAAACAATGTGTCTTATTTTAGGTTTTGGTGGGAGAACGATGGTGTCTTCACAGATGCTCAAAGGCTGGCTATTAAGGACACATCTCTGGCCCGAATCATTTGTGATAACACTGGGATAACTGAGGTTCCTCTAAAGCCCTTCCAGTACCGACCTCGAGGCTCTGGATACACCCAGTGTAACGACATCCCTCCATTTGACCTCAGTCCATGGAGAGAGGGTGGTATGTTTGCATTAAGATTTTCCAAGTGTTGCCAGAGGAAACGTCAAATATGATATTTATTAAGTGTAACAAAGTTCTTTGAAAAAAACCAACCATTGATTTCTTTGCTCTAGCTACAGGTCCAGAAGATCCAAAACCAACAGGTAGATATTTCACTTCCTTTGAATGCAAATGTTATTGATGCTGTATTATCACTATAAAATGCTGAAATTGTCCTTAAGTACATGGTCATTTAGTGTTCACATATCTCAGTTGTTCACAGTTTAGTATCTGTGTGACTTTTACCTCCATACTGCTTCATTTTCACTTTGATCATAATCTCACGGGGATTCAGAAATTTCATGTAAATCTAAACTTATGTTTCTTTCATTTTTGAATAGTTAGGTTGACATAGTAATAATAGGTCTATTTAATTTTATTATTTGTATTTTATTATACATGTAGAAAAATACAGATTTTTACGTAAGTTTTTTATTTTTCACAAAAGGTCGACCTGGACCCCCTGGACCACCAGGTAGATGTTCTATGTCTTTTAGTAATCATAAACAATGTAACTGATGCAGCACAGGTAGCATTTTACAACACTTTATGAACAATGTTCTTGCATGTAACAGTGCTCATGTGATTTTGTACCAGGTCCACCAGGACCTCCAGGACCCCCCGGCACAGTGGAGAATGTTGCCTTCTCTGTGCGCCTGGGTGACAACATTCCCAAATGTGGCACCCCCATCCCCTTCCATGATGTAATCTATAATGGACAGAACAGCTACGACCCCGAAACCGGCTTTTTCACCTGCAAGCACCCAGGTGTCTATGAGTTTGAGTTCCACTGCGCCATCTATGAGAGCGCAGCCAGCCTGGATCTGCTCCGTAACGGAGATCTGGTTCTGCACTCATTCACCACCCGCCAGAGTGGCTACATCACAGCCAGCGGCAGCATCTTCATCAAGCTGAAGGAGGGAGACAGGGTGTGGCTGGTGGCTAACAGTGGTGGCAACGGACTCACTAGAGATAGCTACTTCTCTGGTCATCTGCTGTTCACTGAGTAGGACGGTGTTAAAGTGCTCGTCCAATTGCAAATTTAAAGCAGTTAAAATCAAAACTTAAAAACTGAGTGCATTCAAAGATTAACAATGCGTTTTTCGTGATCAAAATATGTAAGGTGAATAAAATGTGTGTTGCTACTTTATGTGTACATTAATAAACTGTGATCTCTTGTGCATTAGTTGTTTAATTGTCCCTCTAAATAGATCCAATCAAAACACTTGTATTTCCTTTACTTGTCTACCTCATCTATTTAGAAACCCATTTAAGTAAGCCACAGCAAAGCTCAAGATAGCTTACCTATAGAGCAGAATAAGGTATTTCTGAATTAATTAAGGTCATTTTCCACAAACATGGAAGACCCCTAGGTTTTTCAAACTTAAACCTGGATCCTTATCAACACAAATTTCCTAACATTGTAACTGAACCACTAGGTTAATATTACCTTTCAGTCAGACTCAGTATGACAAAGACCAACCCAAACTTAATTCCACATTTGAAGCAAAGTGTTGGATTCCTTACCAGGACTTTACTAGCCTGCATTTAAGAATTTCTGAATCTGTTTGCAATTACATATAACTGGATTGACAGACAATATGAATGAGGGTTTGCACATTATACCAGGCAGGTTGGTGTTCCCATGGTAAACTCCAAACTGTTTCTAAAGCCTAGGTTAAGATAGCTGTCCCAGTACAAATCAAAGCCGATGATGTTCCTTTATTTTCTCTGTATTATATACAGAGAATATAACCTTATTTAAAGTCACATGACCCTATAATTAGTTCCCCCAAATTAAAGTAGTTGCAAAACTGCATATATAACAGTTTAACTTTAGCTTGCACTTCCTGAAGATACTTTTTGGGATGAGGATTAAAATAAAACTTTGAAATTAGTGAACTGACAGCCAAATTACATACATTTTCGCAACAGGATGAACCCCGATCCCCAACCCAAATATTTTCATACACTTTCAGCACAATATGGTTTAATGTCCAAAGATGTTGAATAAAAGATTAATTTGAATGTTAAGAGTCTAGCCTTAATGAGGAGCTATTGTGATGTATTTCAAGCTATTTTTCAATTACTTAGAACACTTAAGTGACATTAAACCCTAAGGCTAATTAAGTTAACATCAAAGTAAATATAGAAAATTCTAAATAGCAGCAAAACCCAATAGAACCCAGAACTGAATCCTTGAAGTAATATGGTTTATTTGTTTCATTTCCACTGTCAACATGAAAATACCATTTAATAATAGGTTAAAGGTTAGGTTATTTTTTTTTTTTTCAATTAGCCCCCAGAGATAAAATAATAATAATAATTTCTTTGATAAAAAGACATTTTAAGTATACATCCTTTCCCCAGTGATTTTACCCTGTTTGTAATAGATATCAAGAACGTAAGCACATGTTTAAGGCTTTTTATTAAACATTTGTAATATTGAGTGCGGGCCAAAGCCTATTTAGACCTATGTCCATGCCTAAGGTATTTGCTTTTAGACGTTACTGAGCAATTACGGAAAGTGGGTTTTTGTTATTTTTTTGTTTTTACCATAAGTTGTAAGCCTTTCTGACATCGCTAAACAGGAGTTTGACATTCTCTTTAAGATCCTGAAGACAGTGTCTAATTTAATTTATGATTAAAATGATTAGAAAATAGAAATAGGATATAAATAATTTCTTATGCGTTGCTGGTGTTCGTAGACATAAGACACAGACAGTTCTTCCAAGTCAATAATTGGCCTGTTTTTTTCATAAGCAAATTATTGCCCTGCTATAAAAGAGAGACATAAATCTTCCAAACACATCTAAAAGGCATCTCGTTGTGCTGCATTGTTTTGGTCATTTGTTATCTGAATAAATGCAAAAATTCCCCGTGTCTTTGTGCGGTAGCAACTTGTTTTTCAGCTAAGAACTTGTCCATCGAGGATGCAGAAGAGGAACTAGGAAGATAATATTCCCAAAAGCAGCTACAATGGAATAACAACATTTGTGGCAGCAGCTTCTAAAAACCCAAAAGAACCATTTAGGCCTAATTTGGCTTTCAGTCAGCAGCTTGAAGCTTTAGGTGGATGCAGAGAAACCTTACAGAGCTCTAGAGCGCACATGCGACCTATTTATTACACTTTTACCAAGCGTTGTACCCCAGTAAAATAACAGCAAAATCCAGAAATGCAAAACAACACAAACACTGTCATTACAGTAATTAGGGGACCAGCAACAGCAGGTGCCATGGTAGGTTTCCCTGACAGGATTTGGTTCCCCTGTGTTAGAGGGGCACACTAAGCAGAAAGAACAAATCCAGTTGAATGCTCCTTAATTTCAAGCAACTACGTAGAATTACCGATGTCTTACTTTTGTTATAAATTATTATTGTTTTATAGACAAACTTCTAGGTTTGCTGGTGTTACGACCCCACTCGGTCTAGGGGTAGGGGGAAGTAAACATTCAAACCGGGTGTTATTGGTTTTGTGAAAGAAAGAGTAATTTATTTCTTTTTAGTTCAGTTTCCGTTATTTTTAACAAAACAAACAAAAGGAGGGTACTTAACGAAGTACAAACTGTATGAAAATAAAGAAATAAGGGGTAAAACCCAAAATACACAATGACTATAAATTTAACAAAATACACAACAATCAGTAATTTAACTAAAAATAATCCCCCAAAAGGAGGGACAAACTAATTCAACAATTTCCTAAATCAAAGCGTCCCTGCTAACAACAAGCAAACAAACAAATCAAGATAAAGCTTCACAAACTTTAAAGAGACTCCTCTGAGCCAAGATGGAGTCAGGCTAACCATCAAGCAGGTGAGCACACAAAAATACCCAAACTTCAAAGTTTCACAACACCAAGGCCAGAAGTGGCGAGCTGTTCTGTCCAAATCACAGCTGCCTTTAGTGGCAGGTGCAGAGACTTTATATAGTGTAGTCCCTTTAATGATTGGCGGCGAATTTGAAAGAACCAAAAAATGAATAGTCCAACATGAACTCCCGGAGACGTCCAGCAGGAGGAGTGCAGAGCGCGCAGGGAGATCCGAGTCCGTCAGGAACAGCGAAGAAGAGTGTATCCAGCGAAGAAGAAATCCGATCCCATCAGAAACATCGGTACCAATTATGGAAGCAAATTGTTACCATATTTCAAATGAAAAAGCATTTTCAGAAATGCTTTTTCATTTTAAGAATGTGGCTGCATTGTTTGACTCATAAATGAAATTAGTAATCAATAATCCTATTTGCATTTTAATTTTCTTCTTCAAGACTGCTCATTCTTTCACGTAATTAAAATGAAAAAGAAAAATACTTTTGAGATTTATTTTTCAAAATATGCCCCAGCAAATAGATACCAAAATTCAATTTGAAATGTAAAATTTGAAAATGAAAAAGCATTTCCAGAAAAGCTTTTTCATTTTAAGAATGCGGCTGCGTTATTTGACCCATAAATAAAATTAGTAATCAATCATCCTATTTGCATTTGCATTTTCTTCTTCACGACTGGACATTTTATGCCATAATCAAAAAGAAAACAAAGCAGACATTGCTTTTTCGTTTTCGTGGTCTGCCCGCAAAGTACTGCCCAGAACTCGAAAACGAAAAAGCATTCCGAGCTGCGGGCGCAGAAGAGTGACGTTAGCAGCCGCCCTTCCTCAGCTCCCTGCTGACCGAGCTACCCATCTTGTTCGGTGGGAGGCGCTGTGCACGTCTGCAGTGCATTACATTGCAAATGTGCCGAGAAATTGATTGAATTGCAGCAGGGCCGAGCTCAATTTGTGGCAGTGGCATGCAGAACTAACCCTAACCCTACAAATGAGTGGCTGCAAATGGCTGCACTTGAGTGTGAGTGACTGTAGAAGCGGTGATTATATTACAAACTGTATTGCCAACTCTGTCCGGCTTTCTCCTCCTCCAGCGGATCCAACTCACCACCAGGTGGTGATCAGTGGACAGCTCAGCCCTTCTCTTCACCCGAGTGTCCAATACATGCGGCCGAAGGTCTGACGACAACAAAGTCGATCATTGACCTCCTGCCTAGGGTGTCCTTGTGCCAATTGCACTGATGGACACCCTTATGTTTGAACATGGTGTTCATTATGGACAATCCGTGACTAGCACAGAAGTCCAATAACAAAACACCACTCGGATTCAGATCGGGGAGGCCATTCCTCCCGATCACGCTTCTCCATGTGTCACTGTCGTTTCCCACGTGGGCGTTGAAGTCCCCCAGCAGAATAATGGAGTCCCCGGGAGGGGCATTATCCAGCACCCCCGACAGGGACAACAAGAAGGCCGGGTACTCCGCACTACTGCTCGGCCCGTAGGCCGAGACGACAGTCAGAGATCTCTCCCCAACCCGAAGGCGCAGGGATGCGGCCCTCTCATCCACTGGGGTAAACCCCAACACGAGACGGCTGAGCTGGGGGGCATCAAGCAAACCCACACCAGCCCACCGCCTCTCCTCGTGGGCCACTCCAGAGTAGAAGAGAGTCCAATCCCTCTCAAGGAGATGGGTTCCAGAGCCCACGCTGTGCATGGAGGTGAGCCCGACTATATCTAGTTGATATCTCTCGACCACCCGCACAAGCTCAGGCTCCTTCCCCCCCAGCGAGGTGACATTCCACGTCCCTAGAGCCAGCCTAAGCATCCGGGGATCGGGCCGCTGAGGTCTCCACCTTCGTCCGACACCCAATCCTCTTTGCATCGGTCCCTCACAGTTCCCCCTGCAGGTGGTGGGCCCACTGGGGATGGCCTCGCGTTTCTTGTTCGGGCTTCGCCCGGCCGGGTCCCATGAGGAGCAACCAGGCGCTCTCTGGCGAGTCCCGACCCCAGGCCTGGCTCCAGGGTGGGACCCCGGCTTTGCCGTACAGGGCGACGTCATGTGCCTCGATATATTAGTCCTCATGAAAGATTCTTGAACCGCTCTTTGTCAGACCCGTCACCTAGAGCCTGTTTGCCATGGGAGACCCTACCAGGGGGATTTAAGCCCCAGACAACATAGCCTCTAGGATCATTTGAGCACTCAAACCCCTCCACCACGTTAAGGTGGCGGTTCAAGTAGGGGGGGTTAGTAATCGTTACTAGGTAAATTTGGATGAGAGGCTTCAAAGCATTTATAGAATAGCAAATTCTGCAAAGGAGAGTACAGTGCCATAAGATAATCTGGATGTGGTGTTTTGAAGCTTTTGTTGGGTGCACATCTATTGTAGATACATCTTTTCTTGGACTTGCTGGTATCATGGCGTTTCACCAGTTTGGTATTCATTTTTCTTGTGGTGTCTTACTGATATTTGCTTCACTGTGACACTTCTGGCATCTTTCATGCTATAATGTGTTGTGCTTAGCTCTCTAAATCAACTGCGTGCCCCTTAGTTAACTTTCAATGTGTCCTTCTCTCCTTATAGTTTTTCTGGGTTTAAATTATTTTTTTTTCATAATAATCTCAATTTCGCATTATTATTCTGGACCGTTTGTTTTTCTTTTTAATTATTCCCTTCCTTCTCTCCATTACTTCCATCTCCACTACAGATCTGTACATGTTCAGAGATTGCTGTTTTCATTTACTTACCCCTCCCACAACCCATTAAGAATTGTGGCAGATTTTGAAAAAATACTGCATTTTTCCTTTTTTTCACCCTTTTAACTATCAATAAATCTAGCTATTTTTCATGAATCCCAAGTACCTGGTGAGAATCCAAGCATGCGTGGGGATTGGTAAAAAGACTGAATTTATATAGTGCTTTTCTAGTCATACTATCACCATACTATCATCCAATGGCTCTCACAAATGTGCACACATTCATACACCGATACGCAGATTGCTAGGCAACTTGAGGTTAAGTGCCTTGCTCATGGGCACATCGAAATGTGACATGAGAAAGGTAAAACAGAACCAACGACTTTTGGATTGCAAAATGACTACTATTCACTTTGAGCCACAGTTGCCTCAGAACATTCAAACTCCATGCACAAAGACTCTGACCAAGATTTGAACCTTCCTGCTACAAAGCAACAGTGCCAACACCTGTGCCAACCACTATGCATCTTGCTGCAGAAACATTTTTGACACTTCATTTTCAATTTTATTTGACCTGAATTCCCATCTGTCATCTCCTGTGAAGTTATCTTGTTAATTACACTACCTGTAGTTTTTCTCGAAACAAACAGGGACATTAGATGTCTGTAAAATATTTTTTTAATTGGGAGGATGTCACAATGCAATAACTAAGGGACTGGAATAATGTTCACGTATTAAAAACCCTGACAAAACAGAGACAATAAAAAGACAACTTGCATTGTAAAAAAACTCATCATACCCCTGGAAAATACAATCTGGGGATTATAGGGAGATTTTAGAATATATGATCAGTCTTTGGTAGGGAAAACAACATGGTTATTTTGCTCAGAAATAAACAGAAATATGGAAGCAGAAATTGGAAAACTGGTCATGAGTCATTGCTTGACATCAACAAAAATGGTGATACAGAGGTTCTGCTGCTGTTTCTGTTGAACTGTACCGCAATTAAACACAATACAAAAGCTGCTTCCCTGTAGAAAGAGGACTCAGTCATTCAATGAATTTGACCCCAAATCAGCTTTCGGATTTTAAACTTACTGGACACAATGTTTTTACTTGATAAACATCAGTAAATCTTTCTCTATTATGTTTCTGCTTAGTTTTGTCCTCTGGATTAGACTGACACCTTGTGGACATTATCCAAAGTCGCAAGTCAAAGTTGTGTAAGTGTTGGACCAAGTGACATATTGTCAAATATCTTTAAGACAACATATTCAAGTTTTGACACATTTTTACAAGTACTCACATTATGGACAGTGACCAAGACCACTCAGTTTAAATGAATTCAAGTCAGTTTTATCTATGTATGTAAGCCAGAAGATTGGATCGAATCTCTGATTCAACCCCCCCATACCAAGCAAGCACAGGGCAATGGAGGATAGGGGAATAAAACCTTAAAAGTGCATAACGTCTAGCAGAATCAGGGCAGTGTGCCCCAACTTGCCAAAGTCGAATAATACTGAAATAAAACATCTGAAGATGAATGCTTTTGTGCTTTTTTCTGTTGTTCTTTTGTTCAACAAATACACACCTAGTTCTACTTCTTATTCAGTCTTCGAAAATCTATAATATTTGTATTATTATCTTTGTTAGAGGCCAGTTTAAACATCACATTACTGTAAGAAATACAGACTGAATGTTTTGTTTATCTAGCTTCTCAAAATGTTTGTGTCTTTTTGGGTTCACAGAAAGAACTATGATCCAGTAACTTGTCTTTTTTTAATAGGATATATAATACAGAGAACAATGGAATTAATAAATGCACAATAGCACATACAATATCTATAAAAATACCATACAAATACAGTAAATAACATATAAAAATACCAGATAAGAAAAAACAATAAAAAAACAACCTCAGGAAAAAGTTTCTTGTAAAGATCAAGAATTTGATTCATTGCTTATTGTATAACATTGCAAAACATTTAACAAGAGAGTTCTAGTCAGCATAACATATGGACATAGAACTTGGCATATATTGCTACTTATGTAATTAAAAACATACTAAAAGTCAATTTGTGGATGTTCAAAGTAGCAGACGTAAGAGTTAAATTAGGAATATTATGGCTTTCAATAGAAAAGCATGACTTAAGACCAAACCAGAATTTACTGGGGACCTCTCATACTAAGAGTAGATGAGAGATTATTCAGTATCGTTTTCAAAAAGTACATAACAAATCAATTTCCACAAATTTTGCGTGGAAGACTTTAACAGGTATGTATTTTATGGAGGGTTTCAAAGCGTATCTCTTTAGCCGTTTTTGAAGTGCAGTGTCTACAGATGACCTCTGGGAAAATTGTGCTTTTGGAATGATCTTATGTTTTTACCGAAACACTTTTTTGATGTGGTCGCTGTTGCATTGAATGTCATTTATTTTAAGTCTGTCACAGATGTTAGATTAGAATAAGAAACCAGTTGGATTAGTTATTGCAAGAGTCACCAGGTTAAATTCTTTAAATGAAAATTGTATTTTGACGAAAAGTCTTAATACCAATACCTATCACCTGAAATATCGAACAGCTGAAGTAGGTGACATCCCTCTATGAAACCATTCAAAAAGAAAAAGTGATTTATTTCTACAAAGTAAATTGCAATTACTCCAGAGAAGAGATTTTGTGGGGAAATGTTGTGGACAAAAGCCAACTTCCAGGTAAGGAGAGTTTCCTGGGGGAATTGAAAGCTTAGAGTTGTCTGATCCTGTTAAGGCTTGAGCAATGGACGAACCCAGAATGCAGACTAGCAGGCAGCATGATGTTAAATGGAAAAATATTTAATAACAAAAAAACTCACTCACAGGAGGTGACGGCAAAAACAGACATGGGCAGGCTTGGCAAGACAGGCTTCGTGTGAACAGCAGGACATGAGCATGAAAATGAAAAATGTTTCCGCGCCGACTAACTGAACAAGGTGTGTTTAAATGGAGCATGATACAGGTGGAACACAAAACTGATTAACATGGTGCAGGTGAACCGAATAAACTTAATTGACAGAACAAAACGTGACTGGAACAAAACATGGCTTGAACAGAACACAAATCCAAGGAAACAAACTAATAGAAACATAACTAGAAAAACATGAAACGAAAGCATAACCAGATCCAAAAACTTAACTTGACCGCACATGAACAAGACAAAATCTAAAGCATGACTAGGAAAATAATAAACAGAGACATGATTAAAGACTGGAGCAGTGAAAAACATAAGGAAAAAACCAAAAACCAAACAACCCCAAATCATAACAGATCCAGTAACTCCTGCAGGTGTGGCCCTCCTGGAATTATTTATGGACACGCAATACCTTTTTCAGTCAGGGTAGGACTGAGGATTTGCATGCAGTGGCGGCTACAGGTTGCCTTGGGGCCACCATTTCCAGTAAAGTCTAACTATCAATGTAGATTACAGATTACATCGTCCTCCGTTCAGCAGGTCTATTTCACGCCATTTTCCCATGGAACCTGTACCTGAAATGAAATCAGGCCAAATAAATTGTGTAAAACAGCAAATATATGACCCAGAGTGATCACAGATTATGATAAAACATAAAAAAAAAAAAAGAAAACTTAGTTATCCTAAAACTTACAAAACACATGCGTTTGCATATTGTAAACTGAGGATCTCCACTGAATGACAAGTGTGATGCCACCCACTAAATTACACTTTTCGCGTGTCTGTTTTTTGTTTAATATGTTCACCGAGCAATACAGAAAAATGCACATGTGGTTATTACATGTGTCTTCAAATAGACATGAACAGGCGTATGAACCGTAGAAAGTACTCAAGCTGTTATTGAAATGTATTGTAAATATACAGAAACGTCAGAGTAATGATAACTTATAACTACTTTTTAAAGTATAACCGCAGCAGCTTAATAGTTGGCCAGATGGAGGGTGAAACCAAAATTCATAACATAACATAAGAACTTGATTTAGGGATGCTGAACATACCTGAGTTAAATATGCTGGTATTGCAACTTAGAATAACTTTAAATAAATAAATAAATAAAGCTGCCTAACGTAAAAGAAAGCAATTCCATGTTTTCAAGTATACAAACTCAGCTTTGTTGGTTTTGATACGTTAGTATACATGCTTTTTAGGCCCCGTAAAATTTATAGGACATGAATATTAAAAAATAACAAACAAAAAACTAATTTATCTGAGTCTTAAAAATCTCACTTTTATATTCGAGTTGTGAGCATGGTGTCGTTTGAGGGCGATGCTACGGGTGAGTGACAGAAGAGTCAAGATGAAGGACCGAAAAAAGAAGAAAAGTCCTTCATTACACTTGGAAACATGCGTTTTCATTTCAGTCATTTAAAAACACATAATAACTCAGATTTTGTTCACTAAAAATATAATGTAAACTGGTAGGATCTTCAGCACATATTACCATTTGGTCCCTGATTCCTGCGGTGTGATGTCATACTCCTGAAAAGACAAGAGACGATTGTTTGTACCACACCACTCATACCAAAGATAATTTAAAGTAGGCATATTTTAATATTAATAGGGAAAAAAGGCTAATAGCTCAAATAAGACAATTGGATTGATTGTGTTGTAGATTCTTAAATCTCCTGATGCGGACTGAAGCTGGTCGATCATAAGAGATTTTATAAATTCAAAGAAATAAACTCAAAACCTGAAGCTCCGTCAGGAATGTTTAATGGATGTTTCTTAAAATTTCTTTAATTCCTGACATTTTTAGTCGCTGTGTTTTTACAGACTACAAAACATTATGGGGATTGTCTAGAAAATAGTATAAAATGGAGTTGGAAAGAAAACTGTTCAACATTCAGCTGTCTGGGAGTATCTGGGAGCTGCTGCTGCCATCTTAGAAAAACAGAAACATTTTAGGGCTAAACTGGCCAAGACTAAACAGGCCTAAAGCGACAAAATCAGTTTGACCTGAAATGTGCAAATTCCCAATGGGTAGCCGAAACTCTAGCTACATGTTTTCCCTTAATACAAAAAAAAAAAAGAAAGAAAGAAAGAAAAAAAGCAGTTTATCTGTTTTATATCGGACACCTTGTTCTCATCAACAACGTCACTTCATTCAGGAAGAAACTAGAAAATCGCGCAGGTCAGGGTGTGATCCCTCTGAGTTTCTGTGAAATTTAAAGTGTTCAAATAGGATGCTGCAGGGACGGAAATGCGTGGGAAAAAACAAATCAGTTTATTGCTGCATCCAGATGTGTTTTTGCTGCGGTTATATAAACCCGGACAGCAGTCAGATTGCAGCTGGAAGCCCTCGGTGGATGCTGAGGAATATAGTCTGGTTTTACATTTACTTACAGGTACTTGCACTATTTCCTAATGTTCAGATGTTCAGAGACTGTTGTTTATATATGTTTAACATCTAGATGTTCATATGCGTATTCCAGAGAGTGACTGCACTGTATTTGCGTGTATTTTACAGAGATGGACCATTTCGAGTGGCTGCTGACTGTAGGTCTCATCCTGTGTTTGCAATGCCATGTCGTAGGTAATATATCGGTCTTTTTGTTATAACAAATACATTTAAATTCATTGCCAATTTTTAAATGATTTTAATGTAACTGATTTCAAACATCTTGCTTTTATATTACAATATGTACAGACACGAGTAACTGTGCAACATGTCTTCTTAACGTAATCGTTTAATGGAATTATTACTATTTTTCTGCAGATCTCCATCTCAGCATGAAGCTGATTGAAAAATATGTAAACGAAGCCAAGGCCAACGTGGACGAATCCTACACATACTCCCGCCGAGTGTGAGTGCATCATTCAGTGATTTATTCCTAAACTGAGCTTGTTTCAGCTGAAAATGTTAAGAAATAGGACCTCTCTACAAAACGCAGGAGCATTGACCGGGTGAAGAGAAACGCAGTCGGCCCTGCAGACGTCCTGAGGCTGCTGAAGTAGCCCAGCGGAGCGTCTAGAGAGGCGGTGCGCGCTGCAGACTACATGGATAACACTCTGCATCTGATCAAGAGCTCCCTGTCCATACGTGACTGACGCTCCATCAACGCCACAGGTTTGAGTTTAAAATGAAAATGAGAGGTTTCCTCATACATGTTTTAAATAAAGCTGTTTCTCTGTTGTGTTGATTAGATCTGATCTCTGCGGAGGATCTAGAAGTGATCGCCAGACTGACAGGCTGTTCTGCGCAACTCAGAAGTGTTTCCTGCCAGAGCGTTTCACAACCTGAATAAGTTTTGCACTCCAAGCAGCATCTGCAACAACATGTGAGGCACCTTATTATTATAAGACCAGCGGTATTTCACTGCTATGGATGAAGTGCAAAAATATAGCTGCAGGGATCTACAGAGTTAACTCGTTCTGGTTTAGAGCTGAAACAATACATTTAATTAATTTCAATTAATCAATTATTGAAATAATCTAAACTAATTTAGGAACGAATAGTCGTTTACTGGAGTATACAGACTCTAAAACATGATATTTGCTGAAAGAACAACCCACTCAGAGCTACAATTAAGCCAAAATTGTACAAAAAATACATTTTGCATTTAAGATAAATGAACAGTGTTACATTGGCACTTAAGTGCGTTACAGGGGTTCTGTTTTATCTGAATAACATTATGCTTTTTGATGTAAAAAAATCCAGAATGCAACATGCAAGTGAAACTTTATGTACTTTTTTTTTTAATTACAGAGGCAGCTAGGACTGCATTTTTCAACCAAAAAGGGCTGAGCTTCAGACATGATGTTAGAACTTTTTGTTTTAGCTGCAGTTGCATCCTTTGCTACACTGGTTCAAGTATAGAGGCTGTTTCTGAAAGAAAGGCTTATTGGATTTTAGGCAGAACAATGTTCACTTTATTCTTTAAAAAATGAATAGAATTATTTGTTTACTTGCATTTTCTTTTTTGTGTATTTCTATTACTCATAAAATAACCTTAAGTAGTTAAAAGAAAAATCTGCAGCAAGTCGCAATTTTGTATCCGATTACTCGATTAATCGTCAGAATAATCGATTGAATAGTTGATTACTAGGCCGCCTTTCGATCATATTTGTGGTTTTGTACAATTTGTCCACGATCCACTGCTGGTAACATCAATATTGTTGGTTTCTAACTTACTTCCCGGGTAATAAAATAACTATGGATATTTTACCAAATTAAAGAACAGATTTTAAAAATCTTGGGTATAAATAAAATAGGAAAACTTTTTATCTTGTGTCCTGAGTGAGTTTTGTAGTTCATGTGCATGACAAAGCATTAATGCGAGAACCCCGCTCGCTCTTGTTGGAGCCCATTAAAAACAAGTAGAAAATGCAAAGCTAAAATTGTTTGGTTTTTACTTTTCCATCGAATAGTAAGAACGTCCTCTGGGGCGCCTCCAACATCCCGTTCCTCTGCTGGCTGCCCGCTGAGTATGAAGATGAAATCACTACTCCTAAAGGCTGGACCCATTACCTGAAAGTCAGCAGTCACCTTCTTCCCTTGGTAAGCACATCAGAGTGTACCTTCTTCTCTTCTTTTAATCCCACATGCAGATGCAAGACATCCCCTCTTTGTCCTCCCTCAGGTGAGAAATGTGTCCAACCATATCCTGAAAAAAGTTA
Source organism: Girardinichthys multiradiatus (assembly GCF_021462225.1). Classification (NCBI taxonomy): domain Eukaryota; kingdom Metazoa; phylum Chordata; class Actinopteri; order Cyprinodontiformes; family Goodeidae; genus Girardinichthys; species Girardinichthys multiradiatus. Next base: position 31,389,408 of record NC_061805.1, read on the forward strand.
ACTCTGATGTGGACAGTGACCCCCTTTACACACACCAGATCACAATCTTTGGCCAGTGGACCGACCATGATCTCACTTTTACCCTTCACTCCCCGGCCATCAGATCATTTAACGGCGCCATTGATTGTGACAAGAGCTGTGCCAACACAGAGCCATGTTTCCCCATAGAAGTCAGTGTTGATACATTTCAACATTACATTTCTCACAGATAAAAACCCATATGAAGCATTAAAATACAGGTCCTTCTCAAAATATTAGCATATTGTGATAAAGTTCATTATTTTCCATAATGTAATGATGAAAATTTAACATTCATATATTTTAGATTCATTGCACACTAACTGAAATATTTCAGGTCTTTTATTGTCTTAATACGGATAATTTTGGCATACAGCTCATGAAAACCCAAAATTTCTATCTCACAAAATTAGCATATTTCATTTGACCAATAAAAGAAAAGTGTTTTTAATACAAAAAACGTCAACCTTCAAATAATCATGTACAGTTATGCACTCAATACTTGGTCGGGAATCCTTTGGCAGAAATGACTGCTTCAATGCGGCGTGGCATGGAGGCAATCAGCCTGTGGCACTGCTGAGGTCTTATGGAGGCCCAGGATGCTTCGATAGCGGCCTTTAGCTCATCCAGAGTGTTGGGTCTTGAGTCTCTCAACGTTCTCTTCACAATATCCCACAGATTCTCTATGGGGTTCAGGTCAGGAGAGTTGGCAGGCCAATTGAGCACAGTGATACCATGGTCAGTAAACCATTTACCAGTGGTTTTGGCACTGTGAGCAGGTGCCAGGTCGTGCTGAAAAATGAAATCTTCATCTCCATAAAGCTTTTCAGCAGATGGAAGCATGAAGTGCTCCAAAATCTCCTGATAGCTAGCTGCATTGACCCTGCCCTTGATAAAACACAGTGGATCAACACCAGCAGCTGACACGGCACCCCAGACCATCACTGACTGTGGGTACTTGACACTGGACTTCTGGCATTTTGGCATTTCCTTCTCCCCAGTCTTCCTCCAGACTCTGGCACCTTGATTTCCGAATGACATGCAGAATTTGCTTTCATCCGAAAAAAGTACTTTGGACCACTGAGCAACAGTCCAGTGCTGCTTCTCTGTAGCCCAGGTCAGGCGCTTCTGCCGCTGTTTCTGGTTCAAAAGTGTGAATGCGGCACCTGTAGCCCATTTCCTGCACACGCTTGTGCACGGTGGCTCTGGATGTTTCTACTCCAGACTCAGTCCACTGCTTCCGCAGGTCCCCCAAGGTCTGGAATCGGCCCTTCTCCACAATCTTCCTCAGTCACCTCTTCTCGTTGTGCAGCGTTTTCTGCCACACTTTTTCCTTCCCACAGACTTCCCACTGAGGTGCCTTGATACAGCACTCTGGGAACAGCCTATTCATTCAGAAATTTCTTTCTGTGTCTTACCCTCTTGCTTGAGGGTGTCAATAGTGGCCTTCTGAACAGCAGTCAGGTCGGCAGTCTTACCCATGATTGGGGTTTTGAGTGATGAACCAGGCTGGGAGTTTTAAAGGCCTCAGGAATCTTTTGCAGGTGTTTAGAGTTAACTCGTTGATTCAGATGATTAGGTTCATAGCTCGTTTAGAGACCCTTTTAATGATATGCTAATTTTGTGAGATAGGAATTTGGGGTTTTCATGAGCTGTATGCCAAAATCATCCATATTAAGACAATAAAAGACCTGAAATATTTCAGTTAGTGTGCAATGAATCTAAAATATATGAATGTTAAATTTTCATCATGACATTATGGAAAATAATGAACTTTATCAGAATATGCTAATTTTTTGAGAAGGACCAGTACATCTTTTTTTCCATTCTGAGGTTTCCTATAAGCAACCCCCGCTTTAATGATAGCTTTGAGAATTGCATGCCCTTCGCCCACTCTGCACCAGTTTGTGTTTCTGGTGAAACTGGACACAGCTTCGGAGCCAGAACTATCCGCAAGCAAATAAACACTCTGACATCCTTCATTGATGCGGGTCAGCTCTATGGTTCAGATGACAGCAAAGCTCGCCTGCTCCGGAACTTCAGTACAGATGAGGGCCTGTTAAGGGTCAATAAAAAGCATAAAGACAACGGCCTGGACCTCCTGCCATTTACCAACATGTGTGCCACAAGGAGACGTATGACCAATAATGACAGTGCTGAGGAGGTGCCGTGCTTTTCTGCTGGTGAGTCGGACTAAAATATGCCTACTGGGAAATACAGGACTGTGTAAAAGTATTTGTCCCCTTGCTATTTTTTTCTTTATTTAACATCAGATAAAGATAACCTGGGTAAATGCAAAATGCAGTTTTCAAATAATTAACTCATGCAATACAAAAAAGCTATGCAAGCCAACCTGTTCCTATGTGAAAAGTAAATGCCTCTTAATCCTTTTGTTGGTTGTCCCACTTATGGTGCTCCATTTTCTTGCAATAAGTCTTTTACATCACCACGGAGTAATTGTGGCCCACTCAGAAACAATAACATTCACACAGCAAGGAACTGTTATAAAATTAAACAACAGCCTTTACAAAAAAGCTGCAGTAATACGTTTCTGCATTTCTCCTGTAGCCTACCCTAAAAAAAGCCAATACTGTAAATAAGACAATGGGGGATTGATTGTGTTGTAAATTCTTAAATCTCTTGATGCGGACTGAAACTGGTCGATTATAGGAGATTTTATAAATTCATAGAAAAAAACCTGAAGCTCCATCAGGAATGTTTAATGCATGTTTCTTAAAGTTTCTGACAAGTTTTTCTGACATTTTTAGTCGCTGTGTTTTTACAGACTACAAAACATTATGAAGATTGACCAAAAATAGTATAAAATGGAGTTGGAATGAAAACTGTTCAACATTCAGCTAGAAAAACAGAAATATTTTAGGGCTAAACTGGCCAAGACTAAACAGGCCTAAAGCGACAAAATCAGTTTGACCTGAAATGTGCAAATTCCCAATGGCTATCCGAAACTCTAGCTACATGTTTTCCCTTAATACAAAAAAAAAAAAAAAAGCAGTTTATCTGCTTTATATAGGACACCTTGTTCTCATCAACAACGTCACTTCATTCAGGAAGAAACTAGAAAATCGTGCAGGTCAGGGTGTGATCCCTCTGAGTTTCTGTGAAATTTAAAGTGTTCAAATAGGATGCTGCAGGGACGGAAATGCGTGGGAAGAAACAAATCAGTTTATTGCGGCAAACAGATGTGTTTTGCTGCGGCTTCTTTGCAGGATTGTTTAAATTCAGCCACATTTCAGGATTTAAGAGCATGAACGACCTGTTTAAGGTCATGACACAGCATCTCAATCAGATCTAAATTCAAATTATTAGGCAACACTCTAAACCCTAATTTTGATATCTTTGAGCCATTCGGACGATGACTGGCGTATTGTGAATCTTTGTGTGCTTTAGCCTAAGGTTCAATGGTGGTTCTTTAGGATTTTCTGTTAGAGAGCAGAATTCATGGTTCTATTGGTCATAACAAGTTAGCCAGGTCCGGAAGAAGCAAAACCGCCCTGACCATCACACTACCACCACCAGTATGAGGACAGTCAGTATGATGCTGTTTTTATGAAATGCTGTGTTAGTTTTACACTGAATTTAGCAAGACACACACCTTGAAAAAAGTTAAATTTTTTGTTCATGAGTCCACAGGATATTTCAACAAACATCTTAGATGTTGTTTTGAGAATTGTGGGACAGGACTTTATGTTCTTTTTGGTCAGCAGTGTTTTTTTGCCTTCGAACTCTCCCATTGAGGTAATCATTGCCCAGTCTTGTTTATTGTTAAATCATGAACTCTGACCTTAACTGAGGCACATGAGGTCTGATGTGCTTTAGGTGTTGTTCTGGGTTCTTTAGCGACCTCCTGGATGAGTCATTGATGCACTCCTGGAGTAATTTGGTAGGTCTGATACTCTGAGGCCTCATCACTGTTCCATTTTTTTTCTACATTTATGAATAATGTCTTTTTTTGAAGTTTACTCAAGTCTTAAAGCCTTAGTGATGACTTTGTAACCCTATACAGCATAATGTCAGTGGTTTTCTTTCTCACCTGTTGAATTTTCTTTAGACTGGGGCATTATGTGTTACTTCTCAAGATCTTTCAGCCTACTTCATGTTTTGTGAATGGTTCTAAGGAATTTCATTACTCTACAGGCGTGTTAATCATCCGGCCTGAGTGTGAACGAAATAAATGTGGCTAATTACAGTTAACTTATGATTTAACGAGGTAATTATGTCATCACACAGGGCCAGTAAGCTTTTTTCCCTAATAAATGAGATCATCATTTGAAAACTAACTTTACGGTTTTTATCTTTGAACAATGTTAAAATTAACTTGGTGTTACCTAAAGTCTAAAGCCAAACCTACGGCAAAAATTGCTCACCCTTTTTCATCTTGTTGATTTCTGTGACCTTTAAGGGGATGAGCATACCAATGAAAACATTGGACTGGCTGCTTTGCACACCCTCATGATGAGAGAGCAAAATTGTCTGGCCCGCACCCTTGCTCTGCTCAACCCACACTGGGAAGGGGAGAGGCTTTACTGGGAAGCCTGCAAGATTATGGGAGATTACTTACAGGTAAGAGAATAGTCTTCCCTGTGAAGTTAATGTGTTTTTATGTAAAGTAAACCATTCTAGTCCCTTCCACATGTATTGATTCCTCTTAAACGTTTTTTCATTTGTCATGTTCCAACCACAAACTTCACTGTATTTTATTGGGATTTTATATGACAGACCAAAACACAGCACAAATTTGACTTCAGTTTCACTTTGCTATTCATGTATAGGCATTTCAAACATACATTTGGTATGAAACAATATACACGGTTTTCACATTTTCTTTTACATTTTTTTAAAGAAAAAAGTGACATGTTAATACTTATTAGGACCATCTTTGGCTGCAATAACAGCTGTGAGTCTTTTGAAGTATGTATCTACCAGCTTTTTGCCTATTATTTTTTGCAAAATAATTTTCCTAAAATGTTTAATCTTGGTCTGATCCAATCAGACAATCTTCTTAAACATGTTTGCTGTGTCCCCAACATAACGTTTTAGGAAAGACTTCTTATGACTTCCCTATAACTCTTATTTGCAGTTGTCTTGTGCTGTTTGTGCTAAAAAGAGCTGTGTAAGATGTCTAAAGCCAGGGCATTAACACTCTTTTTTTGATAAATAGGTGGCTTCTAAAATGTATTGTTTGCACTTGATCTTATTAATTAGAATCGTAGTAAAGGGGGATGAATACAAATGTAGGCTACACACTACCCCAGCACAGTTTGCATCCCCTATGAAGTTAAAATCTTACAGCTATAGAGTTGGACTTTACACCATTTTCTCTTCTGTTTTCAAAGGTTATCACTTATAGGGACTGGCTCCTCCACATTGTTGGACCAGAGGCCATATTGAGGCAGTTGTCCACCTACCCTGGTTACAATAAAAACATTGATCCCAGCATTGCCAATGTGTTTGCAATGGCTGCCTACCGATTTGCTCATCTGATGGTTCAGCCCTTCATTTTCCGCCTTGATGAGAATTACAAGGATCACCCAAAGTAACCCACGGAGTTGCTGCACAGAACCATGTTTGCTCCTTGGAGGATTGTTTTTGAAGGTAACTACTTAAAACCACGCAACCCACAGGTAGAGAATGAATGAACCAATCAAAATGATACATTTGCTTTGTATCTTCAGGTGGTGTGGACCCAGTCTTGAGAGGGTTGGTGGGTCGTCAGGCTAAGCTGAAAACACACGATAAAATGATGACTGAGGAGCTGAGGGACAAGCTATTTAAATTCTCCATGCAGTTGGCAATTGATCTTGGATCGTTAAACATGCAAAAAGGCAGAGACCATGGACTCCCTGGTATTTATTTATTCTTGATGTCTGTTGGTAAAACGCCTCTTACAGATATGTGGTCTGGAACTAGTCTAGTTATTAGTAAATAAAAGGTTGTCTAAAAACAGCTTATAATAAAATTTGCCATTTTTAAGGGTCACCACCTGGAAACTATGGAACTAATGACTAACAATAATAGTATCAGTCCAAAATATCTGTTGGCCTGTATGTGCCAGTCTGTACCAGTCTGACACTGGATGAAGACTAATAAAAGTTGGGTTTTTAATGCAAAAATTATTTGTAGCGGTAGTAAACGTTAGCATGATTGCCTACAAACTACTACTCTTTTCACGTGACATACTTTTACCAATGATTATCTCAGCGTAAGCAGAATCAGCATCAGAATCAGAAAAGCTTTATTGCCAAGTACGTTTTTGGACATACAAGGAATTTGTTTTGGCGTAGTTGGTACAATACCATACAAATTAAACAATATAAACATATCTACAATATAATATACATATATGTGCACAGTGTTAAGTGAGTGAGAGTAAATGTAGAGCAGTATAGGATGCCAGAGCGATACAACAGTGCAGGTGATCAGTGTGCAAGTATGGCAGTGCAAGTAAAGCAGGAGTCCAAGCTGAACGTTAATGTAACGCATAGAGTCTGTGTAAGCATATGAGAGTGTATCTGTGTAAAAGGGAAGGTGTCACTAAACATCAGAGACAATGGATTTCCTAGATAAATCTAATCGCCATGTGGTCAATCTGATCTTCTGACAAGATAGCATCTGTACCTCCAACAAAGGAGTTACAAGTTGGCAGATATAGAGGACTATATGCTGCATGTAAGATCATGAGCTTTGTAATTAGTGTTTTTACATATGGGGACAATGGATCTTTAGAAGGGCGGGATGTTAGAATCTCTCTTGAGGTCTAGTCCTGGTTCAAAAGAAAATTATAATTTGTGTGACTGATGTGCCAGGTTAAATAAAGAATGGTTAGTTGGCATGCAGGATTCTCTCTAACACAACTATTATCACTCAACAAAACAACCATAAAGACCATAAACACCTAAACAAACCAAGGCTGCATGGCTCGTTCCTTGCAGGTAAAAGGTCCTGGGTTCGAATCCTAACCTGGAGTCTTTCTGCATGGAGTTTGCATGTTCTCCCAGTGCATGCGTGTGTTTTCTCTGGGTATTCCAGCTTCCTTCCACAGTTCAAAATGTTATAGTTCAAAACTGCCATTAGCAGTGCGTGTGTGTGTGTGTTCATTGGTAGTTTGTCCTGTTTGTCTATGTGTTGTTCTGTGATGGACTGGGAATCTCTTTAGGGTGTTCCCCGTGTCTCGCTCAGTTACAGCTGCAAATAGGTACCAGTGACCCCCGCTTGAAGGCAGGAATGGTCCTTACCGATAAGGCATCTGGTGCAAACCTTTGTTTCAAGCAGAGAAGTGGGAGGCAGGTTTGTTGGTCCTGCCGCTGACTAGCTGAGGTGACATTCTGCCTCAGTGGTGGAACAATGTTGGAAGTTCTCCTTATGTGAACAAATGATTCTCAGGCTATGAAAACAAAACATCTTGTGTCTTATTATGTCTTATTTCTAGAATTTATTTTGTCAGAACAAGAATTTGTTATTTTCTATCTTTTATGCCTTATCTTAAACTGTGTCTGTGAATCTTCAAGCTACAACAAATGGTGAGAGTTCTGTGGTCTGTCACAGCCAAAGAGTCTAAGTGAGTTGGCTGAAGTGCTGGATAACACAGATTTAGCCCAGAGACTTCTGGATCTATACTGTACTCCTGAAAACATTGATGTGTGGCTTGGAGGAGTGGCTGAGACATTTGTCCGTGGAGGAAGAGTGGGACCCCTGTTTGCATGCCTGATTACCACTCAGTTTCAGAAGATCCATGAGTGAGACCGGTGAGTGAACAGATAATTACTAAACTACAATGATCTAAATATCAATATGTAATCTTTTTTTTTTTTTTTTTTACATCTGGAGAGGTTGAACTTGAACAATGTGTCTTGTGTTAGATTTTGGCGGAAGAATGACAGCGTCTTCACTGAGGCTCAGAGAGCATCACTGAGGCAAACATCACTTGCATGAATCATCTGTGACAACACTGGAATCACTGAGGTACCTGAAAAACCTTTCTAGTACCGACCTCGAGGCTCTGGATACACCCAGTGTGACGACATCCCTGCATTTGACCTCAGTCCATGGAGAGATGGTGGTATGTTCACATTTAGATATCCTAACAACAAGTTTTAAAACTATAAAACATTATTTACTATTTTCTTATTTCTATAATCTTCAGAGGTATACGATAAATATTCATTTTCTTTTTTTATTCCTCTAGCTGAAGGTCCACAAGGGCCCCAAGGTCCACCAGGTAAATCTTCAAGTTCCTTTAGTAGATATTGGTCTGAATGTTGTCTCATCCTTTGAAAAAACTATAATTATTCCTAACTATTACTGCACTAATGTGTTTTAATGCACATGACCCACAGGACCACGTGGTCTGCAAGGCCCCCCTGGACCTCCTGGAACTTCCGGCATGTTGAACAACGTTGCTTTTTCAGTACGTTTGGGTCAGAACTTCCCCAAAGCTGGCACCCCAATCCCTTTCCTCGATGTCATCTACAATGGGCAGAACAGCTACAACCCCAAAACTGGCTGTTTTACCTGCGAGCACCCAGGCGTCTATGAGTTTCAGTTCCACTGGACCATCTATGAGAGTACAGCCAGTGTGGATCTGCTCCATAACGGAGAGCTGGTTCTGCACTCATTCACCACCTGCCAGAGTGGCTACATCACAGCCAGCAGCAGCACCTTCATCAAACTTGGGAGGGGTGACAGGGTGTGGCTGGTGGCTAACCGTGGTGGCAACGGACTCACTAGAGATAGCTACTTCTCTGGTCACCTGCGGTTCACTGAGTAGGAGGATTTAAATGTATCTAATTTAGGACCCCAAAAAGGGTGCCCTCAAAGCACCTGCACTAAGTTAAATCCTGTGCCTTATTATAGCCTTTATTTTGATGAAGGAACTCGGGTGATTTACCTTCATCTGTAATCAAGGCTATTCATTATTTTAACTTATTTTTTTAACAGAAAACAGTAAAATTTGTGATTTGAGTTTCTCCCCTTAAAAGGAATTGTATGTGCTTTTGAATGATAAGTTGTATTTATTGCAATAAAAAAATCTCTTAAAAAACAACTCTGTCTGAGTTGCCTTTAAAAAGGTCGAGAATGTTTTTTTTTATTTTACTTGCAAGGTCAGGAGTCTCACTTCACAATTAGACCAGTAGATGGCGCCGAAGTACAAGTCAATTCTACCAATTGTAGATTATTGCCATTTAGGACATATTATTAGTTCCTAAAATTTTTAAGATAATCATAAACTGAACTTATCAAAGTAAGTAGTTTTGTAAATACCTTTAATATTCAATTTCAAACACAGCACTTTACTTTGTGTTAGTTTTCAGATAGAGAAGTGTTTGGATCAGAATTATCATCTGGAGTTAAATTAAGAGAGTTTATGTGCAGGACAAGGATTAAAAATAAATTTCTGTTTAACTATTTGATAATGTGGTGAAAACATTCTACTGCTACCAGCTTATTTTGTTGTACCTTATTCTTTAGGTATAATTAAAAGTCACAAACTGTTCACTGCACAGGTCTAAATACAAAAAACTGTATACTAAAGTTTCCCTTAAATAAAATGTCTCCTTTTGCACTCTGCATGTAAACAAAATTATATTAAATGTTTCATTTAGGCTGAAAGGAATCCAGGTTTACAGGTGAACCTCATGCATATTTCAGAAAATAGTGCTTTCATACAATTAATAAAAATAACTTGATGATTTTACTGCACATATAATCAGTAGAAGATCTTTGTTTGAGTTGTGATAGCCAGAGTTTTCATACATCTATCTATGTTTAAAAAAACAGGGGCAATTTTGACAATTCATGTTCAGTAACAACATTTACTTTTAGCCTTTAGTTTTTACCCAGCCTTTGTTTTTTATTTTGGTTGATTAATTCAAGGAACACTTCGTTAAGGAAATTTAAACACGGAATTCAGTACAAGAAGATTTAGGATCTTAAATAAAACTTTCTGCAAACAAAAAACAAACAAACAATCCCTTAAACTACCTCCTGGCTCACCGAAATTAAAAGAAAACAATATTAAATACAAGACCGGTGTTTCCGTGATCAACTCCAAACTGTCTGCAGTGATAAGGAAAAGTTTGATATGGGCAGATGTTAAACTGCAACTATTTTATATTAATTTTCCAGAAAACCCCACCAGAAATATTTCATTGCAGGATAGATTGGAAGGCTTTTCAGTTTAAGCTAAAAAGGAACCACTTTTCATATTTCATCAAAAAAACGTATGTTTCTTATGTCAAGAATTAAGGATAAAGGTGCTTCTGGTTTATTGCATACCCTGAGGATCCTGTTAAAATCTGCATAAACAAACAAAAAAGATCCTGATATAATGTGATCGATGGGTGACGTTGTGGGTCGCATTAGTGCTGTTGTTGTTTTCTGCACAACGCAGAGGGGAGATGGAAACCAGCTGCTGGGTTTCCACAAACTCCCCAGCAAACGCATTGTCGCGCGCACATGCGCACGTGCATGCCCACACCACGCCCCCCTTGACCTCGGTGGTCACAGCGCCATCCACACAAAGTGACTCTGCGTGTCCCCTGGGAGCAGGGGAATGCTGGAGAGGACGAGCGGCACACGATACCCCATTGTTTAGTTTAGCAGCCACTGATCCCCCTCCACACACCCCTTTAAACCCCACCGGTCCCCCTCTCGCCCCTCCACACCCACAGCTCCTCCACAAAAAAAAAAAAAAAACAGGGACTGACCGTCTCAGTGGGGGAAATTGATTAAAAAGACATTTGTGGCTTTGACTAATCCCCCATTTTCGTTTGTTGCTATTTGCTTCAGGAAATCAGAAAAAAACCCACGAAAAAACCCACGTTCAGTCAGCAGATCCTGCCATGTTAGATGGGCCAAGATGGAGAATCGTGCACAACTTTGATATCACCTCCAAAAATTGTCTTCTCATCATTCGCATTGAGGAGGATTCTGATCCCTGGGCTAGAAACAGTTTTGGTGCCCTATATCCGCATGAGTTTCTTTTTGGCAAGCACAATTGATTTTTTGTTTTGTAAACATCAAATTAAAGGTTTAGGGCCTTGTCTACAAGAAAATAAAGTTTACACCAACCTTTGTATTTGTTTTTTATAAAAGAAACTATTTAAATTGCTCAGTGCTGGATTATAAATGAATATTTCTGGCATTTTTATTCATATCTTTGCTTTGCAACATAATTGAAAGGTCCTGTACACCCCAACTGAAAATCTGGAGTCTTAACTTCCTTGTAGTGTTCTTGGTTATGTGCTACATAATTCAGAACAGAAGATAAGGGCCAATGAAGACAGCATAAAACCGTCAGTCTCTTTGTTTACCATTGGTTTAGCTGTTTGTCCAGCAAACTATCATGCCTTATATTGTTCACAAATTAACTAGGGTGCATCCATCACTTAGAGATGGGTTTCATTTAGTTTTACTTTGGTAGACCTCAGAGACACTTGAATTGCATAGCACACAATAGCAAGTAAGAAACATCAAACTCTTTCAGCAGTTATAGGTACAAAGTGAATAAAATTTATGGATCAGATGCCGGGGGCCATCATTCTTTGATTTTGAAGATTTTGACAAAGGAATATAACCATTTGAAGACCCATATGTTTCTTCTTCATTCTAGAGATAATGGTAAAATAAAGATTTTCCAGCAAAATGTTTTTCTATGTGAGGCATGGCACCAATTCTTTGAAAATATTTCATTGATAGAAAGGTGACTCAAAAAGTTGTAGCAAATACGCCACGGTTGTATGGAGCGATATAGCGCTGTCACTGAAACATACCAAAAACAGAGAAGCAACTTGCCCTTTTCTTGCTCTTGTTTGGACTCACTGAGTGTCCAGTTAGGCTAGAAGTAGGACATCATTCTTTGCAAATAGTGACATTAGTTTTCAACAGGAAAACATAAATTAAATGCTTATTCATATAGAGTTTTTTTGGAAACACAGAAAATTAAGTATTTGAAAGACATCAATTAACTAAAGAAAAACAAAACATGACTTTGAGGCCCCAGGCTACTGCACCTTTAAGCCCTCTAATCAGTCCGATCCAGTTTCATCTAAAAAGGCCTCAAAAAGTATAATATATCTAACCCTACACAAGATCTGGTTTTATCTCCCAAAGAAACATCAAGACAAGGTAAACTTGTTTGATCTGAGAAATGACTTTTTCTGTATGAAGTTCTTTCTGTGCATCTCTAACCTTGACTGAGTGTGGTCAGCTTAATTCAAATCATTATTTTTATGTTGCACCAAAGCAAATGTCATGTCAGGACAATAAAAGACAAACCCCATTAATTTCCAGAATTATTCAATCAAAATTTAAAACAAACCTTTTTCATACATTCCAAGCAAATCCTTGTCAATGATTTCAGCACACATACTCTCTTCTTTAAATCCAAACTTTAAGACATATATCAAATTCCTTTTAACAATATAGCAAACAAAAGATTTTTTTTTACTCCAGTAACTTACAAAACCAAACATGTAGTACATTTGAGTCCAACATCTCTCTTATGTTTGCGTGCAGTTCAGAGATTTGTAGCACTATGTCTCATCATGTATAGATTTTTTAAGGTTTTGGGGTTAAGTGTGGCGGTCAGTCATGCTATAGCAGAGAGGTGTGTGGAGGGACAAGGCAACAGGGCTAGAGGCTGGTCTACGGGATTCCCCGAGACTGCGCTTATAATTGGGGGAACATCTGACTTTGTCCCGCACTGGCAGATGGTGGGCTGAGGCGGGATCCAAGGGGGGAGATTTACATTCATTGTCCGGGCGCACAAACTCCACATAGAGACAATAGTCCCGGTAAGGGGCAAGGAACCAGGATTGAAAAAAAAAAAAAAAAAAAAAACAGTGGAAGCGGAAATTAATTTTAGCTGCAAATCCGCCCAAAATATGCAAAATCTTCTTTCTAATTAACCAAAAAAGTGAAGATTAGGATTAAACTCATATTCAAAAGACACAAGGAAAAGTTTGTACATTTGTAATAGAAACGGGTTTTCTTTTTTGGCTTCACAGAGTAAAACAGTTTTACTGCCAATAAGCCATAAAATTCAACCGCGAAGTTAAACTGATCAAATGTTATACCTTTATAGACCATGATGGAAAGATTTGAGATTATGCTCCCTAGCGCTGATTAGGAACTCATTTCGGGCTCTGTCAGGCAGGGGATCCAACGCCAATGGGAGCGCAGCCCCGTCGGCTGCTGTTGCAGATTGATGGAGCAACCAGACGGTCATTGTTTCTCCTGACACTGATGCGATGCGTCCTCAGTGAAATCACAGCGTTCAAAGGAGCAGACGGTGGAGCAGCTTTAAGACGCGCCCCTGTCGAGTGCGCACTTGTGTTAAACGCTGATTTGAATGAAAAGACCAAAGAGGATTTTCTTTAGCTACAAAGGATGCTACACTATAAAAAAGGAATTTTGGAGGGTGTTGAATTTAAGCCATTAAAATCATTTAAATTTTTTTTATCGAGCACCAGTAGTTAATATTGGTTAAATTCAAACAACATTAGCAACTTCTTTTTGGTCACAAGTCCGGCCTTAGCATTATAATTCATTATAATTAGAATTTAACTGAAGATGTTGGTTCAGTCAACCGTTATTCTCATTTGTTGTATGTGGTGTGTCAACTTAGTAAAACTCAACATTTGTTATAGGACAGGTGGTTGAGAAGGTTTCTGAGTTGGAGCAAGGATTTATGTTTGCACCCAGATATAGATAGATTAGCTAATGCTAAAGTTAAATTGCAAGATAAGCCTTCTTGCCCTCAGGCACTTGCTTTCAGGAAAAAGATCAACATCCAACCTTGTCAGAATAGATTAAAAAAGTTTTGATTCATCTTTAACTAGTTCAGCAACAGTGCTAATGTTAAACTCAGATCTTGCAAGTGATGTGCGCAACACCTCGGTGAGGAGAGCAGCTATTGACTGTCTTAACAATTTCTAGGAGAGGCTAAATGATCACATGATGTATTTTAAGAAACCATGCACACCCACCCAATGTGTTTTAACAAGTTTATAACATTAACAGTCTGGTTTGGCTTAAATTTTATGTTCCACTTACATGCATTATATGCAGTGCCCATTTCTTTTCACAAACACATTGTCACGGAGTGACATTTTTGGACTCTGTTTGTGGCTTTGTGTTTGTTTACCTTTTGCTTAGATTTTTCTATTTTGGTTTTTGTATCATGTTTTTCTTTTCTCCCTCTTCCGCCTCCTAGTGTTTACTTCTTAAGTTCGTTTATGGTTGTTTTCTTATTACTTTGTATGGTTTATTATTATTATTATTATTATTATTGTAATTATTATAGTTCTTGGTCTTCCCTGGATTTTCTAGTTTTATTTCTCTTTAGTATCTTTGTGGTTAATTGTGTTTTATTTGTTCCTTTGCACTCTTCTTGTTTACTAGTTTATTTTCTGTTTCCTTTCCAGTTATTTCAGTCAGTGTGGTTAGGTTTGTTTACTTTTGTATTCAGGTTTTCTTTATGGGTTCTTTGTTTGTTCTCAGGTTGTTATTGTTGTTCCTATGTTCCCTCTAGTTTCTCTGTTTACTATAGTCATGATTATTCTAGTTTTCTTATTCCCCATTTGATTATTTATCTTTGTCTATAGGTTTGCTTGGTCTGTGTTTCTGTTTATTGTTTATTAGTTACTTTCCCCATCCTCAGCCTTTGTATTTGTTTCACCTATTCCTTCTGCCTCCTTGTCACACCTGTTCCCTGTTTTCTCTGATTACCTGCCCTTTGTTATCCCTCAGTATATTAGTTGGTTTTGTGTCATTGTTTGTTGCTGGTTCCTTGTGTTGGTCACACCTCGTTCTCTTCCATGATTATGCTTTGTTTTTTGCCACGCCTTGCCTTGGGAAATCTGCAGTGATTTTGCTACTTTTTTGACCTTGCCGAGCTCTTGTCTGCACTTTGGTCCGATCCAAAACCACACCGTGACACACATCAGATGTTTCACAAGTCACAAACTGTCCCAGTTTGACCAATCCAAGTTGGTCCCAATCCCAGAAAGCTTTGAAAACTGATTTTGTTGTGTTTTTTCATTTATACAACATAATGTTTCATAAATGTCAAGCTGTGTTTTGAAGCATCCCCCCCCCACACACACACACCAAGTCCCCTCATCAATCAGAGTGAACATTTCCTATGCTGACTGCAACTGGGAAGGACTGCTGTGTGAGGACTTGGCCACATGTGAGCACTTTGGGATAGCTAAAGATCTACAGCAGCACTTACTGCTAGGAATGAGATGTTCTTTCACCTCAGAGTCTTCAAAAGTCTCATAACACCAGAAAAAGTCACTAGATTTGTTGCTAGTCCCTAGCTTGGAATACAATTAAAAGGGAATCTGAATACTTGGTTGAAATAGTGACAAAGATGGCAACACCGGTTGCTAGCAAGCAGAGCTTCTTCTTCCCTGAGACTGTCTCTGTCAATAAACTGCACGTCTTTACTCAACTTGTCCATGAAAAGCTTTGCATGCCTTTTGTTATAGTAGATTTGAAAACCTTATTTTTTCTAGCATTTTATGCCTTCATCACACAATTCCTATTTATTTTAATTTAATTTTAACATAGGAAAACAAACGGAATCAGCAAAAGTTATAATTTAATTAATTTTATTGAGTAAGTACATCAATTAATTGGAGTTTAACTAATTCTTTTAAATGTCTTCTAGCTGTATATAATTTATAATATACTACTGAAATAAAATTTAAAGAAATTCTTAAACAGATTTCATTGGCTAAATTCTTAGTTTGTTTTATTAGTGTAACCACAGCGTTCAAAGAGAACTTTAAACTGTACTGTCACAAAGATGCCTAAATAAAAAACGCATTTACAGACTCAACACTTTGTCTACATTTTATTTATCTATATTGTTTTTTGGAAGAAAGCTATGAAAACTTACATATACATTTGTTTCTCTTTTGGATGTACATAGAATAAAGAATTTTTTTACACATTCTCAATGATAGTCATTTGTTTCTCAAATAAAATCTTCTGTCATGCAAACATTAAAATGTTGCCGTTTTGAAAATGATGTAAACCTGGTCGAACTGTCGTGTGAAAGTTTGCTGTGAGAGTCACCAGTTGGATGCTGAATCTGGCAGCAGTCCAAACGACGGATGGACTTTACACCAATGAGAGCATCCATTTCAACAATCGGGCCCCCATATGGCACTTGGCCCCTCCTCCATGCTCCATCCCGGTGGAGGGTCTCATTCATGCTCCAGGACAGCGGCTCACTCCAAGCCTTCTGGCCTCAGGATCAGCTGTTTTGATCCTACCCGGCATTGTGACAAAGGAAGACTTTCTGCGCGCAGATCCACTTTTAAAGACCATCTCCAGTCTCGTCTGATCCTCTCTGTCGGAGCAGATGATCCGCTGCGCTCCCACTCCCGCTCGAGATGTGCGCTCGGACAATGCTTGTAATCTGTGGATACATATATTTACATTCATCTTTTGAGCCTTGAATGAAAGAAAGTCCGTGCGGATTTCTCCTGAGCCATATTTAAAGTCACAACACAGCACCAGTCGTTCATTGTTTCCCCAAAGCTCACTGAAAGCTTCATTTGCGACGCCTTTTTGGGGAGCGCAGCGCTCTGAAGTGGACATTCTGTTGGCTACTGAAGTACTTCAGCTTGTGCAGGTCATCTTTGTGTTTCGAAACAAATCAAAATAACAGTTTAAAAAGTCATCCAAACGACCAGGACACGGTTTTAAATGTTCGGGATCCAGGAGCAACTGATACGAGACGTGAGCGGATTAAAAGAGAGGACTCTTGGAGAGGAGATGGATCCAGTCCGGTCGTGGGTGCGTAATGTTGGGGTCGTGGATGCGAACGTTGCAGCGCAGAGGTAAACTCAACTTATTCCGCAACAATACATTTTCAGAACAGTGCGGAACTTTGATTTACGGCTTGTAAGAAAACTGTTTGGAGTGAAGATGTCAGAATAAAACCAGAAAATAGTAGGAAAAGACTTGTTGTAAAATTTGAAAACAACAGTTCACATTCTGATAAATAAACCTTTTAAAAAGGACGCAACAAGTTGGGTTTACAGTTAAAATCCGGTTTTTGGTTAGAAGCGCAACAGGAGATTCCCTGACCAAAATATTAATGTTTTAATCAAAACTGTATATTTTGCGCGAAAGCTTTAACCCGAAAATCCTTAAGCATTAAACATTATTATGCATTTAATTAAATATAGCAACTTAACTCGTACAGCATATTTTTCTTTATTTCTCTAAATTTTTTCTTCAAAAAAACATATTTACTACTTAAACAATTGTCAATCTTCTCAAAAAGAGAAAACTCAATTTTATAAGTTGCATGTTGTCAGAATGAAACATTTTCTTTTTAATCTCTTGCATATATCTCTGTTCTCATGTTCCCAGCAGAGATCAAAGTTAAGTCGCAATCATCCAAAATAGCGCAGCTTTAATTTTCAGGAAAACGAACAGGGAACAAGTGAAGCTTTAGCTATAATTGTTGTATGTATGTAATAAAGAAAGTCAGTTGGATCTTTTTGGATAATCCAGTGCAAAACGTCGGATTTTCGTTGAGCTGAAAATATTATTCGAACAGGCGCAATATTTAGTTTATTATAATAAGAAAAAAGAAGAATTATCAAAGGATGATTATGGTTCGTATTTATCTCTTTTATATGAACCAACCGCAATATCAAATAAAAGATCAGTACTGAAATGAAAAACATTTTTAACTGGACCATTTCAAAGCTGAACTTAAATACATTTAAATATCTGATCAGCAGAACCTCACTTTTGTCTTTTAAACTGAATGGAGACATAAAGCCATATGCTCAAAACCCAAACTGATATTTATCAATATTTTATGTTTTGAATTTTAATAAGATGCTTCTTCACTTGCAGAAGGTACAAACGTGTTTTTTGATGGGTTTCATTATTTTTATGTGCTGGGTTTTGTTGTTTTTAGCCTAAAAAATGTCGTTTAACAATGCTTTTTATTTTAACATTTAAATCAAGTATTTTTAAATGGGTAAAACATGAGCTAAACTGATCTGACTTCATGTTTCTGCAAATAATGAAGCAAGTCATGAGAAAAGTTTTGCAGCAGGTCTATGATTTATTTACTTCAGGCATGTTTTCATACTCCAATAAAAAAGAAGGAAAAATTAAAACAGGTTAAACTTTTAATTGTTTAAATTGTTTTTATTGAATGTCTCCATCTTTAAACAGATATAATTCTCAAAATGATGTTTCCAGTCTTTTACTCTTATATTTTGATTTGGAGAAGAATGCATTAGCCACTCAAACAGAGAGGTAAACTGAACACAATGATTCCTGAGAGCTGATTGTGTTTCTTGCTGTTGTGTCTTCAGTGGAGTGGCCCTGTCAAGAGCTCACTTTGAGAAGCAGCCGCCCTCCAATCTCCGCAAGTCCAACTTCTTCCACTTTGTCCTGGCCCTCTATGACAGACACGGCCAACCAGTGGAGGTGGAGAGGACCGCGTTTGTGGACTTTGTTGAGCACGATAAGGTGAATGCCTTTCTGTGCTAATGGTTGTCTGAGGATGCCAATAAACTTTTTAATCCAAACTCTACTTATAGAAATATGCAGTTTAAAAATATTAAAATGTTTAAAATCAGAAAATATTTCACTATAACCAGGTGTTTAACTTGATCTCCCCCATCCTGAGTACAACCAAAACATATTGAACAGTTGACGGCTACATGTTTACACAAGCTTCACCCTCAATGAGCTGATGATGGGGGATTGAAAAAGAATATCTAATGACTAATTAGCAGCTTGCCTCATTAGGAGGATATCACCACTTTTTAAAATGCAAATCATGCTTGCTGCTGTTACGATATACAGTGAACTAATCATCAAAGTGTCTTTTTGTTAAAGCCCCCCGTGCTTTAGTGGAAGGGTGTCTGTTGAGTCTGAAAATCCTCAGTTTGGACAGGAACAAAATGAGGAAGAGTTTAGGGTGGAGGAAGAGTTGTATATGGAGAAGTGAGCCCTCTGGCCACAGCTGATGGATGTTTGAGCTTTCTGTTGTGGAGAGTGGACATCTCCTGCAGATCTGTCCTGAGAGGAATAAATAGGGGAACACCTTCCTGTCACGAGAAGCTCAAACATAGTTCTTGTGCTGTAACTGATGTAGGCAGCGGTGCTTATTCCAAGATTGAAAGCTGTCACTTTGCTGCTTGTTGTGCCATACAGGCCAGCGCAGACTCAAATGATGACAGGGGAGAAGTTCATTTTCTGCATGGTTACCCTGGCATCTGTTTTTGCCTCGCAATTATGCAGCAGTAAAGCGATGGTATGACAAAATAAATGCTCCTCTGAGTGCATTTCGAAAAACTTTATGAAGCCAGGCATCCATCTATCACCTGTTGTGTCTCAGTCTCACTCCTCATATTAGGCTCTGAGTTGGTCTTCATGCATCTTAATTCCTGCACTTTCTTCTTCTGTCTTTACAACTGCCTCATTTTGCCTGTATCTTTTTCACTCCCCAATCTCCTTTCTTGCTCTCCTCCTTTCCTGAGCTCATCTCTGTGAGATGCAGGCCTCCTGGGTTATTGGACCAGAGAGCATTCCTTTGAGACCACTTAGAAAGACCAGTGGAGGTAGAGGATGAGAAAGAAAGAGGCAGAACAAGAGCAAAACAGGAAAGAAGTGAAAGCTTGGGCAAAGGAGGGATGGTGGAAAAGAAGTTTTTTTATGTCAAGGTCCACTGGTGCTCGGGCTCACACACAGCAGGGGAACATAATTTTCTTCCCACACACACACAGGCATGTACAAATGTTCCCCTTGCTTTGCTGCAGAAACTACCATTTGGTTAGATCTCCATGTCAGGACGCTTGTATCGGAGACTAGGGCTCAGTCTTTACAGCAAGCCTCTAGCTGAAGGTTGAGTGCTTGGCTTATAAGCATGATGAACTCTGAGCTTTGCTGTTCTGATCTGGAAGATGCTCCAAAGAAAAGAGCATGCTCCATGATTTTAATAGACTTGGCATGCCCATGTAAAACTACCTATAACTGAGTGTACTCAGTGGCATGCATTGTGCTTCCCTCTATGTGTGTTTCCCCTCTTTCCAAGGAGCAGACTGGAGAAAAAACAAACAACGGCACTCACTACAAGCTACAGCTCCTCTACAGTAATGGTGAGTTGACACCAAAATCTGTTTCTTGGACTGTATTTTGATTTAATTGTGCCATAAGTAGCTCTTTTAGACTCACAATCAGGAGTTGTAAGAGTTTAGCGGGACACACACCTTGTCTGCCAAATCCTCCCCATGCAGCTTATTGTCTGATCTGTCTCGTCTAAGATTTTAAAGCTCTCCAAGCAGCTACCTTTGGGCTCAAGTAGAGGAAAATTAGCTAAATGTTGCCACCCCATCCAAACCCCCATCTTCTGCCCCCATAGTTCCTTCACATCAGATCAGGAGATGCACAGAAAAATGTGATTCCCATGAGCCACTGCTGCCCCTGCTCTGCCATCCCAGTGGCACCCATGGGAGAGAAGATAAAAGGCGAGTTCTGGAGAAGCCCTCTTCGTGTAGAGAAAAATGCACCACATGTACATGCAAGCACGCCAAGAGCACTTCCTCTACATGCCCCCCCTCCCCCAAGCTATATCAAAGGCGTCTCAATCGAGACTTTGATGAGAGGAACACATTTTAAAAGCAATACTCTCAAAAGTCTATGTAGAGGAAATCCACGAGGAAGATTGTCTTCTCTCATGCAGTAATTCATTATATGTTTCCTTCCATTCGGTGCTTCACAGAGGAGGTTGGAAATCTCCAACAGAGACTCAAAAGTTTCTAAATATTATTTTAGCCACAGATTGATGCCTTGAACATTTTCATATTTTGTCAGTTTACAACCAACAACTTCGTGGGATTTTATTCTGGTTTATTGCAATGGACCAACACAAAGTATCAAATAATTGTCAAGTGAAGGAAAGTTCTAATGGTTTTAACAAACAAATCTGAAAGCTGTGGTGTACGTTTGAATTTGCCCTCCTTTACACTCATACCCTCAAATAAAATCCAGAGCAAAATCCAGTAGAAGTCACCTAATCCACCAGTGTGTAAATTAGTCAGTTGTTCTGTGAGAACCTCAGAAATTTGTTAGACAAGATTAGTGTACTAGCAGCATTGTGAAGACCAAGGAACACACAGCGTTAAAAGAAAGCAATGAAAAGTCTAGTTTTGCAGTCTGCCACAAGTCATGCAGGGGAACCAGCAAACATGTGGAAGAAAGAGCTCTGGTCAGATGAGACCAAAATTACACTTTTTCCTGTACATGCAAAGTGCTGTAGTGGAAAACCGACACAGTGAAACATGGTGACCTCATGCTGTGGGGATGCTTAATACATTGCTATGATGGAAGGAAACCTGCTGGAAGCTGCAAAAAACTCAAAATTGGGGCAAAGGGTTCACCTACAGCAGGACAACGATACTAAACATACAGCCAGAGCAAAAATGTAATGGTTTAGATCAAAGCATATTCAAGTGTTTGAATGGCTTAGTCAAACTTCAGTTCATATCCAACTGGAACGCAACAAAGCCAGTCTCTACATGTGCAAATCTGTCATACATACAAGTCACCAAACATGTGCAACTCATATTGGTGTCACAAGATTTTATTGAGGGATAACAAAGTAAAAGGGTATGAATGGAAATGTACGCCACACTTTCAAAGTTTTATTGGAAAAAAAACAACTTTTAAATCCATGTATCATTTCCTTCTGCTTCACAACTATCCACTGATACCCCTACTCCATTGAAATTCCCCAACAGTAAATTAGATGTTGTGTTTTTAATGTGACAAAATGTGAAAAAGCTCAAAGAGTATATTGGTTTATAACCCTTTGTCAATTATCTGAACTCCGAGCAAAGCCCAAAGCCAATGCAGAAACAACCACAAACAGTACATCCTGACAAATCCGTGAGAATCCTGTAAATTATGGCCCTAAATTAGAACATGAGAAATGTTTGCCAAACATCAAATGACTCAATTCCCTCAGAAACCATTGCCGAAAAAATATGATTGCACACCACTCTTGTTTTTCTCAGTTGTTTGGACTGAGTTCAATACTGTTTTTTGTGAGAGACTGTCGGGAGGTTGAAAAAGAATAAATCTGGTATCTTTATTTTTAGCCTTTAGTGGTTGTTCAGAGCATTCCTGAGAATTTCAGGACTGCCCTTGACATACATAACTGTGGTATTGATATGATTTAAAGAAAACAGACTTGATGGCTGTTGATTTATCATATGAAAATGATCCACATGTATAATAATTCTTCTGCTTCCTCCTACTAAGAACAAGTTTCAAAGTTATTGATGATATCCAAATCCTGTCTTTTTTTCTCACAGGGGTTCGTACAGAGCAAGATCTTTATGCACGACTGATCGACTCTGTCACCAAACAGGTTGGCAGACTTTCCTTGAATGAATGGATTTCTATTTATTCTAAATAAATTAGTTTACTTATTCCACATGAAACTAAACCTGTCCCATTGGTGTTTCTTTCCTCCTTGCAGCCCATATCATACGAAGGCCAGAACAAGAATCCAGAAATGTGCAGAGTTCTGCTCACACATGAGGTTATGTGCAGGTGAGTGACATACACTGAACAAAGCTTTTGCCTGAAGGGACTAAATCCAAATATCCATTAGCCTTTTACACTCTGGTTTTCTCACTGTGGATGAAATGTGTTTTAGGGATTGTTTTTCTTAAAAATGGGGTTGCAGTTAAATTATAAGTATACCCTGTCTGTCATCATTCTTGTTACAGTGCTAACCCCCTGCTGCTTTCTGCTGTATCGCAGCTGGTCACGGGTCCAGCTCCTGTTTGTTCTTGGGCCCCCTCTCTTTCTGAGCTGGGATTTTTGCAGACAGAACTCAGCTAAAAGCACCAAGCAATTAATGAGGACAATGTCCCCTCTTTGCTCATTG
Source organism: Girardinichthys multiradiatus (assembly GCF_021462225.1). NCBI lineage: Eukaryota > Metazoa > Chordata > Actinopteri > Cyprinodontiformes > Goodeidae > Girardinichthys > Girardinichthys multiradiatus. The sequence goes on from NC_061805.1 coordinate 31,412,392, forward strand.
GACTATAAGATGGCATGAGTGAACATGGGATGACAAGTGTACTCTGGGAAGCAGTGTTAAAGAGTTGATTTAATACTGTTTAAAAACTTGAATTTGAATTAGGGCCAATGAGATTTTATTGTTATGAGGTGAAGAAAGAGGACGCGTGAAAGGAGGGTTATGGATGAGGAGCGTGGTCCGGAAGTGGGGCAGTGACCTGGGATTCAGTGAGGTAAAGAATGTCCTGGGACACACAGAGAGGAACTGAGATGGACCGGGCTCTGCCATTGTGTGGCCAGCAGATGCCCGAATGTGACTCACAGCTGGCTAATAACAGAGCCGAGGAGGCAGAGGGCAAGCGTCACAGCTGGGGAGTGAGGCCGTCTGACAGGGGGGCGGAGGGGGGAAGGGCAGGGCCAAGCTGGGACACGGGAGGGCTGAGGCGAGGTGTAGGGGTGGCAGATGGTTAGGGGTGGGGGCACTTTTGTTATGCAGTGGAGGGGACTGGGAGGTGTGTGGGGGTGTGGGTGGCTGGCCAGCAGGCTCCTCGGACAGAACCGCTGACGAATGGTAGGATGCTGTGGGACAGGGTGTATATGTGTGCGTATGTGTGCAGTGGAGCTGCATGGGGGTAGAGTTTGATTTCAGAATCAATGTGACAGATTGCCTGGCTGGCTTTTCACTTTTGAATGGTCTCTCACTGTTTGTAGGGTGTTGTTGTACCTTCTCTTCCTCTTTTCTTCTTTTGTCTATTCCTCCCCTCCCCTCTCATGCCTCTTTTGTGTGTTTCTGGATTTTGGCTGACCACGGGGCAGAGTTGTCTGGGACTGTGGATACTGATGGGCCAGACAAATAATAGCTAGTTTGGTTTCATTTTCTGACTTTTTTTCTTTTTCTTTAATCACCCACTAAGCCGCTGCTGCGAGAAGAAAAGTTGTGGCAATCGAAACGAGACGCCCTCTGATCCGGTCATCATTGACAGGTAATAATATGAAAGCATGTCCCTCACAAATTCAGTCCAAATCCTCACAAATAGCCACCTCTACACACTTAATGTTCAGACTTTCCTCTTAGCATATATGGAAGTACATACTTACACAGCATGAAATGGAGACATGGATCAATTTTTTTTACTCCCTAAAACTGAAGATAGTTTTTACACAGTTTTAAGCAGTCCCCTTTTTGTAGACCAAATGTGACCTGACACTGTAAGGCTCCCTGACCCACCATACTGTTTGCCTAAGCTGCCAGATTAGAACACACACAAATAAAACTGAAGAAAATGTGATTTGAAGGCTGTTGGTCATTTCAACCCTTATTCATTTCATATATTTACTGTTTCAGGAGTTTAAACACAAATGTTAAAACATTAAAATCTGTAACTAAAGTAAACTTTGAACAGCATGTTCAGAACAGATGATAAGCCTGAAACATGACATAAGCACAGGTTCCCTTTCATCAGAAGCATGAGTTTGCTTCAATTCTCCAATTTTACTCTCATGATAAATGCTCACCTTCACAGCCAGTTATCAGTTTTAGCGCCAGATGACCACCCCTCCATAATTAGCGTGCGGGTAAGACTTCACGTCCTGGGCTTCCCGGAGGCCTTGTACTGTCTGCTAGGCATTAACCGCAGTGATGAATGCTCACTAGCAAACCATACATGTGGAATAGTTTCTTTGTGATGTCAGAGACCCAACCCTCATCACCTTTTTCCTATCTCTCTCTCCCACTCCCACCTTTCTGCCCCTCTTCCTGATCTTCTTCCCTTCAATTGTCTGTCAAGGAAACACACACTTCATATACGTCAAGGACCCTTTTCTTTTTCCCCTCCTCAGTTCAAGCTGGCTGGCTGTTGACAGTGTGTCTCTGAGGATCTCAGCTGAAGATAGTTTTCATATTACGGAAAAAGAAAAAAATTTGGGCTGTTCTTTCTTGAATTTTCCCAGAATACAGCAGAGCAGCTGCTTTTTCCATTTACAGTGGCACACGGCTCAAACAATGACCCCCTTTTTTTATTTCATTCCTCCTTCCAACATGACCGAACATCTTGGAAATTAGATTGTAAGTAGTTTTTCAGCGCTTCAGTGAGAACAAACCATACTTTTTAGCTGTCTATATATAAGTTTATACTCCTGTGTGGCTTTCGTGGGGTGAAATCACTGACCTGTGAAAATCTAATCAGATTGGGCCCATTTTATCTTAATGGGAGCTTTGCCATCATAACTAGCCAGCAAAATCTTCTCTTCAGGGATCAACCTATTAGAAGCCTGTTATTTTCTGATAAGCCAATGAAATTTTGCCTGACCCAGATGGCCTTTACTGTTCCAAGAGGGAACCTAAAGTGATTGGTTGAGCACAGTTTGCATGCCTATCCCCCGAAGGTCTGTGCTGCTTGTGTGCACACTAGAAAGATGTATGTTTTTAGAGTTTGTGTTGCAATTCTTTATTTATGTATGTATATGGATGTATGAACGATTGTCTGTATGTCTGTGTGACCCTTACTGTGACCTTTTTTCCCAGTCACTGCTTGGAGCTTAAATTATTCATATGTGTATGGACGTGTGCGTGTTTGTCTTCAGCCTTCATGTGTGTGTAGGAGATGGTCTGTTTCTGTGGCTGCAGTAATCAGCCTCCTGCTCCCAGCCCCAACACCTGTTCTCCAATTAACATGCAGCGTGCTGGGGCCCACTCACTCCAGTCACCCAGCCGCTGCTTTCCACCCTTTTTCTTCCTTCTTTTGCTCTTTATTCTCACACTCGCAGCCTCGTGCCTCCTTCCTTTTAGCCCCCCCACCCGCCTAAGCTTGCACACCCCTCTCCCTCTTTTCATTCGCTTCATTTTCCTACTATTTTGACTCCCAATTTCTTAATTCCCATGCTCTTCTTCTCTTTCCCTTTTCCATCTCTTTCGCCCCCTACCCCATTCCCTTTAGCCTGTCTAATTTTGCCATAATTAGGCAGTGTCATTAGGACACCTACCCAAGCACAAGGGAGTTTGCAATTCCCCAAACGGCCCCAAACCCCCACTTTTCTAATCTCCTTTCCATATTGTTTCAGTTTTCTCTCCCCCTTTTTCTCCCCTTGCTACCACTGCTGGTGCTGCTGCAGCCACAATCCCCCGTTGCTCCCCCCTGCAGCGCCCCTGCACCCCTCCTACTTACTAATCCTGATTTGAGAGAAAAGAGAAAGACAGGATATCACAGCTGATCCACGAGGAGGGTGGGGTTGGGGGTGGAGGTTGGTGGGGTGGAGGTTGGTGGGGGGTTGCAGGGACGGAAGGATGAAAAGGGCAAGGGCAGCCGCTGACAAAGAGATGACTCAAGTTGCTTATATAGGCGAGCATTATCTAATGCTCCACTGCCTGCTGCGTCTAATAGTGTTACATCGGTATATTCTTAACACTGGTGAACCACTATAGTCTTGAAGTGGCTTCTCTGTTTGCAGAAGGCCCACTTATCTTTGACTGATGGGGTGGCCAGCTCACTGATTGGTTTGATGATTGATTAGTAGAAAAAAAAGAGATCGATTACTCTTAGCTCATCACCATAAATTTTGCTCATCTAACCCTTGTGGTAAACTTTATATCACTTTTTTATTTCTTATTAAAGCAGGACTACTTCAACTAAATCTTTCTATTTAAAAGAAATATGAATCGTTCAGCCAAATAGTGGCTGCTTGCAGCTTCTTGAGACTGTGGGATTACATTCTGAAACCACTTTAATGACCAAAACCTGAAATAAATGAATATAACCAGCCTTGTTTTAAAAAGTAACATTTTCCACCAGTTATCATTCTGTTTGTGCTCTCAATTGTAACCGAGGCAGATCCGGTAACGGTGGTGTTATTACAATTCATGAACCCTGACCTCTCAGAAACTATATTGGTTCTGGGCCCAGGATTTATGAGTGAACCACGGGTTTTTACAATGGAGACAAGCAGATGTCAGTATTAGTGTTAGTCCGTGCGGTTCAGACGGGGAGGAGGGGGTGGCGTGAGTGTGTGCTTTTAAATTTGGCTAAGGAGCCCAGATCAATAGTTAGTCATAAGGAGTGTGTGTGGAGGGATCCATCGTATGAGGCCTTGTGAGGGGCAGTCGGGTGATCAATGGCAAGCACTATCTCACTAATTGATCGTGTTTCCAAGAGGGCTCTTTTTTAACAAGCCACTGCTCTGAGAAAAGAAGAATAATCAATAGAAATTTTCCAATGTTGTCAATAGGGCATTTTCCTCCCCCAACGCTTGAAAATACACTAACAGTAAAATCTCACATTTCCTACATATTCCTTTTAAAGTCTGAAACATTTAAACGTCAAACATGTATCACACATTTCAATAAACTTCAAATATTCTGCTGTTTTACTTCTTATTATTTGTGGTGAAAATGACTTCAGATGCTCGGCTCCAACAAGAATCCATTACTCTTAATCTCAGGTTGTAGGCTGTATTGATCTGTTTGTTGTTTTGGTTCTGGTTATGTGTACCACTGGTACAAGTTGTTTTTCAAGCTAGTGAACAAAACTGTTTTAATTTTTTGTTTTGTATCTTAGCAAATCAATTTAGGAGAAAATTGGTTAGCTTCAACTCCATTATAAAAGTCCCCAGTTCGTTCTTATTGGTTTCATCGGCTGTTAATTGTTTTAGCTGTGATGAATTCTTCAAACTGTTTTTCATGTGAAAAGAGGGAACACAACATACATGTTAAATCTCAGTAAAACGACGGCTTATTTCAGCTTGAAGTTTGAAGTGTCCCTACAAGTTTTGACAGTAAATTCAGTTCCCATTTGTTGCTTTATGCAAATGTCTGCTGATGCGTTATGTCAGTCTGACCATCTGTTTCAAAATTAGCCTTTCCATCTGCTTGTTTCCTGCTTGTCAGAAGCAAATCTTAAAAAATGTACAATGATGCTTGGAGAGCATCTACCTTGCCCTCACCGCAGGCCGCAGCAGTTTCTCCTTGTCCTACTAATGGTGGGGGACTGCTGTCTCCTCATTCTTCTGCTTGCAGCCAAAAAGCAAAATAGAAACTTAAAAATCTTTGGGAAAAGAACATTAAACTATCAGCCAGAGAATAAATGCTGCTGCATTTTTTTGGACCGTGTCAGGGGTCGAATTCCTCCCCACTCCCAGATGCGTACTCAAAATCTGCCGCCAAGTTGCTCTGTTAGGCCGTTATATAGGCACTCTAAGGTTTTATTTCTGAGACAATAATGTCATTTTAGGAGATTATTTTCTTAGACTCACTATATAGACTTTTATTTTATATATCTGCTTACATTCTTAAATTCAGGACTTTAAAAGGACACTGACATGCTGTACACATTAAGCTAGTACTGTTTCTGCTAATCATTTTGATAATAATAATTATTATTATTTTGTAGAAAAGCTGATGTTTATAGAAACTCTATAGGAGCATTTTGTTGCAGAATGAGCTAAAGTTGATGATTTGACAACATATCTCAACAAATTTCTTTCAGAAGAAATAGGAAGTTTTGATCCCTATAATATAATAATATATCTATTTGTCCAAAAACACAATCAAAAGGATGGAGGAGAAAGATAACCATGTTTTCAGTTACAAAACACAAGTACTCCCTGGGCCTTGTGCAGTCTTTTTGCCTGTCTTCATCCTTAACGTATTCAACCTGTGCTTTAAGCCCCATGTGGTGGTTCAGTGGCATTAAACACTAGTAAGACATAGTAATTTCTTGGCACTCCTGGTAAAAATGTGTCACAAGCCTAAAATTAATTTGTTTTATTCAAGTAGCATATTCTTAAGCAAAAAATGTGGAAGTACAAACTTTTATTTGAGTAAATGTGTCCTCTGTAAAAACAATTTTAAGAAATATTTCATTTGTTTTTATCAAAAGCATTAGTGGCATTACAGATACACCTGCTGTCAATGCTTTGTACAATCCCTGTTTACTATGAAGTCTTCTGTAACATTAATTACGGTCGGATACAATCTCTATACTGTCCAGAGTCCTGGATTCTCCTATATTCGAGGCCAGACTGCAAATCCTCCCATCTTACAGATTTTTTTCACTTTAATTTACTTTAGATGATAAGAACAATTACAGCTGCTTATATTTATTTTTTCTGCAACAAAGCAGCACTCTTCATTGTGACAGAAAAGTAGTCAGATATGGCAATAGAATTAGGTAGATTTTGTTTTCTGGGGGGGCATTTGATTAGATATGGCAATCTTTTTTAGCTCATATCCTGCTGAAAGATCTAGTTCAACATAATTTTCAGTCTTTTAGCAGAGGCCACCAGATGTTTGTTTAAAATGTCCAGGTGTTTTAAAGAGTTCATGATGGAGATAGCTTCTTATGGCTCTTAGGGAGGCTTGGTGGCCCAAGCTGCTGCTCTCTTCTAACATTGAGATTTTGAAATTTTGGGTGTTTTTACCTTCTTTGCCACCCTGGCTACTGCCTAGGATGACAAGACAAATATGGTAATCTCTCAGCCTGGTGTCCAGTGGCCAAAAACAATTTACCTCTGCATCACATCATATCTATCCCCCAATGGTATGGATTAATGCTTAGAAGCTCCTAGAAACATGGATCAAAAATGTTTTATTCATACATATTTTAAAGGGATTTTTTGTGATAAAAATAATAATTTCTTATCATGAATTTTTCTTTCATACTCCATGAATGTACTGAAATTAAATGTCAGATTTTTCTACAGGCGTTTTCAGCTTGTTGATTTCAGGCTTAAATTTGTCCTCACTGATTCACACATTAATATGAGTGTTTAAATTGCCCATCAGTCACAGGTGCATACAGGCACAGAGACATAGTCAGACCCCCTGCTCTGCTCAGTCCACTGTCACTGGGCTCTCCCTGGTGGGCCACTACTGTCCAGTCCCTCCAGACCCACTGTCAGCGAGCCCCTCAGGCGGGGGGGGACCAGCCAGCGTGGCAACAGGGGGTCTGAGGCTTTAATGCACACAGTGAAGCGACACATAGGCTGGACCACTGAGCAGCTGGCACAGGAGCATGGGGATAGCTCCTCCCTTGGGGCGACATGAGCAGAAGAATGACATGAAGACAGACAGGGAGAGAAGATGAATGTCTGGAATATCAAAATCACTGACAGGTACAGTTTCAGACGGCCAGGGCTTCAATCAGAGTTAGACAGAAGACAAAAGTTCAGGGACCTTTGGTTAAGTTGCCTTCTAAAATGTCTCATGTTGGCATGATCTTTCACTCTATTGTAAACAGGAAGTTTATGAAATGTGGCAGATTACAGGTCAGGATTGGACACGTTCACTCCTCTTATGCAGGTGTTTCTGGCTTTAGCCTCCCGTGGATCTGGCTTGTTTTTATAGGGGGTGAACAGAGGGGGCATAAGGACCAGAAAGAACAGCAGAATGTTTTCACTCAAGGGAAGAAGAGGCAGCACTGAGAGGAAGAGAAATGAGCATATTCTTAAATTGTAAATAAATTTGGTAATTTGTTTCCTGATATCCTGCTTTGTTTAGTTATCCGATGCGGTATCAGTGCAATCAGTATCTGACTAATGTGCGTATATTTGTGGGTGAGTTAGGAGTTAGAGGCCAGTTAGTGGTGGTATTTAGGGATAAGGCCTGTATTTTTGTTTGGCTGGATGGTGCTGCTCAGGGAGGAGCAACAGTCGGTTTTGTGACTCATTTCGGTCAAACTCCTCGTTCAGGTCTTAAATTTCACAGATGACTTAACAATGCCCCCCTGCTGCGGGACCAGATCTGCCGGTCACCTTGTTTTTCTGTTTGTTTTTCTGGGATCAGGACAGACTGTGTGTTTCTCAGGAATCAGGTTTCTCCACAGCTCTTCTTTTTTCAGTTTCCGATTACTTTTTCAAACACTAATATTTTCACATCTGTTTTATTACCTAAAACTGATGTGATTAATCAGCTTTAGAAGACTTTCTTATGCGTCATAACCAGGCAGGATAAGATTTTTACGTCATAAATTTACCTATTAATACTTGTATTAGTGCTTAAATATTTAAAAATAACAGGAGATTAGAGCTTTACCATAAAGTGATGCTACAACCTGCAAGGTAAAGGTTGACTATGCAGGAGGCACGTTGTTCAACAACCGTGCAAAGCATGCTTTTCTTTTCTTTTTAGAAAAATAAATTTAGAAGTCTAAGGAAATTTTAGTAGCATTTTCTGTGCATCATTTCTGTTGCAACAGACTTTGTACAACTGCAATGTCACAAACATCAGCATCACTGATTCATTACCGCACAGCTACTATTTCTAATGTTAAACAGTAATGATTTTGTAAAATAACAAGATTTTGTGTATTTTATTATATTCTCAATGGTTTCTTATGAAATATTAGATTTTAGGAAGTCTTTGAAAGCTCATTAAAGAAATTACAGCTTTTGCACTACCTGTTAAGACCACGCATCTTGCTTAGGAGAAAACATTATTGGCTTTTTTATCTCTTGCTGTTGCTGTGTAAAAAAAAAAATAGCATGCATTTGTTTTGCAGCCTTTGTGATTTTGAAGAAGAGTTGTTCAATCTTTATACGTATAAACAAACACTCTTTCTTAATCTAGGATTGGATTTTTCTCATGTAGGTGCAGATATTGTGTGGAAAATATTTTAAAATCACATATTTACATGTTAATACTCGTATAAGTGCTTCAACATTTTAAAATAACCAAAAATTAGGGCTGTCCTCACTATAATTCAAAGGGATGACCTGTAAGGTAAGGGGTAACCATGGAGGAGGCACAATAGTCAGAGTCAGGCTGCATTTTCAATAAAATTGCCTACAGACAGTGTTTTGTTTTTTGAGCCAGAGAATTTTAAACTTTAACATTTTGAAGAGTGGTGTACTTCATTTCTGTTGCAACACAAATTAGATGGGTTCAGATGTTTTGTGGAAAAAGAAATCACATATTTACGTGTAGCGGGGGCTTAATTATTTCAAGCAGAAAATAATGTACATGCTATAAAATTATGGTATGAACCGCAAAGAAAATGTTCACTTTAAAGACACAGGTTGCATTTCTTAAAGAACTGCTGGTGTGCTTTACTTAGTTCTTTTTTTGTTAGTTTTTAAAAATGGAGAGTTCAGAGGCTGTCCTTTAGCACACCTTGGACACAGTTGCTTCAGGAACATTAACATCACTTGACTTATTGTCAGAAATCTGCTATTTACTGTGAACTGTCTTCCAATGGCTTCACAGCTAAAGGCTCATTAGTTTTTCTAAAGGTGATCATATCTGTTGCTTAAAAGACAAAAACACAAATCATTGCGAACTTTTATTTAATTTGCTGCTTTTTTTATTGAAACAACAAACTTTTAGCATGCAACTGCTGTGTAGCCATTGTAATTTTGAAGAAAAGTTTTTACATACTTAAAGAAACTACAACTAAAATCAAAGGTGGTGTCATTGTTTGATGAGAAACAAACATTAAAGTTGACAAGGGAGATTGGATTGATTATTGGGGATTTCCTAACAAGATGATTGAGCGAAATAATAAGAAAAGCTTTGTATAAGAAATCTTGATCTATTTTTATCTAAATTTAGGACAGCATTTTTCTGTAAGGTATTTCCAGACGATGTTCGAACTTATTCATAGATTGAAATTGTAGTGTAATTTTATTGAAGTGTTTTGAATGGATGTGTGACTGTGTTACTGTGTGTGTTGGGGCTCTGATGAATCTGTCAGGAACGAGGGCAGGGGGTGATGTGACTGCCGACAGACTCCCAGCAGGCCCGCTGAGAGCCCAGATACTCTGCCTGCCCTCCCTTCAGCCTCACCAGCCACCCAGCTCCTCCTCTCCTCTCCTCTCGCTGGCCTCGGCTCCGACACATTTGCTGCGTATTAGGCACGGACAGTAAATTACAGCACCCTGGACCTCTGGATGGTTCTTCTCCACATTCACATGGTCTTCTTCTACTCTCCTCCTCCAGCACGTTGTCTCCCAGCTTCTCTCTGTGTTCTTCGCTTTCTCTCAGTTTTGATCTGTTTTCCTCTCTCTGTCTATCATTCACGTTCGGGCTCTTGGACTCCCTCAACCCTGTCAGATTTCTCTCCCCTGTCTGTCTTTCTCCCACTTCTGTTATACTTCTTATCCGCTGTTCCTCCATTGTGTCACGCTACAAAGCATTCCCTCCCTCATACACATCCCCTCCACTCCCCATTTACTTTGTTACAAGCAGGTCCCTGTTGTCTAGGCTTCACAGGTTTCCCAGCCGCCTCTCTCGCTCTCGCACCTTCTCCCTCTCAAACATTTCCCTCACTTTCCCTCCTTCAGCCCTCCTCCTCCTCCTTCTTTCTGGAAACAGATGTTGTTTGTCAGATCTTATCATTACTGGCTAATTAAGAAGACATCTCTTCTCCTTCTGTTTTTGCTTCCTTCTCCTCTCTTCTCTCTCTCGGTGCCATCCATCCCAGATTCATTGTTCTTCTCAGAGGGAGGTTTGGGTCAGGGTTTGATGCACACATGTTACTGGTGAGTCTGATTAGTGGCAGATTGACTGAAAGAGTATTGAAAAGGTAACATTAGTGTTGCTATCTTGCAGGCAACCTTTTATTCATTTGTTGGTGTTACTGTGCATTTCCATCTGACAGTTGTGAGAATATATTTTGAATTTTCGTCCCTCAGGACGCGCCGAGCATGCTGGGAGAGGTCAGGCCACTGATGGGACGTCTATTCCCTGTCCTGGTTGTGAATTCATGTTCTCTATACTCCATATCCATCTATTTGGCAGAATGAACACAGTCCCTTGAGGCCAAGCTCTGTATGCAATCTCCGCTTTTGGCTTAGCTCTGGAGACTGAGACATTAATTCATTTAAAATTGTTAAAATGCACATTTAGAATCAGGTGAGAGGTTGTGTGGTAAAACTGCTTTTGGACCCAGGAGAAACCCATCTGCAATGTTGGAGTGCCTCTGGTGTACCCTTTCCATCAGCCCGCTTCATACATCCCAGCTCTACCGTGCCACAGTCAATTTTTCGTGCTGGTATGCCTGAAAGTTTTACAGCGGTAACAAACTCTATAAATCAGCACCCGTGGTTAAAAATGTTTGGCTTTGTCACAGTTCTCCAGTTTAGTGCCGGGCTGGGTCTGAAATGAGGTTATAGGGGTGAAGCCAGCCTGGGAGGCAGCTGAGAGAGGGGCGCAAATGAATAAACAGCAAAACTCATGTGCGTACAATCTATCTGAAGCTGTGTTAATCATCGTTTCACTGATTATTTTACTACAGAAACCCAGTTTTTTTTTAATTGTAATTAATTGATGAGATGAGATTAAACTTTTAGGACTTCATGCTAAATGCTATGTGAAGAAAAAAACTGAGATTGGACATCACGCTGAGCAAGCCATCCTTACAGTGGAACATGGTGGTGGCAGCATGATGCTGTGGGGATGCTTTTACTCAGCAAGGACAAGGAAGCCTGTGGGAATTGATGGGAAGACAGACTGGGACAGAAGTTCACCTTTTGGCAGATAAATGACACTAAACATACAACCAGAGCTACATTGGAATTGTCTTAGATCAAAGCATGTTCTTGTGTTAGACTGGCATAGTCAAAACCCAGTCTTAAATCCAATCAAGAACCTATTGCAAGATTTGAAAATTGCTGCTCACCAACACTCAATCCTATCTGACTGAGCTAGAGCTGTTTTGCAAAGAAGTTTGGGCAAAGTTTTAGTCTTGAGACATGCCCAAAAAAAAGTTAACTGCAGCAAAATTAGGTTCTACAAAGCGCTGACTCAGAAGAGTGGAATGCAAATACATAACACACTTTTCATATGTCATATTTGTCTTAAATTTGTCATTTAGAGTCAAAATGTAAAAAAGCTAAAGGTATTTGTATACCTTTGTAAATTTAGTGACCAAAAAGTATAAAATTTGCCAACAAGGCTCTATTTTTAACCTAATGTATCCATTTGTATGTTTAAAAACATGATGGAGAACAAAAGAGAAAACTAACATAAGTTTGTGTCAGAGATGTTTGCTGCTGAGCTGCTGATTTAAACTGAAGTCACAGAGTTCCATGTATGTTTTTTGAGGAGGAGGGGAGGCGTCTGGAGGAACCGGTGTGAAAGGTCCTGTGGTGGTATGCGACAGAGGAGGTATCAGTTCGTGGAGGGTTTTCTGTGCCCCATTAGCAGTGTCAGAGGTCATGTGCCCCGGGTGTTAACCCTGATGACCAGTCTAGCTTCCAGTCTGCCAGGGGACCCTGGTCCAGGGGTATTTATTACCTACTACCACCCCCAACACCCCCCTTTTACCAACACACACAGACACAACCGCCCCTCTTTCCCCCCAACACAAATCTCCTCATGGAAGAAAACAAATCACCCAAAGTTGATCCTCAGCTGGGGTACATGAACTAATTGGAGGTATAAAGCGATGCATGATGACCCATCTGTAGCCTGATGCATTGGAATCAAACATTGGCTCATCCAAATATTGATCTTGGGCGATGAGCTGCAGCATGTTTGGCTCCTCAGATGCACATTTTATCAAAAATAATTTCCTACATCTGTGCAGATAACTTTAAGACTCATGCATTATTGTTGATAATATAATTTTGCATGACTGATTGTGCACACATGGTTGCCTGACTTTGACCATTTTTTTCTGTGAACCCATGAAAGTGCGCATACGTGTGTGTGAGTGTGTTTGTGTTGTTCACGCAGCCTTTGTGTGACACATGATTGTCGGCCTGCTGTATGAGTTAGTGCTCTTAGTATGTGAGTGTGGCAGAGGAAGGCCCTCAGCATGTCAGTATGTTTTAATGCTTCACATCTGGTTTCCTAATTTTCCTCCCTGCAGCTCCCCTCCACCGCCATGTCAGGACACTGTTTTGTTTTTTCAGGGTGGGGGTGAGGGAGGGGATTTCTGATGAGTGATGGCCTTGCATACAGGACATCAACAATCTCCCTCTCTTCCTCTGTCTCTGCCTCTTCTCTTCTTCATCTTTCTTTCTTTGTGCACTCACTTTATGTTCCCACCACCCTGCATCTCAGAGGCAAGATATAGCGCATCAAGAAGTATTTTTAGTACTTGTGCATTGTAGTTATTATCTTTCTTATCTTCGTTCACTGAATCACTGAATTTGCATGGAATCAAACTTAGAAAAGGAGAAACCTCTCTTTTAGGGAAGGATTACATAAACATGCATCTTACTAACTTAAACTTTGCATCTATCCCTTTTTGAATTCCTGCTGCCAGAAACGCTGCATTCCCAAAAGAGCTTATAGGCTGATGCGTTTTATGACAATGTGAGAAGGCAGTTTATGTCAACAGTGATTAGTGCTGATGAAACCCTATGAAAGTTTCTGTAAAGCTTAGGTGCTCACCAAATGATTAAGGCCATGTGTAAAGCAGAAAGGGCTACTTATGTGTAACAGATGCCCCAATGGACTGAGAAATGAGAAACAGAGTGTCCACTAGAAATAACGAAACTATAAAACCTGCCTATCTTCAGTTGTTTTTAGTGTCATGGCTTGACATTTGGTCTTTGAACTTGTTTTTGGTGAGGTTATTTGCAGGAGTTGGGATCCTCTCGCTGTGAGGCCTGTTTGGTCTGTTGAAGATGAAAACAGGGATGGACAGAGATGCATGAATACATGGAAAAATAAAGAAAAACAGCTCCTTGTGGTGCAATATTAAAACAAATATGGGTAAATTCCGGCCAAAGAGCCGCTGAATGGCTTCTTTGGAGGCGTTGATGACTTAAATGAAAATAAATCAACTTAAAGATAATTTTATGAACAATCTTGACATGACAGCGTAGCTTAAATGAAACATCTTTTAAAAATAACAAAGGCCTCCAATTTTCTGTGCCAAGTTACTAAAATCAGTGTTTGTGCTGGCAGAATCCAACTGAGAATGTGAGCCACAAAAAGGAAAAGAAAAATTGCTCTAAGAGCTCTTTTAACCTCGAGCTGACAGCTAAATATTTTACCAGAGCCGTCAGTTTGCAGACAGTAAGTTTGATTATTGCTGTATTTAGGTATTCAACCAAGCGTGCAAGCTGTGTTACAAACTTCAACAAAACAAAAGGAGAAGAAAAAGCCCTCATGTGTCCTCCAGCAACATGTTTTCCAGTTTAGTGCTTTGCCCCTTGACTGCTTTAACCAAAGTCAGGAATGATCTCTGGAAACAAAATGCTTCCTGCATCTGGTCTAAAATGATGCAGAGGTCTAAGATTGGAACATTTTTTGTTGGTGTTTCCTGCATGTTTTTATGGGAGGGTTTTGAAGACAGACCCTTCTTTTAGCTATTTTAATTATTATTTAATTATTTTACACCTGAAAATTTTCATGTTTGTAAGATACAACATAACATTAGAAAATATTAATATATGAATTACTAGAACTTTTATTTCTGACCTCTCGTCACTGTTTTCTCAGCTACAAACAAGAAACCCTCCCATGCACTGGAACAATAAGCTCTGTTGAAAGGATTTTTTTTCCACCTTCAAACTTACCTGCCAACTTTTGAAAGACGTTTGCTTCTGAAACTGGCTTACTGGTTTACAATTGAATGTTTGCGTCTTTAAAATCTAAACATTCTTGTTACATTTTCCCCTATCAGTTGCTCCATTATTGAGAAGTGAATATTTAATGAGGTTTGGCTTGGAAATACGAATTCAATATTAAGGAAGGTGTTATATTTGTCTAACTTATAGTGCCTTGAAAATGTAATTTGTGTTCTTGCGTATTTCTTCTCTTTTTCCTTTTTTGTCACACTTCAATGTTTTTGGTCTTTACCCAAAATTAAGAGTAAATCCAAAAATCAGTGTTCAAATGATGGCTGCATTTATTAAGGAAAAAAAACGTTTTAAACCCTAAAGACTGGTTGTGCCACTGGTGGCACCAACAACTACTAAGTACAATAACTATTAAGCAAACTCTTACACACAAAGTTTTGTTTTTAAGCCATTCAGAGGTGGACTTGCTGGTGTGCTTCAGATCATTTTCCTACTTTTTGAGACTAGTGCTCCTGAAGGGTTTCCTACATGGTTTCATCAATACAACGAATATTTCAGGTCCTGAAGAAGCAAAGCAGGACCACACCATCATACTAGCAACCAATTTTTGACATGCTGTTTTAGAAATGCTATGCTAGTTTTACACCACACGTAACATGAACCCCAGTTTTCAGAAGGTTCCAGGAGGCAGGTCTGCTGCAAAGTTAGTAACTTGATGCAATCCACTAGGTTTCCTTTGATAGAATTGTTTAACGAATTGGAATAATAAATGAAGGTTAAATGCATTGTTTTATAAGCAAGATCAAATTGGAATAAACAGTATGTAATTGACTTTGTGTCTATATAATTGGATTAAATTCACTATATGTGTTTTGTATATAAATTGGACTTTTGTTGTAATGTTTCTTGAAAGGACAATTGTTGTAAATCAGGGCTACAGAAACACACAAAATTCAATTAAGATGTGTGCATTGGGCCTTTGTGTTGTTGGTCAGCAATGGTTTTTGTCTTTTCACTGTCACATGAAGACCATTTTTGCTAAAAAAAATCATATTTTTGATTCATGAGCACAAATCCTAACTTTGGTGCTATAGATATCAATTCAAGTTATTTCGCGACCTTCTGGATGAGTCCTGGATGAGTCATAGGAATTCTGGTAGGCCGGCCACTCCTGGTAAGGTTTACAATCGCTACAAGTTTTCTCCATTTATGAATAATGGCTCTCATTGTGATTTGCACAAATAACAAGGCCCGAGAAAATAAATTTGTAGCCCTTTCTAGACTGATAGATATCAATAATTGTTGTCTGCTTTTGAATTTCTTTGGATCAGAACCTGACATATCGTTTTTTTTAAGATATTTTAGCCTACTTCATGTTGTAGGCTAAATAATTTGTTGAATGTGCATGTCGGGCAGTACTCAGGCCTGGGTTTGGCTAGGGACTTTGAAGTCAGTTTTCCAAAAACTTTGCTCAATTCCAATAATATTTTCACATAGGACTAGGTTGATCTAGATTTGTTTTCCCTTAATAAATGAAATAATCATTTATTCAGGTTTCTCCATTTACTCAGATTGCCTTTGTCTGGTATTGACGTTTAAACAAACAGAAGAAATCTGTAAGGAGGCAAAAACTTTTCACACTACTGTTGCTGTAAAAGTCCTTGAGTCACATGCCAGAGGTGAAAACAGCTATTCAATTTGAGCTGGTCAACAGTAAACTTACTTAGGGCAAAAAGTATGTTAAATAGAATTATTAAGCAAGTAAGTTATGAAATTCTTTCTTGCTCAAAGGTCTTAAATCATAATGTTCTTAAAAATATCTTAAACAGTCTTACGCTGGACTTAAAGGGGACTGACAACCAACTTAACTTTAGTATTTCAGCTCAGATGCTGTTTGACTGAGAAAAAGACAGAAACATCATGATTGTTTGCGAAAGTTTAGCCCTTTAATATATGCTAATTTTCCTTTGTACCACATATGTACCCAGAAACATTTTAAGACTGAGTTATTTTGAATTGTTAAAGATCAGCAAAGACGTGGAGTCCATTGAATGAGGTGCTAGCCCAAGAAAATGAATTTGTAGCCCTTTCTAGACTGATAGATATAAATAATTCTCGTCTGCTTTTGAATTTCTTTGAATCAGAACCTGACATATCGTTTTTTTCAAGATATTTTAGTCTACTTCATGTTGTTGTCATCGTTTTCTTTAAGGCCGACTTGACCCACATGCAGAGAGAACACTCAAACAGAGAAGTGTGGATTCAATTATTTATTTACACAATTTTGCTCTGAACCCTCTAACCAGTGCCGCCACTCCTCCAGGGTGAGCTTGATGGCTCCAACATCATAATTCCTCTCAGCTGCCGTCAAGCGACGGGAGAAGAAGGCGCAGGGGTGGAGTTTGCCATCCAGGCGCTGACGCTGAGACAGCCCCCGCTCCCACTCCCGTGTCCGAAGCATCCACCTCCAGTGTGAATTGTTTCTCTGGGTCGGGGTGGATGAGGACCGGGGCTTGGGCGAAGCGGCTCTTTAGCTCGTTGAAAGCCGCTCGGGCTTCGGGCCCCCAGGTGAAGGGGATCTTGGTGGACGTCAGGGCCGTCAGGGGACTGGCGTTCCGGCGGTAGTCCTGAATAAACTTTCTATAAAACTTTGCAAACCCTAGGAAACGTTGTAGTTGTTTCCAAGTGGTGGGGACTGGCCAGTTCTCTACGGCCTTAACCTTGTCTGGATCGGCACGAACCTGCCCACTCTCGAGAACAAATCCCAAAAAACTGATGGAAGACTGGTGGAACTGGCACTTCTCCGCCTTGACAAAAAGCTGGTTCTCTAGGAGGCGCTGCAGCACCAGGCGGACATGTTGGCAGTGCTCAGCGGCGGTTCTGGAATAAATAAAAATGTCATCCAGGTATACAAAAATAAAACTGTTCAAAAAGTCCCGTAGCACATCGTTTACTAGAGTCTGAAATACTGCAGGTGCGTTGCATAAACCAAAAGGCATTACCGGGTATTCAAAATGCCCCAGCGGGGTCTTGAATGCAGTCTTCCACTCATAGTGCAGTCATAGGGACGGTGAGCAGGGAGGGACGAGGCCCATGATTTACTAAACACCGAACTAAGGTCGTGGTATTCATGCGGAACCCCGGTGAGATCCCGCGGTTCCTCCTCCTCTCCCTCCACAAGAGTTCTAGGGTTGACGGCCGACTGTAAACAGGTAGAAACGCATTGGTTAGACCAGGATTCTATTCTTAGATCTGCCCAATTTAGATGGGGGTTATGTGTCTGAAGCCATGGGAAACCCAGAACCAACGAGGCCTGGGAGATGGGGTAAACAAACAGAGCGATACGCTCTCTATGATTTCCAGATAGGACCAGCTCGAGCGGTTCAGTCTTATGAGTAATACTATGGAGTGTCTGGCCGTCTAAAGCCAGAACCTGGCATAGTTGAAGCCTCAGTTCTTATGTGCATCTAAATCATCAGGCTCGTCTAGAAGAGTGAGCTCGTCTTTTAAAGCTTCGTCAATGGTCTGAAAGAAAGTTGATTTTAGGGCGCTGGAATTCCATCCAGATGCTACTGCCAGAGAACGAAAATCTATTGTGAATTCAGTTAGGGGATGGTTGTGCTGTTTCAGCGCCCGTAAACGACAAGCCACACTAAAACAGTCCATATCAATGTCAAAGGTTAATCTGAATTCTTTAATAAACTCATCATAGGTGCAGCCAAAATGGTTGTGATTAGCGAACCTTGCCTCCGCCCACCGCAATGCTCTGCCGGTCAGTAAACCTAACACAAAGGAAATCTTAACGTCGTCGTGGGGGAATGACTGTGGGGACCTCTTGAACATCAGCGAGCACTGTAACAGAAACCCCCGGCAGCTTCCAACCTCCCCGGAATATTTATCTGGACTGGGGGACGCTATATCGCGGCTGTGTGGTAACTGCTGGGTCACCGGAGGAGCCACAGCGCCCTCCGGGGGCGAGGCAGGCAGAACTCCCAGAGAGTGCTGCATTAAGGCTGTGATCTGCTCAAGTTGCTGACTGACCTGTTGCTGCTGGTCAAGGAGGGAGCGGAGGGTCGAACCGTGAGCCTGAATTAGGTGTCCGTGTTCTGACACGGTTCTCTGGAGCGTCTCCACTGGGTCCGGCTGGCCTGAGTGTTCTGTCATTGTTTTCTTTAAGGCCGACTTGACCCACATGCAGAGAGAACACTCAAACAGAGAAGCGTGGATTCAATTATTTATTTACACGATTTTCAGAGAATTCAGTCAGAGAGTGGCGTGGCCGGAGGCCAGGCTGAAAAGGAACTTTAGTATTTCAGCTAAGATGCTGTTTGACTGAGAAAAAGACAGAAACATCATGATTGTTTGCAAAAGTTTAGCCCTTTAATATATGCTAATTTTCCTTTGTACCACATATGTACCCAGAAACATTTTAAGGCTGAGTTATTTTGAATTGCAAAAGATCAGCAAAGACGTGGAGTCCATTGAACGAGGTGCTAGCCTTCAAACACTGCGATTTATTTTTCTACAAACTCTATTACTCTCTAATAATAACTCCACAAAACCTCACTTTAGAAAATCCAAACTAGCCCTTTAAAGTGCGTCTAAAGATGGAAAGTGTTGTAGAGAATAATGCGTAGTTTAGGACCTTCACCTTTACAACCTTCTGATAAGAAGAAAATTACCTGAGAAATTGCTCTTTGCTAATTTACATCTTGGATTATTTTGTGTTTATGTTCTAATCTAAGAGGCTTTCTTTCGTACTAAGCTAAAGTTTTTTGTAAAGGATTTTAGTTCATTTTCTTGTTTGATTTGTTAAACCTAAACTATCATTTTGAGATACAATTCAAATGTCAAATCTCTTTTCCAATTAGTCTTATTTGCAATTGCACTATTTGCACACTGAAGTGTTACTCACTTGAAAGTGTTATTGGCAGGGAATAACCTGCATTATTAAGCAGAACAATCTGTAAATGTAGAACATCCCCAGATTAAACCCCAACACCCTGGCACGAGGACTTCTTTGAAATCGGACGTTCTTCGTAAATTTCCCCGTGACACGAGCATTACCTCCAATTCTTTGCTGTGTGTTGTACACTGTGCTATGTGGGTGTGTTACTTCACTGAAACAAAACAAACAACAGCAATTTTAAACTTTTGCAACCACAATGGGGCGGGTAATAAAAAAACCAGAGGGTCCTCAACTTCTTATTAATTATGCAAGATTAGTCTAATTATAATTCAGCAAATGAATGTGTGGCAGAAGGTGCGAGGCGACGGGGCTGGGAGATTTGCATGTTAAGTGGGCAGAGGGAAGCGGCTAATGCATGCTAATATATGCTTCAATGTCTCGCTTTAATTTCAGCATTTGCAGCTGTGTGCGTCCGAACTGAGGGGGGTGAAAAGTTGACTCAATGGGTTTTTGGGTAGGGGAGTGATGGGGACGGGGGGAAAGGTGGGTGTGTCAGCATATTAAAGATTGTGCGTGTGTGCGTGTCAGTGTGTGCGTTTCTGCATGCCTGTGTGTTTCTGTGTGCTTGAGGCATCTGGTGTCACATAAACAAGGAATGATGAGAAGAAGTCAACAAATAAGGTCAAGAACCCTCAGAAAGTGCGTAAAGCCAGAAATGGATGTAGACAGCCGCTGAATTAGGGTGGTGTTTTTTTTGGACCTCAGTCATTAGTTCACTGAAACACTGTCATGTTATCCAGTCAAATGTTTGATAGCTGATCATTGTGTGCAGAAGAAGATGGTGTTACCAAGTCACTTTCAGGAGATACTACAGGGAATAATGATCACTGCAGTGACAAAAGGTCCAGGAATCACAATTATTTAATACCCCAAAGTAAATTTCTTTGCAACTACCTGTCTTCAGACGTCGCCTAATTAGTAAACAGAGTCCACCTGTGTGTAATTTAATAAATAATAAATATGGCTGCGCTATGAAGGCCTCAGAGGTTTGTCAGAGAACATTAGAGAACAAACAGCACCATGAAGACCAAGGGACACAGAAGAAGGTCAGAAAGAAAGTTGTGGAGAAGCTTACAGCAGTTAGGTTGTCAAACAATATCCCAACATTTGAACCTCCTATAGACATTGTTGAAACTGTCTAAAAATGGAAAGGGTATGGCACAAATACAGACCTATCAACATAGTGTGCATGTTACAAACCTACCAAGACATGAGGGACCACCTTAACTGACAGGACAGGCACATCCAGAATCAGGAAATTAACCTTATTACCGTTCTATAAGATTTCAAACCATGATAGACCTTAGTCAAAGTATCCACAACATCAGACAGCTATTAAAAGGGAAATTATAGTGTGATATGTGAGAATCACAGATGTGATTCTTTTACATTTCCACTCCAAACTGAGGTCTACCGCAGCTTTGAGGTGGAAGGTCCTAGCTCTGACAGATAAATTGTAATTGCTCTCTGCCAACAACAATATTGATTGTCCTCTGGGCGCATAACTCAACTCCAGTAATATTGGAGACAAGTTGGAACTGAGAACTAGTTGTAAGCCAGATCCTGTTCACAAGGGAGGAAACTGGAGCAAGCGATTGAGGAATGGTGAGTAAAAGCTGAGAGAATGAGGGAGAGATTAGTATTCGACAGGAGGATTCTAGGCTGTGGGGCCAATATGAATTTCCTCTCCACACAGCCGCTCTACATTAAGATGACTTATGTTTGCAAAGAGCACGGTGTGGGTGGGATCACACCGACCCATGAAGGCATAAAAAATGCTGCCTCCTTCTGTGGCCTTTTTCTCCTCACCTTTATTGTTTTTTAGTGGAAACAGTAATGTGATGGAACTAGTACTTTACTGAAGTAAAATGCAATACAATGCTTGAAGAAAGGAGAATAAAAATAACTAAACTAAAACCTAACTACTTAACTAACTAAACATAAGTACAGAAAGATACTTTGAGGAAATGTTGAGTTACGGTGCATCTGTGATCTGGTGGTTCCTCCTGCAGCTTCTATGAGTAGAGCTGGCTGGGACTACTTCATGTACCCACTTTCATACACAGGAACACCTGAAGAACATTAAGCTTATGTTATCACTAATGGTTAATATTCGATAAAAAGCACAACTCATATATATAACTCTGGTTTTAGCTGTAAAATCCTTTTTTCTTCAGGTTTATATTCAAAACATTCAGACAACAATTCATATTCAGTGAAGCTTAAAGAACGTAAGAGCTCGTAATATTTAATCCTTGTTTTCATAGTTCTAAAAGATATCAATTAAATGCATTTTTAAATACAATTCCATATAGAAAACTGCATACATATAACAATGTGTAGTACATTTACTTCTGAAAAGCCGTAGTGTAGAAATATAAACACAAAAACGAACTTAGAAGTTACATTTAAAAGAATAAAAATATGATAAGTGGGGCTGCATTTCGACAACCTGTGACCCTGAAAAAGAGGAAACATTATATTAACATTACATTAGCTATAATCGTAGTGAAATGACTTCCATTTATTATTTTGTGTGGCTTTTTAAAAATTAAGTAGGAATGGTGTTGATAGCATGTTAACCCCTATTAACAAAGTAGTAGAATTCACAGACTTCACTCAGGCTGTATTCTTTTGAATTTTAGAAGTTTGTTTTCTCTGCTACTATAATATCCACCTCTCAGATTATACCCTTACCATCTTCAGCTACAAAGCAGTAATATTTTTAGCAAGAAAACTTCAAGGTCAAAGTTTATAACTTGAGGAAACACAAACAACATGTTGAGGATTATTCAGCTTTATTGTCCATTTTACATTTGTTATTGTTTTTTAATCATTCTAAAAGTAACTAAATTTAATGTATTTTCCAAGATTCAGCAGTTATCTTTAAAACCGATGGCAGAGTAATATTATGTTCAGATTGTGGTTTTTTCCCTGATAGATATCAGAACAGTCATTATTTGGTCTGAATTAGTACTGTGATTGAGTAGCACTCGACTCACTAAAAAGTGATGTTGTGGATGCTGCAGTGACTCCTGTTCATGTTTCTTTAGAGTGACATATTCGTTGTAGTCCTTGCAGTTAACCCTCAGTGAACAGCTCCAAAACAGAACAGTTATTCAGACTAACAGTGTTCTTTTTCCCTACATTCTGCCACCTGAAATGTACAAAGCCTTATCTTATGTTTCTAAAGATAAATCAAACTTCACAGATACAGCCACAGTCTTTAATAACTCACTACTCACTAATTTCCCTCCTGATAGAGCTTTCAGGCTGAACAGCTAGCAGAAATGCATTTTTACTCTGTTTTGAAAGGACTTGTTGATAATGCAGTTCCTAACATATTTCTTTGCTATTCCAGTTAATTTTGTGCAGACAAAACTTACAGGAAAATAGTTGTTCTCCAGCTTCTAAAACTTAGCAATGTGCTTAAATGTCACAGCCCTTAAAGGCTAGTGTTTTTCGTCAACCTGCTCGATGCCCTGTGTTACTCAGAGAAATGTTTTCTTTGGGTAGCACAGGGTGTAGAGCACAAACAGACTAGGAGGTGCAACAATCTGACATGGACAATAAATGTCAGTGTAAATGGTGAAAAACATTCAGAGTTAGGGAAGACTCAGATTTGGTGGATCAACAAAATAATGTGGATGGCCTATAATACAGTTTTGCTACTAGTGCACACAAAAATAGACTGTATTTTTCAAAGACTGGCTGTGTATTTCTCTGCAACATGGCAAGCTGGGGTTGCAGCTGTGAAAATCCCAGATGGTCGACCATCAACAGTTAACGGGAGTGTGGTTAAGTCAGGGAGCCTCGAAAGTTGAAACCTGTGATCTGATTTGAACATCTCTGCTAATAACCTACCTACCTACCGACCTACCTTCCTTTCTTACTTTGTCTATACCCACTTATCTTTACTAGGAGTATTATTTGGAGACTGATTTATCTCCTATAACCACAACTTATAAAAAGTAACTGGACAGCTGGTGCAAGTTCTACAAAACTATGCTTGAGTCATATAATGTTGAAATTTTATCAGTGAGACAAGACTGACTTTTTTTGTTAAATGGAGTGGACACTTCGTTATAGTTGCATCACCACACAGCCTAGATGTTGTTTTTATTCAAACTCAAATCCTCCGCTTTTTTTCTCCCCATGCAATATATCTGAAAGCGAACGGATCTATTTAACCTCATCCTCCTCCGTCATCCCTTCATCTCTTCTTTCTCTGTTTATGTCTATATTTTCTCTCCATCTCTTTGCCGTATTTCTGTGATGGAATGTGCTCCCGTTGCTTCCTCCTCATTCCTATCCTTGCCTTTCAGCGTGGGGACTTTGGGATTGCGGCAGAGCTGCGTTGCCATGGCAGCTGGCTGTGTTTCCGAACCGTGTACACCTGGGATTTGGAGTCTCTCTCAGTAGTCTCCCTCTCTCCTATTTATTCCACCTTTCTTTCAGGTTTTCTGTGGGGTAGCTAGGGCCCCTCTCCCTTTCTTCAGCTCCACAGTGCATTGGATTCAAGTTACATACGTAATGAGACACATATACTTGAAAAAATTAAATAACAAATCATGTCCATGCGAGCACCTGCGCGTGCCTCCTTCCTTACCTTCGTCCTGCCACTTCCTCATTTAATTTTCTCTGTGGCTGGCTCTACTTCGTTTCCCTCTGAGCTCCCATGTGGGGCTCAAATATGGCATTGTGGGATACCACAGTCCCCTGAGTCTGCTGGCATACATCACTGTCTCTGCTTTACTTTGAAACACAGCAGCACTTTTCACTCGGCTTGTGCTTCCAGATCTCATTACTTGATTTAAAGTGTAACAACATTGACTTTAAAACTAAACTAAACAGCTGGGATTTATGTCAGAACTGTAATCACATGCGCATACATGCAATCACACATTGAGAAAAATAATGTCTTCTCTGCCGTTTGGTATGTTGAAAGGTAAAAAATTACATACAGGAGACTGTTGTGGAGTTTATTTGTTGCTGATGTAAAAAAAAAAAAATACATATATATATATATATATATATATGTGCCCTTTTGTTTACCTTTGCAGGTTCTTCTTGAAGTTTTTCCTGAAATGCAATCAGAATTGTCTGAAGACAGCAGGGAACCCAAGGGATATGAGGAGATTCCAGGTACATAAAAATGTGCACCTATGTGAATGTGTGCTTGTGTGTGGACATAAAAAGAAATGGTGATACTGGAGGATGAAGAATATTGTCGCAGTGATAAAAACACCATTCTTATACTGTTCTATTATGATAACACTATAATCTTTCATCAAGTCTATTTTAATATAAACTGTGCTGCATGAATCAATCTTTAATTTAGACATTTCATCTGGGTGGTTTTCAAAACCTTCAGTTCATTCGTTTTCCCCGCTTCTGAACTCTTTTTACCACTAAGTGCCACAGCTCTGAATTAGATCATCAACACAACCCTTCTCTTGAGATCTGTGAATAGCTACTCTTTTCATTTTCGGGTTTTAATCAGCCTTATTTTGTAGAATTTGCCTTATTTGATATGAAACCTTCAGTCAACAGGTAGTGTTTAGTTTGCAAAGATGTTTGTTAATTAAATTAATCCATTTGTAATTAGTAGACATAATTGGATTAATATCAGACATGCTGAATGATTGTCCATGTTAAATTATCCATGTTAATTTATGTTTCAATAATTATTAATCTGAAAACAAATATATATGAACATACTTCTTAACTCTCTGGAAAGGTCAAGAGTTCATCTTTGGGTGAATTAACTTTATTGATCAGCTTTGAGGCTGATTTACTTTTTAAGCCCAGTGGACCATTTAGTTTCTGGACGTTAAAGTCATTTAAAGTAGCTGATAGTTGCTACAACTATCACATGGCAAACCTCTGAAAACGTTTCAGAGTGGAAGTCATGCTGGAGGAGTTAAAGGTGAAAGTAAGAAATCAATAAGGAGTCAGAGATATGGAAAGACAAACCAAAGAGTTAGATATGTGGGAGACACTGCTGTGGGGGCGCTTGGGTGCAGGAAATAGGTTGAGGTGTTTCAGGAAGTTGTCAAGAATTGAGTGATTGGCTCCAGATGGGGAAGGTCATGCTCTGTGACCCAGGAAGTGGTCACAAGGGACTCCCCGAGCTCACTTCCTCTGCCGTCTTTCAGCACCAGCGGCCTCTCTCTGGCAAATCCCTCTGTCCGGCTGCCCCCGCCCCTCACCGTCCTCGTCTCCCACCGTGTTTGCTTTAACTCCTGTGGTGTGACACATGCTGAGAAGTTATGAGCACATGGGCACTCAAAAACTGTGAGTCTCTGGGTTAAGAGGTGATCAGGGCTGGGCAGGAGTTCGCTGCTTGATTGATAATTTACAGTTATGTTCCTTTCCCTTCCACCCCATATGTAACATATGGTTTTCCTCCTCTCTTTAGTTATGCTCCTTCACCTGCAAAGCTTTCACCATGTGTGTTTTTGAACAGAGATTTATTATACATGTTATTTAAAAAAATATGTTATAGCATGTTGAAACATATATAATTATTGTAAATAAGGAGAATGAAAACTTAAGACTACCCTTTTGTGAGGTGTATAAAGTGTCACCTATGGGAGGCAGATGTAAGTGGGAACGTGCAGTAGGCAGAAAATCACATTATGGTTGTCATATATCATACACTACTTTAACAACCAGCTGAAATGGGAGATTTGGTTCATATGCTTGTTGTCATTGAGAGATTAAGAGGAGACAACATGAGCCTGCTGTGTGCTGTATGAATCAAAAAGTTAGGCCAAAGCAGAGGGGGAGACCATATGGTGACCCAGTGGAGGGGTGAAGAGATGTGTGAGCCCCTGAATGCAGATGTACTATGGAAATCCCTGGTATGTCAGATTATCCATTAAGAAATATGGCCATCACCTGTATGGAAAAACAAATTGTTCCTTAGGGATTTTTACTGTTGTAACCTGAGTTTTTGACTCTTATCCTGCTGTCTAAATGCTCCATGTACTCTCATTCATCTTCCTCTCTGCCGCTTTGTCCTCTCACTCAGGTGGTCTTGTCCAGCACAGTGAGCGTAGACGGACATGTCCTGGCTGTGTCTGACAACATGTTTGTCCACAACAACTCAAAACACGGCCGGAGAGCTCGCCGACTGGAACCTGGAGAGTCAGTGGAGAATACCATGGAATATGGTAGGAACCTGAGGCTAGAATGAGAAATTCAATTGAGTTGGTAAATTTCATTAAATCCTGTACACCTCATGAAGCATACTTCTCTAATAAACATAACATATTCACCTAATGTATATTCATTATAACTTAACATGAGCAGTCAGTGTCTTGTAAAAGTATGCATACAGTATGCATTTTATTATTTTATTTTGCATTGCAACCACAAACTTCTATGTATTTTATCAAAATTCAAGGTTAAATTACAAACAAGCAGAAGCTATTTACTAAATATGTGACTTCTGTAGGCAACTGGATGAGCTGGATATGATTGACAGAGTCAAGAGGGCTAATAAAGTCATATGTGTTAATTTGTGTTGGTCTGTCCCATGAAATCTTGAGGTTGTCACTTTAAAAATGGTGAGGGAAAAATCAAAGGAGTGTGAACACTTTTAACTTGGAACATTAAATGGATGCGGGTTACCCATTTTTACCACTGCTTTAGAAAAAGAAAAATGTATGGTAGTATATATAGTAATATTAAGAGTTAACAGAAATCTCATTTCACTGGGTAGTGCTCACTGGGTGGTGCTGCAGGTCTCTAAGAACTTTGTTGCCATTCTTTTTGCAATTAAACATATTTGAGAGACAGAAAAAATGATTTTTTTACTCATATTGGCATATAAATTGGCCTTGGATTTTTCATTTCCAAAATTTATTTGAACAATTTTAAAATATTAAATATTTCATTTCTGCAGTAATTAACAAAAGGTTGGATATTTTTTTCTTACTCTTCCTACTTTGTGTTGTATTTTACTTAACCTTGTATATTTGTGACTATTTGAGTCACAAGAATCACTTTTTTATCAGCTTATTTTATGTTTGTTTTGATAAACATTAATTCTTGAATGAAAGTAACTTATGTTAATTTTTACTTTGGCTTTAAATATTTTTTACTTAGTCTCTATAGTGTAAAACATTCATAAAATATTCATACGGTTTGAACTTTTTCACATTTTGTCATATTTCAACCATAAACTTCAATAAGATTTTATGTAATAGACCAACACAAAGTCGTGCATGTCGCAGGAAACTGACACCCTGACTATCTGACATCCCCAGTCACAAATGGAAGTGGCAGCATCATGCTGTGGGCATGCTTTTCTCCAGCAAAGAATAAGAACCTTGTATTATTTGTTTTCCTGCTTCAATTTTTGTACTATTTTGTGTTGCTCCATCAACATGACCAAATGTGAAAAATTTAATGAATACTGTTGGAAGCCACTGTATATGCAGAGTATGTCTAACACATGTAGTATGTCCTTCTTTCTTTATTTTTAATTGATAATCATCCTATATTGTAAAAATTAAGCTTTATTCTCCTCTCCTTTCCTAGCTACTCCCTGCATCAAAGCCATCAGCCCCAGTGAAGGCTGGACCACTGGAGGGGCCATGGTCATAGTCATTGGGGAGAACTTCTTCGATGGGTTGCAGGTGGTGTTTGGAAGCATGCTAGTCTGGAGTGAGGTAGGAGTTGTCTTCAAAACATCCCACTAATGATGCTGCATATTGTGAAATAAAATGCATAGCATATGGCTTGTCTCATTATTTGGGTGATTTATGAGCAGTCTTAACAATTGAATCTTCCCACAGTAATGAGTTAGCCTAAATATTTACAAGACGTGGGGAGGCGTTATTGGTGACACTGTTTCTGTGGTTTCGCCTCAGCTGATCACTCCGCATGCCATCCGGGTACAGACGCCTCCTCGACACATCCCTGGTGTTGTGGAGGTCACACTGTCATATAAATCAAAACAGTTCTGCAAGGGAGCGCCTGGACGGTTCATTTACACAGGTATTAAGATGGAACCCTTGTGATCTTAAGTTTGATACAAGGTTTAAAAAGCAATTGTTCCGAAGGTCTGACAACCTAATGATTTTTTTCAGCCCTTAATGAGCCAACTATAGACTATGGTTTTCAGCGACTGCAGAAAATAATTCCCCGGCATCCAGGTGACCCAGAGAAACTAGCCAAGGTGAGACACTTCTTATTAAAAAAGATACCTATACTTCAACTTTTTAAGGGGTATGATTATTATACCTTTGTTCTGGAGATGTAAAATAAATTATTATTATTATCTTTGTAGGAGATTCTCCTAAAAAGAGCAGCAGATCTTGTTGAGGCTCTGTATGGAAATCCACACAGTAATCAGGTACTCAGAGACATGTGTTTTTTACATTTAAGATTGATAATCGTCAAATAGGGCATTGCTAATATAGAACATTAAAAAATCTGAAAGACTGCCATTTGATTATACAGTGCCTTGCAAATGTCTTCAAACCCCTTAAACATTTTTGCAATTTATTATGTAAAATCCACAAACTTCAATGTACTTATTGGGATTTGATGTGATAGACCAACAAAAAGTAGCACACCCTTGTAAAATGGTTTGTAACAATTTTTACAAATAAACACATGAAAAGTGTAGCTACATAAAAATTAAGGCCTCATTTTTTGATCCGCCTCAGTAAAATTCAGTGTAACCAATGTCTATCAGAAGTCACACAATTTGTAAACAGAGTCGACTTGTGCGTAATGTAATCTCAGTATAGATACAGCTGCTCTGTGAACGTCTCAGAACTTTGTTAGCGAACCCTTTGCTAAAACATTGTGGTGGTGGCAGCATGTTGGATGCTTTTCAACAGCAGGGAAGCTGGTCAGAGTTGTTGAGAAGATGGGTAAAGCTAAACACAAGACAACCCTGGAAGAAACCCTGTTAGAAGCTGCAAAATACATGAAACTGGAGTGGAGGTTCAATTTCTAGCAGAATGATGACCCTAAACATACAGTCAGAGCGACATGTGAATGGCTTGATCAAAACATATTCATGTGTTAGAATGGCCCAGTCAAAGTCCAGACCTAGACCAAATTGAGAACCTGTTGAAAATGAACGTTCACGGACTCTTCAACTAAGCTTACTGAGCTTGAGACATTTTGCAAAGTACAATGGGCAAAAATGTCAGACTCCACATGTGCAAAACTGGGAGAGACAAAAGCTAAAAGATTGCTGCTGTATTTGCAGCGAAAGGTGGTTTCACAAAGTATTGCCTTGAGGGCACTGAATACAAAAACATCTCACATTTTCAGAGGTGTCAATTTCCTTCTACTTCAGTAGTGTTACTATCTTTACCTGACACTGTTTATATCACACAGTATTAATAAACATTATTAAACATATGGGATAAACAAATTGTCTCAGTCCAGAAGCCATTTTTTTGCAAGTTGCTCTCTTCGTATAGTTTCTCTCAGCCAACTGGCTTTTCAGCATCTAATTAAAGCAACAGATGAAAAAAGAAACATCATGAGTCAGAAAATTGTCAGGGGACCTGCGTATGCACTGATGGGCTGACAGAGAGTGGCTTAAAGCGTCTCAGTTATGGAGATTAATTCGTGCATTCCTGTTCTCCAGCAACAATATCAGCATTAACACATATTAGCCAATGAACCTGCTTTGTATTCCTGAAACTGACCTGTTGTTGGTCACTTTGATTTGCTGCAGGACATGCTTCTGAAACGTGCAGCTGACATTGCAGAGGCACTCTACAGCGTTCCGCGTCCTCACAGTCAGCTGCAGGGACTGCCCAGCTCACCAGCCCACGGGAGCGTCATGGGTCTGGGCTCCTATCCGTCCCAGTTAGGGGTCAGCATTGGAGATCCAGGACAGAGCAGCCAGGGTGAGCAAACTGAGCCCTAAGCTATTCTCTTCTTCTGTCTTTGTCACCAATAAAGCTTAAAACTGAGCCTGATCTGTAATGTTTCCTCCAGGTTATATCCGTAACTCCAGCAGTTTGTCTCCAAGGGGTTACCCCTCAGCTTCCACTCCTCAGCAGTCAAGCTACGGAGGCAGCGGAGGAATGACTGGAGGCTACGGGACAGTTCCAATGACAAGTCTGGGAGTTCCTGGATCTCCTGGATTCAGCAGTGCCTCACCCACAAGCTCTCCCTACAGTAAGATATTGCTGCCTCCCTGATCTCACAATGCTGATTCTTACTCGGTTTCAGGTTTAACACTTTGTTTCTCTGTTCCACAGTAATGCCAGCGAGCCCCACAATACCAGGAAGCTCAAGCTCCTCGTCATCTCTCTTGCCTTTCTCCTCTTTCCCTTCTGCTGCCAAACAGAAGAGTGCTTTTGCTCCCGTCCTCAGGCCCCAAGGTTCTCCTTCCCCTGCCTGTCCCGCCTCAGGGGGGAACAGCTTCAGAGGTAGTCATCCAACTCACTATCTGACCCCGCTGTCTGAACTCACCAATGCAGTCTAACCTAATACTAACCAACTCAAAAGCTATGACTAAACACGGCTTGGGTGATGTACAGTAATGAAACACCTGACTGATTTAGAATCACAGATTTTGTATATTTTTTCTCTCCAGCGATGACGGGCCTGGTTGTCCCCCCGATGTAGCAAAGCACCTATCCCACTCTGCCCCAGACCACTTACCTCCCCTTCTTTTTGGCACTGACCAGGGAAAGTGAAAAAACTGTTCACTAGTGAGCTTAACTTCCTCCCTGATTCCACCCGCTGTTTCCCAGCCCCCATTTTTTGCGACCAGTCAGGGTGGGGTATGAAAATGTCCAAAGACCAGCAATCTTCCCCAGATGCACAGGAAAACACTACAGCCGCAGCAACATGAGCAGAACTGAACAGTTTACTGCTGTCTGTGTGACTGACAGGAAAACCTCCATTTAATTTCACCTGAAGTTTCAAAAAGGATGTGTCCTAACCTCTGAGCCACCACCACATACGATATCTCGGTTTTCCAACGCCTCCAAGAGACCTATAGGATGCACTGTCGGATCGCTGAGCATCGACGGATCACGGGCAGCTCAGATAAGAAGCTGCAGCTCTAAAAAGCGGGGTGCTTACTTTGTGCGTGTATAGACACCCTAAATGGCATGAGTATACACCATATGTGAGCTAGCGAGAGGTTGTTTTGTAGTAGACTTTTTAAAGACATCTTACATTCCAGAAAAGTAGAACCTTTATATTTTGTTTTGACTGTTTCTGTCAAGGGAGAAATCTTTGTCTCATGGGTTATTACTAAAATGAATTCATATATTGATTTATTTAAGAACAAGCAATTTAACTTATTAAATTTAGTTTAGGGAATAATATAAACGTGTTTTTATAAACTGGTTCTCTTTCCAACTGTTGATGAAATTAAGTAAGCTCACCAATTGCCAATTACTTTGATAAATTACACTCTGTAATGGATTTTTCTTTTTTTGCGGAGTTTTATTTTTTTTTATTAAACTTCCCTATTTTTCAGGTTCTTACGAAAGCAATTATTTGTGTTTGGCCACAGTTAAAGGTTATTGTCCTTGTGTAACAGGAAATATTAGTTAGCTGTATTATTTTTATTTCCACTAAAATGCATGCTTTGTTACATCACTACTCTGGTACTTTTTTACCCCAAATTGTTTGTGAACTTTAATTTCCAGTGTCTAGTCACTATGCAGTATAGGAAGCAAAAGCACAACAGCTAAAACAAAAAGAAGAAGATGCATTAGGTGGTCATTTATCAATGTTATCATGTTCTTATAGCTACAGTTCCTTGTTAAGGTAGTCATACATGTTGAATCTTTCCACATTTTGTCCAGTTGCAGCACAAAACATCACAATAAAAGGTATTTTATTGGGATTTTAATTGATATACCAACATAATGTAGTGTATAATTGTGAAAAGAGAGGAGAAGCATACATGATTTTCTACATTTTCTACAAATAAAATTATAAGGGTTATGTTCGTTTGTCCCAACCACCCCTGAGGAAATGCTTATAGAAATGTGTTTCGCTGCAATTACAGTGATCTGAGGTATGTTTCTAGCATCTGTTTCATCTACAGACTGAAATGTTTACCCAAAGCTCAAGATCAGTAATATTGGACGGAGAATGTCTGTGAACTCTTTTCAGTTCTTGGCACAGATTATCAAATTGGTTAATGTTTGGGCTTTGGCTGGGCCATTTTAGCTAATAAATACACTTTAAACCAATGCCTTTTTGTGTAGGTCTGGCTGCATGTTTAGAGTTGCTGTCCTGCTGGAAGGGGAACCTTTTACCTGAAGTCTCAAGTCTTTTCGGAGCCTCTGACAAGTTTCTTCCTAGTATATTTATATATATCTATATATATATCTATATATAGATATATATCTATATCTATATATATCTATATAGATATATATAGATATATATAGATATATATATATATCTATATATATATATATATATAGATATATATATGGTGTTCCTTCAGAGCAACCACGAGCCTCTTGGCTGCTTCTCTTCTGGTTAATGCTTTCCTTTTCCACGCTGTAGGTGTATTTGGGTGGCCATTTCTTGATAGGTCTGCAGTTGTGCCATACTTTCTCTTCTTTAACGTGGTGGATTGAACACTGCTCTGTGAGGTCTTCAAACATTAAGATATTGCTGTATAACCTAATCCTGCTTTAAAGTTCTCTACACCTTTTCCCCTGACCTGACTTTTCAGATGCTTATTTGACAAAAATGTCAGAATCCTTATATTCTTTTCCATTTTTCACTTCACAGTTTTGCCTTACTTTGTGTTGGCCTGTCACATTAAAAAAATCAACCAAAAAGTACAAAGCTTGGGGTTGTAATATTGAAAATGACACAAAGTTCAAGGTGTATGAACACTTTTGAAGGCACAGTCTTTCTCATCACAACACAAAACGCATTCTCAGGACGTCCACACAAAGAACGCAAAGAATAATTGATGTTTGCAACATTTGTTCTTAGAATTCAGTTAATCTTATTTATTTAAAAAAATGTTAGCAATTTATAATTATGTTTTTAAGCCATCTTTTTTTGAAGTGATACAAGAAACGGTGCAAATGTGATTTGTAAATTTTAAGGTGTAATTATATTTTGTGCTCCAAATAAAACATGTAAAAGGAAAAAGGAATCATGGTCGTTATTGAAGTGGTTACACATTTTTCTTTATTACATTGTGGTGTCCTGAGCGTGAAGGTTTTCCTGCAAGCATCCACATTTCAAGGTTGTCCCTGATCTATTTTTGACTGTGCCCATCACCTGTGTGCTTGTGCAGCTTGTTACACTGTTTTGTATACATAGCTGATGAGCCGCAGCATCTTAATTGTGATGCGAGCGTTAAAGACTGAGTAGAGCATGTCAAGATAAACAACAACCCCCACCCCCCTCCCTCCTTCCTATCTCTCTCCTCTCCAATAAGCCTGCTTCTCTCTGAGGACCAAGTCTCTGGGGGCCAGAGTGAGAACCACATGAGTCTTCTTCCAATGCGGCCTCTTCCTCTCTCTGTTAAAGAAAAAAAAAATACACTCACACATAGAGGCATGTGGCTAACCGCTACCTTGCTTTCTTCAGTCTTTATTTGGTGCTGCTTCATCCCGTCTTTCTTCCTCTCCTCTCTTATCCTCCCTTGCAATGGTCCTTCTCTGTTAATGTAATTAGCACTGCTAAAGAAGGGCAGTTAATTACCCACTCTATTTTGATCGGGTAATTA
Organism: Girardinichthys multiradiatus; assembly: GCF_021462225.1. Classification (NCBI taxonomy): domain Eukaryota; kingdom Metazoa; phylum Chordata; class Actinopteri; order Cyprinodontiformes; family Goodeidae; genus Girardinichthys; species Girardinichthys multiradiatus. Next base: position 31,446,515 of record NC_061805.1, read on the forward strand.
ATGTTATGCCAGGAAACAGCAACTGTTTCATTAACATAACCCTCAAAGCAGTGAGGGGGTAGGGTAAGCACCCAGTGGATGCACGCCTGGGTGTACTATGGAGTTTTTGCAGAGACAATGTGGGGACGTGTGGACTTCAAACACCAGACACTGCCTGCCATTTAACCCCAGAACCACTTGGCGGTTGTCTCTTCCTCCTCATCTCCCCCTTTTCCCTTTGATATGTTGTTAATTTGACAAGTTAAAGTCAGCTCTGTTGCCAGCACCCCAGCATTCATCTTGCTGAGTGCTGCTTCTGCCCAGTGGTGCAGAGCCATATGCTCCTCTTCCACATGACGGTTTAGTTGTGAGAACGGCAGCGCGTTTTTTCTTGATCACAGTTTTGATAAAGACAGCATGAGATTCCACCTGCCACCGTGTCATTCCACATCCCACATCCACAGTGCCGTCATCCAGCTGTTGGGTAGACGAGAGCCCTGCCGTGTCATGCGTCATTATCGGGACAGCTAAAATATGATGAGTTTCTTGTTTAACTTCACTTGCCTTGTTTCCTGTTATAGAGGAAGCAGATAACACACCATTCCCTTTCTCCCTCTCAAGGGATGTGTTTGTGTTTATATACCCAATTAGCCCTCTGGCCACAGCATGGCCATGCATTAGGCTGACATTAGCCCCGGGTGGGTGTGACGTCTGTGTGCATGTGTGCAAAATACAGTGAGCCTTTTTCTCATTTCAGGCATAATCAGGGGTGTGTGTGCCTTATTAGGCAGACTGGGGGAGATCTTGACGGGGGTGGCCCACTGTTTTGTAAAATAGATTGGTAGATTGGCTTCCACACACCCAGCCAGTGTCCTTTGCCTTCGGCCCATCGGTGAAACCAGCATTGTTGCCCATTAGACCGATGGACCCTAATTCTTTTTTTTACCCAAAATTAATTCCCCACCCCTCTCCCTGCCATTCCCTTGGGTGTCACTAGAGTGGGGTGGCAGATGGAGGAGACACAGAGCTGCCCCCTGAGACCCCCCCGCCCCCCAACACACACACACACACACACACAAACACACACATCCTTGTTAAACTCCCACAGCAGGACCGCAAGTAGTTGACTGGGTTGTGGGGTCCACCCATTCTAGTGGTCCTAGAACTATGAAAAAAATCAGGCAGATCCCAAAAAAAATCTACATATTAAAAGTCACGTTCAATATGCAAAATTTCAAACTTTATTTTACATGTCTGTTTTTCAATCACATGTGGGGCCAGTTTCTAACATTCATACTTTGCAGGACCCACCTTCACACACGTTTGATTTTTAGTCAGTTATGGGGCTTGCTTTTAATGTTCGAACGTTAAGAGGTCCATCTTTACACACATAATTTTTTTAGCCAGTTATGGGGCTTGCTTTTAACATTTAACTCTTGTTAGGCCTTCATAAAGATTTGCTTTATCTTTAAATTAGGATCTATCAAATTCAATCCCAACCCTAATCTAACCCAAACATGCATTTGTCAAGACTTGATTGTTTAATGGGAAAAAACCTTAAAATTTTGTTAGTGATATTAATCCTTTCATCTGGCTTAATAGACTAGATATATATTGAAATGTGCATTCTTAAGTACATCTGTCATTATTCGATTGTGGTGCATTTTTCCTAGTCACAGCCTTAATATTCTTCCATTTGTTTAGGCATACAGGTCAATTTTTTATATATTTACAATCTTCATTTTAGCCAACTATAAAATACACATGATTTACTATTAATCATGAACTGCTTGAGTCAAAATTTAAAATGGACACATTACAAATGTAGCCACTGAATAAAGGAACTTTATTTTGAGCTGCACATGTTTTATTTCAACATTTTAGCACTGAATGTGCCATTTAAACATTTCCCATATTTCTTCCTCAGAACATGTATCAATAAACTGAAATATACTTTGTTTGAACTTTGTCCATAAAAATTACAAACAAATAGTAAAGAACTGGTGAAACAGGACCAGCCATGTGTTTCTACCTCTGTTCAGGGAAGCTCTGTCACTCATATTTTCTCCTCATGGTGGTTATTCTGTTTTTGACAAAGTACTTAACTGCTCTCCAGTCTCTTTTACTCAGTGCTTGTGGTTCTGCAGCAATGCATCTCTCACAGTCAAGCTTACCAGGAACCTGATTTGTCAATATGTACTTCCTTAAATGTTTATTTACAGCAGCACATTCCTCTGGGGTCCAGCTTCTTTTCACAACTTTTTCTTTACCTAAGGGCATAAAAAGAGCACAATTTAGTTTACAACTTCATTAGAACAAAACTGCATAGAGGATACATTCACTTTATGTACAATAATCCCACAATATCATTTAAATGAGATATTTTAATAATTCAACTATCTTTGTCAATAGTAATGAGCCTACAGTAAAAAAACAAGTAAATCAGTTTATTTCTGGGATATTAATCAGTCAGTGTCACTGCTGGTACAGGCAGTCAAACTCCACCAGGAGAGCACATCATCGATATGCAAATTTGCCAACAGGTAAATTTGATGCAAAGATTTTTTTCTGTCTTGAGGTAGATGTGTCATGTACATTACCCCTATTTAATAATAGATGGAAACGAACATCTCACAAATAATCCAATTTAACAATGACGTGAAACCCACCTGAGAAGGGGCGCATTAATTTGCATTTTACGACAAAATTCAAAAGTTTAGACCTGACATGTCTAAGTAAAAAAAGTCAAGTGGTTAATACATTTTGCTTCGGTCATTTAAATCTTAGTAAGCAGTAAATGTGAGGATAATTAGAATATTGATACTGTAGTAATAATTGGACCATTTAAAAGCAATCATGATGAAGTTATGTATTGAAGAGGATTACTCCAAACTCACCACTCTTTTTGGCAGACCTTTCGTTACTTTGGCTGCTAGAGGTGGGGGTACAAGAGGTCACTTCGTTGACTTCTGGCATCAGCCCATCTGAATTTGTGACTTTGAAGTACAGAAAAGAACAGGTTAAACTCATCTTATTAGAACAGCAAACACGCTGATCAAGGGCATAGATATCAACAGCGAACTAAAGAAAAAAAACCAAAAAACCTTCTATTTACACTTGTGTTCATAAAGAGTTATTTATTACAATCAAGTCCTGTAGAACCAATCTTGTTTGAATCAAATTTGGATGTTAGTAAATACTAGGCAGGATCAGATATAAATGTAATGGACTTGTAATATTAGTTAAAAGTGGTGGTATTAAAAAAAAATGAATAAAAATCAATGTTGAAGAAGAGTACTAACCCCAAACTGCAGTTTTACAAGCTCACCTTTCTTTTTGGTCAAGTTTTCCTGACTTAAGCCACTGGATGTGGGGATACAAGGTGTCTCTTCAGAAGCTTCTGGATCTTCTGAAATATTAATTTTAGGAACATAAAAAAACTGTTTAAACTTTCAATGATCTACAGTACTTTAACAGTTCATGTACGCACGTGGACGCCTCAGTTAATGAAAGAAAAACCCACAATGGTCACAAAAATAACTTGAATCTGACAAAGTTAATCATAAATAAAAAATTATATGAAAATGAACAAATTAAAGTCAGACAATGCTTTTCAAACATGCTTCAACAGAATTATTTAAACAAATAAAGTCATGAAACAGGCCTGGACAAAAATGATGGTACCCCTGAAAATAATGTGACCAAAGGGACGTGTTAAATCGAGGTGTGTCCATTAATTAACATCACAGGTGTCTACATTCTTGTAATCAGTCAGTGGGCCTATATATAGGGTTACAGGTAGTCACTGTGCTATTTGGTGACATGGTGTGTACCACACTCAACATGGATCAGAGGAAGCGAAGGAAAGCGTTGTCTCAGGAGATTAGGAAGAAAATTATAGACAAGCATGGTAAAGGTAAAGGTTATAAGACCATCTCCAAGCAGCTTCATGTTATGACTACAGTTGCACATATTCAGAAATTTAAGATCCATGGGACTGTAGCCAACCTCCCTGGACATGGCCACAGGAGGAAAATTTATGACAAAACAAAGAGACTGATAATACAAATGGTAACAAAAGAGCCCAGAAAAACTTCTAAAGAGATTAAAGGTGAACTTAAAGCTCAAGGAACATCAGTGTCAGATTGCACCATCCAACGTTGTTTGAGGCAAAGTGGACTTAATGGGAGACGACCAAGGAGAACACCATCTTTGAAAAATCATAAAAAAGCCAGACTGGAATTTGCCAAACTACATGTTGACAAGCCACAAAGCTTGTGGGACAATGTCCTATGGACAGATGAGACAAAAACTATACTTTCTGGCAAGGCACATCAGCTCTATGTTTGCAGATGGAAAAATTTAAGCATATGAAGAAAAGAACACTGTCCCTACTGTGAAACATGGAGGAGTCTGTTATGTTCTGGGGCTACTTTGCTGCATCTGGCACAGGGTATCTTGAATCTGTGCAGGTATAATGAAATCTCAAGACTATCAGGGGATTCTAGAGATAAATGTGCTGGCCAGTGTCAGAAAGCTTGGTCTCAGTCGCAGGTCATGGGTCTTGCAACAGGATAATAACCCAAAAAACACAGATAGAGGAAAACATTGGACTATTCTGAAGTGGCCTTCTATGAGCCCTTACCTAAATCCTATTAAGCATATTTGGAAGGTGCTGAAACATGCCGTCTGGAAAAGGTGCCCTTCAAAAATGAGACAACTGGAGCAGTTTGCTCATGAGGAGTGGGCTAAAATACCTTCTGAGAGGGACAGAAGTCTCACTGACAGTTATAGGAATCCTTTGATTGCAGTGATTGCTTCAAAAGGTTGAGCAACAAAATATTAAGTTAAGGGTTCCATCGTTTTGGTCCAGGCCTGTTTCATGAGTTTATTTTTTTAAATAATTCTGTTGAAGGATGTTTGAAAGCAGTGTCTGACTTTCATGTGCTCATTTTCATAGAATATTTATTCATTATAACCTTTGTCAGATTTAAGTTATTTCTGTGACCTTTGTTGGTTTTTCTTTCATTAACCGAGGGGTACCAACAATTTTGTCCACGTTTGTATATAGAACTCAGGTTGTAAAATGTGTTTAATTCAGAGAAAAGTGGCCCTTTTTTGTTTAACCGCTTTCTTTATTATGTGAACATTTTACCTTCTTGTGAGGATAAATTGGTGCCATTCTCAGTTCCGTCAGGCATATCAACTATGTACATGAAAGAAGAATTGTTTTCAAAAGTCAGAATTAACAATACACCAACAAGCAAAAAAAAAAAAAAAGTAAAATTAACTATTGCTTTAATCCATATCTTAGGTCATCCTAATTGACAGGAAATCAGGAGTAATATAGGTTTCCAGGGATATCAGTGCTCTTCATAATGTATATGGCAAAGAGACTTGTGTGAATGAGCCACTTGCCACAAAGCTGAATAAGACATTATGATATAATTGAAAAATGTTAGCTGGCAGTAGTGCTAAGAAATTGTATTTTCCTATAAATGTTTTCAGTAACATTTTATTTTATAAAACAAACTAACCCGTAGCTGTCAATTTGTAGGCTACATATTTTTGGACTACTAACTCTTTATTGTTCATTAATTATTTAGTTAATGACTTATTGTGACTGACCAAATTCAACAGTAAGAGGCCATAAATTAAGAGTTTTACCAAACCAGGCCACTTTTTTGATAATCCAAAGTAAAAGGTAATTTCATTTAATGTTGATTTTAATATGCTCTTCTTAATATGAGGTTTACAAAGAAGTAATTAGACAGGTTTTCAACCTTAACTGGTAAAAAAAGTAATTCCTTTTATAATACAACTAAACACCAGCGCTAGTGCCAAAACAACAGTTTACCAACTATGCATGAGAATATGAACTGGACCACTGTCTAAAATCATCTTTTCATAAAAACATTAAATTAGCATTTCCTTTCAAGCTTCCAGAGTCTGGAGGAAGAGTGGAATCCCTATTAGTGACATCTGCTGATTCTGGTCCAATGTGTTTTCTGAAGTCCAGTCAGCAATCTAGTATGATATTTAGACCACTTCACACATCCCCTTGTTGACAAGCTTTATTTAGATACTGATGTCACTTTCCCACAGGACTTGGCACCAGCTCTCACTGCCAAAAGTTGGTCCATTGACCACAGTGTTGCTGTGCTTGATTGGCCAGAAAACTGGCCCCACCTAAGCCTAAAAATCTAAGTTGTTTTGTCAAGAGAAAGATGAGGGACACCAGAAGTAACCATGCAGATGACCTGAAAGTGGCTCTAAAAGACACCTGGGCTCCCATTATACATTACAAAATATTGTTTATAATTGTTGTAATTTAATATAAAAATTTTCTGAAACACTGAATTTTAGCTTTTTTATTATGTTAGCCATAACTATGAAATTACAAAAACACAGGGTTGAAATATTTCACTGTGTAATGAATACCCAATATCAGTTTCAATTTTTGTAATGAATCGCCAAAAATATTGAACTTTTTGAATGCATCATATCAATACATTTCATTATATCTGAAAGTTTTGAATGTACCTGTAGATACAAAAATTAATATTTGTACTTTTTTTATGACAGAGCTTAAATAAAATTATGGCATGAAATTTCCCTACATCAGTCCTATCTTGGATGTTTTCAATTTAATGAAATTTTAATTAAAACAACATTAACATGCAGTCATCTAGTGTATTTAAAACTACAGAGATTATTGCGGTATAGAAAAAATAAACAAATTCATACCTTTCTCTTGTGAAGAACCATCCATGTCAAGAGTTTCTAATATGGTAATGAGATAAATTTGAAGAGATTTGTTTAATAGAACTAATAAAACACTCAAGAACCAATTCCACAAAAGATAGGAAACCATAAAAAGTACCTAAATAGCACCTTTTAATTTTTTTTTTTTTTTGCCTCAAATCAAATCAGAATAAGCCAACATTTTTATGTAAAGCCTAAATGATACCATTTTCAACTAATATGATGTTTATTCATCCTTAACAATAAAACATGCCCTCCTCCATAAATATCTCATTTCATTAATCTATTCTTAAATACCAAGGTTAGCAACTTCAATTTCCCTTGCATTAAAGTGTTAAATGTTAATACCGTTGACATCAAGGTGGATTTCATCCAGACTCTTCCCTTTATACTCTCCTAGCCGTCCTTGTTCCATTGCAAGGAGAACTTTGCTTATTTTTGCTAACTGTATGGTACCCTCTGGAAGGCGATAGTGCTTCCTGTGAACAGCAACATTATGCCCAAGGAAATCTGCCAACTGGTCAAGTTCTGTAGTCTTCAGGTTCAAAACTGTTGACAATGTTGCAATGTGTTTCCTGAGCTTTGTTGAGGTGAGTGCTGTAGGGTTTTTGAGGCCACTGCACTCACTCACAAACTGCCTTATACAGTCTGAACCTCTGAGGTAATGGACAGAATTCGGCAACGCAAACAGGTATTGATTTTCTTCCAGGACTCCACATTCTTCCCGCCTTCCAGTAAGAGCATCAAGGGATTCCTTCATCATTGGACCCAGCAGAACAGGAACTTTTCTTCCTCTTTTTCCCACAATGGTTATCCGGACAAAATAGTTGCAGAGCTTTTGTTCAAGTGCTGTGAGGGCCAGGTTAACATCCTCGTGTGTTTCTGATGTGTCCTTTGATAAGTAAACTGACAAATGCATCCTGGAAACCTCCCCAGCTCGTCGACGGTTGAAAAGGATTACTTGTGCCAGAGTCACTTTGGCAAGATCCTTCCAGCTGGACTGTGAGGCCTCTTCTTTCAAGGCATGTAAACATTCCTGCTGTCTTTCTAACAAATGGTTGTGAAGAATCTGGACATCGTGTGTGAAAGGTAACAGTAGAGGTGCATTCCACTTTTTCTGTTCAAGCTGGGTTAAAGCTTGGCTTGCAATATCATATTTCCAACTTTCTTGATACAGTTGTGCAAACTCCTCTGCGTTTTGCACAGCTTCCTTATCCTTCATCTTCAGTCCTTCCGTCTTAATGAACATGGCTAAAGAATGCATGTCGTGACCAACTTTTCGAGCGAGAGATGGTCGTTGATAGTTGCCACTTTCTTCACTGAATCCAGCTAGACGTCTTGCAGCAGCGACAACTGTAACATATTTTTCAGGCTTTATGAGATCTTTAATACTCTTCACAGAAGCAATATTTCTTGCCTCAAGTAGCAGTCTGCCAAGCTCTCTTAGCTTTTGACGGATGTATTGGTGCTGGCTGACTACCCTCTCATTCTTGTGGAACAATCTGTATCCAAAATCTAGTATGCATTGATCCTTCTTACATGCAACTGTAATCTCATCTTGATGCATCTCACTTAGAAACCTCCAGTATGAATCACTGAACTCTGGTGGAACTGGTTCAGCAAATGCACACAATGCTTGAACTCTTGTTTTCCCCTTTTTCAAAGACTTATCTTGAGGCTTGAATTTGCAGGACTGGAAATGTCGCCACATTGCCTTTTTTTTGAACAGTCCATAGCAGTACAAACAATGTTTGAATATTTCCCCTTCTGTTTTCTTCTTTGGTTGTTTCCACGCAATGAGCTTGCCTTGGTTACTTTCCATAACTTCAGTGTTGTGCTCAAAGTTTCCCTTATTTCGCAAATAATCCAACTGGAGTCGTCTTTGTTTTGAGTTTTTTGGCAAACTGTAGGCTTTTGCAACCTCTATTTTATCCATGTGTCTGCGCAATAGATGTCTTGACATTTTTTGAACAAATACTCCACAATACACACAGTGGTGTTTCTTATTATAGGTCCTGGATCCATCTTCCTTCTTCAAAACAGGAGCAACATAAACAGATTCTTCCTCCAGGGGGGCCCTTTCATCTTTATATGTAGTGGCTCTGGAATCATGACTTTCAAAGTTTCTAGTCTGACTGGACTCACTCTTACTCTGCCTGCAAAACTTGCTTCTATTTTGACTAAATGACATAGTTTTATCCTTCGGACCTTTTTCCAGACTTAATTCCACACTGGCTTCACTGTCTGTGCTTTCTCCAGTGGTTTCTGGAATATATTCATCTTCACTGTCTTCACTTGCCTCATCTAACCCTGCAAAGCTCCTCTGAATCATTTAGAGAAAGAGGAGAAGGAAGAAGTTAGTATTTCTTCCTCTATTAGAATTAATTAAAAAGAAAATCAGGCCTTGATTTAAAATCCACCTTGAAAACACAGATGTTAACTCTACAGATACATCTCAAAAAACAAGAAAATTGCATTGAAGTGAAATACACTGCTCAAAAAAATAAAGGGAACACTCAACTAACATCCTATATCTGAATGAATGAAATATTCTCATTTAATACTTTGTTCTGTAGAAAGTTGAATGTGCTGACAACAAAATCACACAAAAATCTTCAGTGGAAATCAAATTTATTAATCAATGGAGGCCTGGATTTGGAGTCACACACAAAATTAAAGTGGAAAAACACACTACAGGCTGATCCAACTTTGATGTAATGTCCTTAAAACAAGTCAAAATGAGGCTCAGTATTGTGTGTGACCTCCACGTGCCTGTATGACCTCCCTACAACGCCTGGGCATGCTCCTGATGAGACGGTGGATGGTCTCCTGAGGGATCTCCTCCCTGACCTGGACTAAAGCATCCGCCAACTCCTGTACAGTCTGTGGTACAACGTTGGTGGATGGAGCGAGACATGATGTCCCAGATGTGCTCAATCGAATTCAGGTCTGGGGAACTGGCGGGCCAGTCCATAGCTTCAATGTCTTAATCTTGCAGGAACTGCTGACACACTCCAGCCACATGAGGTCTAGCATTGTCCTGCATTAGGAGGAACCCAGGGCCAACCGCACCAGCATATGGTCTCGCAAGGGGTCTGAGGATCTCATCTCGGTACCTAAAGGCAATCAGGCTACCTCTGGCGAGCCCATGGAAGGCCATGCCACCCTCCAAAGAAATCCCACCCCACACCATTACTGATGCACTGCCAAACCGGTCATGCTGAAGGATGTTGCAGGCAGCAGATTGCTCTCCACGGTGTCTCCAGACATGTGACGTCTGTCACATGTGCTCAGTGGGAACCTGCTTTCATCTGTGAAGACCACAGGGCACCAGTGGCAAATTTGCCAATCCTGGTGTTCTCTGACAAATGCCAAGTGTCCTGCACGGTGTTGGGCTGTGAGCACAACCCCAATTTGTGGACGTCGGGCCCTCATACCATCCTCATGGAGTCGGTTTCTAACCGTTTGTGCAGACACATGCACATTGGTGGCCTGCTGGAGGTCATTTTGCAGGGCTCTGGCAGTGCTTCTCCTGTTCCTCCTTGCACAAAGGCGTAGGTAGCGGTCCTGCTGCTGGGTTGTTGCCCTCCTACGGCCTCCTCCACGTCTCCTGGTGTACTGACCTGACTCCTGGTAGCGCCTCCAGGCTCTGGACACTACGCTGACAGACACAGCAAACCTTGCCACAGCTGGCATTGATGAGCCATCCTGGATGAGCTGCACTACCTGAGCCACTTGTGTGGGTTGTAGAGTCCGTCTCATGCTACCACGAGTGTGAAAGCACCACCAACATTCAAAAGTGACCAAAACATCAGCCTGAAAGCGTAGATACTGAGAAGTGGCCTGTGGTCCCCACCTGCAGAACCACTCCTTTATTGAGTGTGTCTTGCTAATCGCCAAAGATTTCCCCCTGTTGTCTATTTCATTTGCACAAGAGCACAACAACATCAGTGTTGCTTCCTAGGTGGACAGTATGATTTTACATATGTTTGATTCATTTGGAGTTATATTGTGTTGTTTAAGTGTTCCCTTTATTTGTTTGAGCAGTGTATTTTTTGCCAGTCATCTCAGAAAATGGAACTCATATCTCATATAGAATTATCACAGAGTGATATATTCCACGTCCTTGTTTCCCATAATTTTGATGATTATGGCTTACTAGTAAACCCCAAATTCAGAATACTGTGAGGAAGTTAATTATTGGAAACTCATTGTTTCACACCTTAATCAGCTAATTAATTCCAAACGTCTACAAAGGTGTTCTGATCCTTCAAACCGTCTTTCACTCTGGGTCAGTAGAGATACAATCACGGGGAAGACTGCTAACTTCACAGATGGCCAGAAGACAGTCATCTACACCCTTTACAAGGAGGGGAAGCCACAAAAGTTCATTGCTAAAAGCAATTTGCGCACAGAGTTCTGGATCAAAGCACAGTAACAGAAAATTGAGTGTGAAAAAAGAAGTTTGGTAAAAGATGCAAAAACAACAGCGAGAACAGCAGCCTTGAGGGGGTTGTCAAGGTTGACAATGAGTGGGCTGAGGCTGGAGCATCAAGAGCCAGCACACAAATGAATACTAGACATGGGCTATAAACGTCGCATTCCTGGTGTCAAGCCACTCCAGAACCAGAGACAACATCCAAATCATCTCACCTAGGCACAGGAACTCGACTGTTGCTCAATGGTCCAGAGTCCTGTTTTCAGCTGAAAGTAAATTCTGCATTTCATTTGGAAATCAAGGTTGCAGACACTGGAGGAAGAATGAAGAGGCACATAATCCAAGTTGTTTTAAGTCCAATGTGAAGTTTCCATAGTCAGTGATGGTTTGGGGTGCCATGTTATCTGCTGGTTCTGGTCCACTGGGTCTGAAGTTCATAGCCAATGCAGCCATCTAGCAGGGAGTTCTAGAGTTTGTTCTCTGACAAAGTTCTCTCTGCTGACAAGCTGTATGGAGATGCTGGGTTTGTTTTCCAGGAGGACTTGGCACCTGCCCACACTGCCAAAAGTACCAGAACCTAGTCCAATGACTATGGTATTCCTGTTCTTGATTGGCCAGCAAACTCCCCTGACCTTTAACCCCATAGAAAATCTATGGGATGTTGTCAAGCGCAAGATGAGAGACATCAGACCTAAAAAGGCAGATGACCTAAAGGCAACTATCAAAGCAATCTGGGCTTCCATTACAGCTATGCAAAACCACAGGCTGATGGACTCTATGTCACGGTGCATTGATGCAATCATTCATGCAAGAGGAGCCCAACCAGATTCTTAGTGCATGGAAATGGACATACTGTTGAGAAACTTGACAGTAGAGCTTAAAACATCCTTTTTGGTTGGTCTAATGTGATATTCTAATATTCTGAGACACAAAATTCTGAGCTCTCTTTACCTGAAAGCCATAATTGTCTAAATTACAAGAAATAAAAGCTTGAAATATTCTACTCAATGTGCAATAAATCTATAAAACAATTGTTTCACTTTTTGAAATGACTGGCAAGAAATGTTGCACTTTTGAGCAATATTCTAATTTTTATAAATGCACCTGTATGAGAGTGCTTGGTCAAGTTTAATATACTCTTGTTTTGAGTAAATTTAGATCCAAACAGATAAAGTAAAATGCAATGTTAAGGAAAATATCAAATTTTAAGAAAATAAAAGACATATATGCAAAGATTTGGGCAATTTAAAAAAAAAAGTTGTCAACTGAACAAGATGAACAAGCAACAAGAACAAGAAAATTAGTAAAACATGCTATAGCAATGAACGCCTTTCATTTTAAGCAATCATATCAAAAGTCTACTCTGGTATTACTCTTTAAATGACATTAATTCATGAGGCTTACAGAGAAGTAAGTTCCTCTTATAGGCCTTTGTGAATCCATTGCGAATGAGGTTGAAGGGCCTTCCATACAGTCATTACTTGAATTGTAGATAGCATCAGAAAAACTTGGAACTTTATTCATCTGTTAAAAGATTATATCAAGCTATAATTATTCAATTCCTGTGATTGTACGTGCAGACACACAGTTATTAAAAAAAATAAATTAGTTTCTTGTGACTTTTTAGATTTTAAAAATAATTGTATGTCTTTACCATTATTGTTGTTCTTTTTATTTGCTTTTGTAGAGGTGCAGAGACGTCTTTTTGGGAATCATCATCACTGTCTGAGTAGTCCACTAGAGACACTCCTTTGATGATTGATAGCTATATGGGGATGATGAAAAGAAATGTGTGGTTACAGTATATGTAAGCTAATGATGTAGTGCATGACTGTAAAACACTGGAATTTATTTGCTGTAAATAACTGAAGTTTCTATTGACTGCCTTAACTGATAAATGACCGGTGCTGCAAATATGATCGAAAATATGTCAAAACCTTGGATCAATGGTCCCCACAAGGACACATACAATGCAAAGAAATTGTTACCGAGAGAACAAGTAAAAGGCTCCAAAGATTACTTCTTACAACAAAAACAAATGGGTTGAACGCTGTTTAAGGTATCCTACTTTACAATCAGCAAAAGGGTACACACCAATCATGGATTCCTTCCTTACACATCAGCTTAACAAATTAAATAAAACCAAATTCTGACTAAATAACAGCTTCTCAACTAAAAGCAATCTACGGGGACAAGCATGTAAACTAAGTGAACAAAAATAGGTCTCCAAAGTTTATTTCTCACAAGTCTAAATGAATGTTAATATAATGTGCTTCCATAATGTCAGGTACTACAACTATGATCTAGAAATATAACAAAAGCTTAGATCCACACGGGAGGGCCCCACAAGGAGGCACATTTCAGAAATCCATTACTGTTATGCGTGTGTAAGTGACTGGCCTGGTTGGACCCCACATGGAAGCACGCTTCAACAATCTATCTGAAGGTGTGTATGCCACTGGCTTGTTTGGGCTCCATGAGGAAACCATTAAAAACATGTGATCAGATGACTGGCTGAATGCTGTTTATGGTACCTTCTGACTAAAAAATAGTTTCCCAACACAAGCTAAACTAACAAGCATGTAAACTAAGGGAATGAGAGCAGGTCTCCAAAATTTATTTCTCACAACAAAGTCTAACTGAATGTTACCTGTAGGCTGGCATCCTGTGTGATGCTGTCATCAGGGAAAGAGTCCCACGAGTTTCTGGCTGGCTCAGCTACAGCAGTAGATGACTGCGAGCCTGTCACCTGGAATTAAAACCACAAATAACTTACTAACATCATACAGATAACATAAATGACAGACTCAAGACCTGTAAAGATAGTCCCCAAAACCAAAAGTGCACTTCTAACTACAAGTGTTCCAGTCAGTTCTGGATTTCTAATCAGGTCCTATAAAAGCATCTTTATGGATGTAGTGGAGCATCCTTCAGCCTGACAGTTTAGCTGTTGAAGATGTGCAGAATTATAGCTGTAATATAATGTGCTTCCATAATGTCAGGTACTACAACTATGATCTAGAAATATAACAAAAGCTTAGATCCACACGGGAGGGCCCCACAAGGAGGCACATTTCAGAAATCCGTTACTGTTATGCGTGTGTAAGTGACTGGCCTGGTTGGACCCCACATGGAAGCACGTTTCAACAATCCATCTGAAGGTGTGTATGCCACTGGCTTGTTTGGGCTCCATGAGGAAACCATTAAAAACATGTGATCAGATGACTGGCTGAATGCTGTTTATGGTACCTTCTGACTAAAAAATAGTTTCCCAACACAAGCTAAACTAACAAGCATGTAAACTAAGGGAATGAGAGCAGGTCTCCAAAGTTTATTTCTCACAACAAAGTCTAACTGAATGTTACCTGTAGGCTGGCATCCTGTGTGATGCTGTCATCAGGGAAAGAGTCCCACGAGGTTCTGGCTGGCTCAGCTACAGCAGTAGATGACTGCGAGCCTGTCACCTGGAATTAAAACCACAAATAACTTACTAACATCATACAGATAACATAAATGACAGACTCAAGACCTGTAAAGATAGTCCCCAAAACCAAAAGAGCACTTCTAACTACAAGTGTTCCAGCCAGTTCTGGATTTCTAATCAGGTCCTATAACAGCATCTTTATGGATGTAGTGGAGCATCCTTCAGCCTGACAGTTTAGCTGTTGAAGATGTGCAGAATTATAGCTGTAATATAATGTGCTTCCATAATGTCAGGTACTACAACTATGATCTAGAAATATAACAAAAGCTTAGATCTACACGGGAGGGCCCCACAAGGAGGCACATTTCAGAAATCCATTACTGTTATGCGTGTGTAAGTGACTGGCCTGGTTGGACCCCACATGGAAGCAAGTTTCAACAATCCATCTGAAGGTGTGTATGCCACTGGCTTGTTTGGGCTCCATGAGGAGAACCATTAAAAACATGTGATCAGATGACTGGCTGAATGCTGTTTATGGTACCTTCTGACTAAAAAATAGTTTCCCAACACAAGCTAAACTAACAAGCATGTAAACTAAGGGAATGAGAGCAGGTCTCCAAAGTTTATTTCTCACAACAAAGTCTAACTGAATGTTACCTGTAGGCTGGCATCCTGTGTGATGCTGTCATCAGGGAAAGAGTCCCACGAGGTTCTGGCTGGCTCAGCTACAGCAGTAGATGACTGCGAGCCTGTCACCTGGAATTAAAACCACAAATAACTTACTAACATCATACAGATAACATAAATGACAGACTCAAGACCTGTAAAGATAGTCCCCAAAACCAAAAGAGCACTTCTAACTACAAGTGTTCCAGTCAGTTCTGGATTTCTAATCAGGTCCTATAAAAGCATCTTTATGGATGTAGTGGAGCATCCTTCAGCCTGACAGTTTAGCTGTTGAAGATGTGCAGAATTATAGCTGTAATATAATGTGCTTCCATAATGTCAGGTACTACAACTATGATCTAGAAATATAACAAAAGCTTAGATCCACACGGGAGGGCCCCACAAGGAGGCACATTTCAGAAATCCATTACTGTTATGCGTGTGTAAGTGACTGGCCTGGTTGGACCCCACATGGAAGCACGTTTCAACAATCCATCTGAAGGTGTGTATGCCACTGGCTTGTTTGGGCTCCATGAGGAGAACCATTAAAACATGTGATCAGATGACTGGCTGAATGCTGTTTATGGTACCTTCTGACTAAAAAATAGTTTCCCAACACAAGCTAAACTAACAAGCATGTAAACTAAGGGAATGAGAGCAGGTCTCCAAAGTTTATTTCTCACAACAAAGTCTAACTGAATGTTACCTGTAGGCTGGCATCCTGTGTGATGCTGTCATCAGGGAAAGAGTCCCACGAGGTTCTGGCTGGCTCAGCTACAGCAGTAGATGACTGCGAGCCTGTCACCTGGAATTAAAACCACAAATAACTTACTAACATCATACAGATAACATAAATGACAGACTCAAGACCTGTAAAGATAGTCCCCAAAACCAAAAGAGCACTTCTAACTACAAGTGTTCCAGTCAGTTCTGGATTTCTAATCAGGTCCTATAAAAGCATCTTTATGGATGTAGTGGAGCATCCTTCAGCCTGACAGTTTAGCTGTTGAAGATGTGCAGAATTATAGCTGTAATATAATGTGCTTCCATAATGTCAGGTACTACAACTATGATCTAGAAATATAACAAAAGCTTAGATCCACACGGGAGGGCCCCACAAGGAGGCACATTTCAGAAATCCATTACTGTTATGCGTGTGTAAGTGACTGGCCTGGTTGGACCCCACATGGAAGCACGTTTCAACAATCCATCTGAAGGTGTGTATGCCACTGGCTTGTTTGGGCTCCATGAGGAGAACCATTAAAAACATGTGATCAGTTGACTGGCTGAATGCTGTTTATGGTACCT
The DNA here is from genome assembly GCF_021462225.1 of Girardinichthys multiradiatus. Classification (NCBI taxonomy): domain Eukaryota; kingdom Metazoa; phylum Chordata; class Actinopteri; order Cyprinodontiformes; family Goodeidae; genus Girardinichthys; species Girardinichthys multiradiatus. Next base: position 31,463,095 of record NC_061805.1, read on the forward strand.
TCTGACTAAAAAATAGCTTCCCAACACAAGCTAAACTAACAAGCATGTAAACTAAGGGAATGAGAGCAGGTCTCCAAAATTTATTTCTCACAACAAAGTCTAACTGAATGTTACCTGTAGGCTGGCATCCTGTGTGATGCTGTCATCAGGGAAAGAGTCCCACGAGTTTCTGGCTGGCTCAGCTACAGCAGTAGATGACTGCGAGCCTGTCACCTGGAATTAAAACCACAAATAACTTACTAACATCATACAGATAACATAAATGACAGACTCAAGACCTGTAAAGATAGTCCCCAAAACCAAAAGAGCACTTCTAACTACAAGTGTTCCAGTCAGTTCTGGATTTCTAATCAGGTCCTATAAAAGCATCTTTATGGATGTAGTGGAGCATCCTTCAGCCTGACAGTTTAGCTGTTGAAGATGTGAAGAATTATAGCTGTAATATAATGTGCTTCCATAATGTCAGGTACTACAACTATGATCTAGAAATATAACAAAAGCTTAGATCCACACGGGAGGGCCCCACAAGGAGGCACATTTCAGAAATCCATTACTGTTATGCGTGTGTAAGTGACTGGCCTGGTTGGACCCCACATGGAAGCACATTTCAACAATCCATCTGAAGGTGTGTATGCCACTGGCTTGTTTGGGCTCCATGAGGAAACCATTAAAAACATGTGATCAGATGACTGGCTGAATGCTGTTTATGGTACCTTCTGACTAAAAAATAGTTTCCCAACACAAGCTAAACTAACAAGCATGTAAACTAAGGGAATGAGAGCAGGTCTCCAAAGTTTATTTCTCACAACAAAGTCTAACTGAATGTTACCTGTAGGCTGGCATCCTGTGTGATGCTGTCATCAGGGAAAGAGTCCCACGAGGTTCTGGCTGGCTCAGCTACAGCAGTAGATGACTGCGAGCCTGTCACCTGGAATTAAAACCACAAATAACTTACTAACATCATACAGATAACATAAATGACAGACTCAAGACCTGTAAAGATAGTCCCCAAAACCAAAAGAGCACTTCTAACTACAAGTGTTCCAGTCAGTTCTGGATTTCTAATCAGGTCCTATAACAGCATCTTTATGGATGTAGTGGAGCATCCTTCAGCCTGACAGTTTAGCTGTTGAAGATGTGCAGAATTATAGCTGTAATATAATGTGCTTCCATAATGTCAGGTACTACAACTATGATCTAGAAATATAACAAAAGCTTAGATCTACACGGGAGGGCCCCACAAGGAGGCACATTTCAGAAATCCATTACTGTTATGCGTGTGTAAGTGACTGGCCTGGTTGGACCCCACATGGAAGCACGTTTCAACAATCCATCTGAAGGTGTGTATGCCACTGGCTTGTTTGGGCTCCATGAGGAGAACCATTAAAAACATGTGATCAGATGACTGGCTGAATGCTGTTTATGGTACCTTCTGACTAAAAAATAGTTTCCCAACACAAGCTAAACTAACAAGCATGTAAACTAAGGGAATGAGAGCAGGTCTCCAAAATTTATTTCTCACAACAAAGTCTAACTGAATGTTACCTGTAGGCTGGCATCCTGTGTGATGCTGTCATCAGGGAAAGAGTCCCACGAGTTTCTGGCTGGCTCAGCTACAGCAGTAGATGACTGCGAGCCTGTCACCTGGAATTAAAACCACAAATAACTTACTAACATCATACAGATAACATAAATGACAGACTCAAGACCTGTAAAGATAGTCCCCAAAACCAAAAGAGCACTTCTAACTACAAGTGTTCCAGTCAGTTCTGGATTTCTAATCAGGTCCTATAAAAGCATCTTTATGGATGTAGTGGAGCATCCTTCAGCCTGACAGTTTAGCTGTTGAAGATGTGCAGAATTATAGCTGTAATATAATGTGCTTCCATAATGTCAGGTACTACAACTATGATCTAGAAATATAACAAAAGCTTAGATCCACACGGGAGGGCCCCACAAGGAGGCACATTTCAGAAATCCATTACTGTTATGCGTGTGTAAGTGACTGGCCTGGTTGGACCCCACATGGAAGCACATTTCAACAATCCATCTGAAGGTGTGTATGCCACTGGCTTGTTTGGGCTCCATGAGGAAACCATTAAAAACATGTGATCAGATGACTGGCTGAATGCTGTTTATGGTACCTTCTGACTAAAAAATAGTTTCCCAACACAAGCTAAACTAACAAGCATGTAAACTAAGGGAATGAGAGCAGGTCTCCAAAGTTTATTTCTCACAACAAAGTCTAACTGAATGTTACCTGTAGGCTGGCATCCTGTGTGATGCTGTCATCAGGGAAAGAGTCCCACGAGTTTCTGGCTGGCTCAGCTACAGCAGTAGATGACTGCGAGCCTGTCACCTGGAATTAAAACCACAAATAACTTACTAACATCATACAGATAACATAAATGACAGACTCAAGACCTGTAAAGATAGTCCCCAAAACCAAAAGAGCACTTCTAACTACAAGTGTTCCAGCCAGTTCTGGATTTCTAATCAGGTCCTATAACAGCATCTTTATGGATGTAGTGGAGCATCCTTCAGCCTGACAGTTTAGCTGTTGAAGATGTGCAGAATTATAGCTGTAATATAATGTGCTTCCATAATGTCAGGTACTACAACTATGATCTAGAAATATAACAAAAGCTTAGATCTACACGGGAGGGCCCCACAAGGAGGCACATTTCAGAAATCCATTACTGTTATGCGTGTGTAAGTGACTGGCCTGGTTGGACCCCACATGGAAGCAAGTTTCAACAATCCATCTGAAGGTGTGTATGCCACTGGCTTGTTTGGGCTCCATGAGGAGAACCATTAAAAACATGTGATCAGATGACTGGCTGAATGCTGTTTATGGTACCTTCTGACTAAAAAATAGTTTCCCAACACAAGCTAAACTAACAAGCATGTAAACTAAGGGAATGAGAGCAGGTCTCCAAAGTTTATTTCTCACAACAAAGTCTAACTGAATGTTACCTGTAGGCTGGCATCCTGTGTGATGCTGTCATCAGGGAAAGAGTCCCACGAGGTTCTGGCTGGCTCAGCTACAGCAGTAGATGACTGCGAGCCTGTCACCTGGAATTAAAACCACAAATAACTTACTAACATCATACAGATAACATAAATGACAGACTCAAGACCTGTAAAGATAGTCCCCAAAACCAAAAGAGCACTTCTAACTACAAGTGTTCCAGTCAGTTCTGGATTTCTAATCAGGTCCTATAAAAGCATCTTTATGGATGTAGTGGAGCATCCTTCAGCCTGACAGTTTAGCTGTTGAAGATGTGCAGAATTATAGCTGTAATATAATGTGCTTCCATAATGTCAGGTACTACAACTATGATCTAGAAATATAACAAAAGCTTAGATCCACACGGGAGGGCCCCACAAGGAGGCACATTTCAGAAATCCATTACTGTTATGCGTGTGTAAGTGACTGGCCTGGTTGGACCCCACATGGAAGCACGTTTCAACAATCCATCTGAAGGTGTGTATGCCACTGGCTTGTTTGGGCTCCATGAGGAGAACCATTAAAAACATGTGATCAGATGACTGGCTGAATGCTGTTTATGGTACCTTCTGACTAAAAAATAGTTTCCCAACACAAGCTAAACTAACAAGCATGTAAACTAAGGGAATGAGAGCAGGTCTCCAAAGTTTATTTCTCACAACAAAGTCTAACTGAATGTTACCTGTAGGCTGGCATCCTGTGTGATGCTGTCATCAGGGAAAGAGTCCCACGAGGTTCTGGCTGGCTCAGCTACAGCAGTAGATGACTGCGAGCCTGTCACCTGGAATTAAAACCACAAATAACTTACTAACATCATACAGATAACATAAATGACAGACTCAAGACCTGTAAAGATAGTCCCCAAAACCAAAAGAGCACTTCTAACTACAAGTGTTCCAGTCAGTTCTGGATTTCTAATCAGGTCCTATAAAAGCATCTTTATGGATGTAGTGGAGCATCCTTCAGCCTGACAGTTTAGCTGTTGAAGATGTGCAGAATTATAGCTGTAATATAATGTGCTTCCATAATGTCAGGTACTACAACTATGATCTAGAAATATAACAAAAGCTTAGATCCACACGGGAGGGCCCCACAAGGAGGCACATTTCAGAAATCCATTACTGTTATGCGTGTGTAAGTGACTGGCCTGGTTGGACCCCACATGGAAGCACGTTTCAACAATCCATCTGAAGGTGTGTATGCCACTGGCTTGTTTGGGCTCCATGAGGAGAACCATTAAAAACATGTGATCAGTTGACTGGCTGAATGCTGTTTATGGTACCTTCTGACTAAAAAATAGCTTCCCAACACAAGCTAAACTAACAAGCATGTAAACTAAGGGAATGAGAGCAGGTCTCCAAAATTTATTTCTCACAACAAAGTCTAACTGAATGTTACCTGTAGGCTGGCATCCTGTGTGATGCTGTCATCAGGGAAAGAGTCCCACGAGGTTCTGGCTGGCTCAGCTACAGCAGTAGGAGCCTGAGAGTCATTCAAGAGACAAAAATTAAGATTTTGTATACCTAATTAATATTGCAACTTGCATACTTGATTTTATTAACTTACTTTTTCACGCCATGGCCATTTAGAATCACCATAGTTGTAATCAATTTCAGTTCCTATTTCTATTTTTTTGATGGCAAACAGGCACAAATGGGGTTGATCATTTACTATTATTTTTTTCATGTTGCAGTTTGGAGACTTGTGGTTGTCGTTCACTAATCTTCCCAGAGAGCCATCCTCTATTGAAGCATCAATGCTAGGAGAGAAATAAAAGACATCAAACATTTTGCATAATATAACTAGTCTTTCAGTAAAATAAAAGTATGCTTACAGAAATAAAAACCTATATAAAAACCTATTTCAAAAGACAAAGTTGTGAGGCAGATTGAATGTCTTTTTGACAGCCACACAAAACAAATAATTTTTCAATAGTACATGTATGATGTGTTGTTGAGATATTGCTTCTAAGTGACTATCACTGATTAAGGGGCTTGAATTCCAGTCTCGTTTTAGAGTTCATAACTCCTCTATAGAAGATATTTGGACATACCACCAGTGACGATTCTGCCATTCAAACTCAAAGAGAAATGTACTCTCCTTTTCAGAGTACTTTCTTGTTTGGCATTTATCTGCTGATAGAAGTTGACCCCTGTATTCTAAGACGAAATCTCCTTGTTCAATGGGCTGGGTAGCAAACACACCCCTTCCTGCAAGGGCATTTTAAATAAACACAATGGTTAGGAAAAATTTAATTATTTTTTAATTTTTACATAAACCATTAACCATATAAATGTGGTAATATCTTATGATGTTAAATTCTTCCTTAGAAATCAAAAATACAACACCCAATATGAATTTGGTTGTTTTTTATATGTCATTTTATAAAAACATAAATCAATCCTTGGGTAAATGGTCCAAAAATGAGTTTCTTACCTTTGTGATCATCAATAAATCTTTCCATTAATCCTGGTTTGTCCTTTGAAGATTGAATGTAAAAGGTTGCTTCATCAGCAGGCTTTTTTCTTGCCTTCCTTTTAGACATTTTTGGCGCTAAAAAAAAAATTTTAAACATGACACAGACAACTAATAAGCATTATAATATATATAAGCACTCTATATTAATTTAAAAAGATTTGTAATCATGCACTGTATGGAGTCTGAAGGAATAAAACTGGCCAGATGGAGAACTAAGAGAACAAGAGTGAATAAAAAAAACACAGAATATTTTTCTATAATCTCTTTCAAAAAATCTGCCTATATTAATGAAAATGTTTGCCAGAAGGAAGCTGAGCTTTGGTACTTTTAACCAGTCACAGTTCCTATCAAATCCAAAAAAGGCCTGAAACAGCCCTTTAATTAAGTGGGTAGGTGTTTAGGATGCACAGACTGAAAACTAGATGGAGAAACTCTAAATAGTTCAAAAGTGGCATTTCCCCTACCATTATCCAATAGGGGTGCTCCAACCCAACCAAAGAGACAATTATATGAGAATAACTTGCAACTATAACTAGCGTTTTTAAAAAGTAACATGTCCAACACAGACCAGCAAAGCCATAGTGCTGCATCCAAACTTGAAGCACCAGGGGTGAAGGGGCAGCTACGAGCTCCACCATAACTGTATACCTAAGATGTAGCTTGCTCCACAGCTCAGATCATCACTGGAACATCTTTATTTCATCACACCAGTTCTACTGCAGCTTTATACATATTCAGAGTGGAATTCAGAATTCTTCTGTTTGCAAACAAAGTCCGATCTGATTCACGTTGCCACCTCCTCATATCCTCCTATTCTATGCACCTCAGTGCAAGCTCTTCTCACTTCAGCACCATGGGGAGCAGAGGTGGAGAAACCTCTGCTCCCAAACTCTGAATCCTTCTGGCTATGTCTACATTAAGTCATAGATGATAGAAATGTATACCCAACCAAGAATACAAATAGTTCCAAACCTGTTTTCATGTGGACAGGGCCACAAACATCAGCAACACTGAGACTCTCCCTGTTTATATCCAGACTTACAACCAATCTAATCAAGACTGCTTACTCTTTGTAAATCCAGACATTACATTTGATGTTTGTGTCTGGTTTGTTGTTATTGATGGTTTACTTTATTTGTAAGGTGACATTTTGTCTTTTGAATGGCACCTGTAAATATGTATTATTATTACGCTAACGTATGACGTCACGTGGCTGCTGAATTAAATGATAGTTATGTCAATATCAACAGCCTAAGTGAAGTTATTTCAATAGCTTTACCAATATAACTCATTTTAATTTCAAGGAGCTACCAACTCATTTTTATTATGAGTCTGTTTTAAAAGTGAACATATGCTAACGTTCTTAGCATACAGTGCTAGCGTTCTTGATAGTTTTATTCGCGTCAAAATGCTTATTTTATTAAACTGCAGCATTCTTTCACGTAAAAAAAACCTCTCGAGACATACAGAGACACACAGACATAACACTGAGCTTTAACAAGTGTTTGGCGAGTTTTTAAGAAGTTTCGGCGAGCAACTACGGCCAGAGTCCGGTTCTGGGATCGGCTGTTATGGAATATTAAAACATGGAATTCACCCCGAATATAACACGGAGCAACTATACATTCTGTTGTTTCCTTTTACACCACTGTGTTTAAAATCACTGTAAGCTAAAATGAATGACAAGTTAAAACGCCGGACTTTTAGGGGAAATCCTTACGCCACCGAAGTGACAAAATACCGAATGGGAAGCCTAAATCATTGCGTACAACCCCCTCGGAGTCTGGATTAAAAGCATTTCCACATCAGTTTCTTGTATTTAGTATTTACATGCTGTAAATTTACTCACCACGTATGTTGTGTTTGGTTCTGAGTAGCGTCTCGTCTTCCTTTGCAGCGTTTCCTCCTCACATAGAGCAGTTTCAGCCTGGCGCCGTCACACGTTATGAAGTGCCGTAAAAATGTTGTAAACGTATAAAGTGCCGTAAAGCTGGCGTTGTTAGCCGCTTGAAGCTAACATACCTGTAGCTAACAAACCTGCAGATTAAACTAATAAGTAAACTGATTGAAAATATTAAATAACTATTTATTTATACCTTCATTTTTCTTATGTCCAGAATATAAAAAATGCACAAGATATTTTTTTTCTAAATAAGTCTAAAGAATGAGTGTATTTTTTATAAAGCACAAAAGTGTAATGAACATTAAATAGCATGTAGATTAATTACAATTGTAATATAGGAATTTTAATAAAGAAAATGACAATGAATTATCACAGGGGCTTATGCAAATGTTTACACTATTGTTTTAGTTGCTATGCTTACTAAAATAATAATTACCTGCTTTAAATCTTTAATTTGGTTGTAATACCTAGTGCTGTTATAATATTTTATAACAGGAATTATACAAAAACCACTTTCTGAAACTTCAGGAAATTACATATTTTCTTGGGATATCGGCCACTCTTATTGGTCAAAAGTTGGACCAGGCGGGCTCAATGATACACACTTCCTGTAGTGTGTATACTTGCAGTACCACTTCCCACAGACAAGGGGTCTCTACTGAGCAAACACACTGTGCACACACTTTTCCAATCATTGCTACCAAGTGGGGTAAGTGAAAAAAAAGCATGAGGCATGTTAGGAGAGCATCCCAAGCTGCTTTAGAGTGGTTTCCCATGTGGGGTCCAGGATTTTGGAACCCACAAAGACACAGAGCCCCACTTTGTTGGTGGGCTCCCTGCGTTTGGGCCTTCCATGGTAACAAAAACAAGTGCACACACACACACACACACACACACAAACACACACAAACACACACACACACACACTCTTGTTTTGCTGTATGTGACTGGCCATGGCAAAACCAGGAACAAGTCTACCCAGGATCATTTTGAGTTATTTACAGATCCTAATAGAGTGGACTCTAAGCTTTCCAATGATGTCAAACTTGTGGAAATCGAAAAAGAATTGATGAAGATATGACCATCTGAATGTCTGCACTCGCCAGACTACTTTTCTGAGAAATCAGCCCTGAAAGATTCCTTGTTTTCTCTCCCTGAAAGCAGAGCAGTGACAAGAGCTGCTAATTTGAACAACTTTGAATAGCCCACCTCTCCCAACTGTTTTTCAACAGAAACTCCAACTGACTGAAACAGACCTCTGTCACTGAACTCATAGTAGTATTTTTCTATGTAAAGATAATTTACAGCACTGCATTGCAATTTATTATTTATATTATTTGTCTGCAAATTGCATCATGACCGCAACCTAATGTCTGCATCCTGGTGATTGGTTTGGTTTCCTCTTGATTTTAGACAAATCTCACATAAAGTTTCAGTCTATTAAATGTTCTGCCTCAGGCAGAGTTTGAAATCCTATCTCACAGCAATTAGCAAAATATCAGGGTAAAATGGACGTGTTCTTCTTAATATGTAATATGAAATGTCCAAAGATTATTGTAGCATGCAGAAATATTGTTTATCAGTCTTCATTTTATGTGTGCAGGTATGAATAGAGCTATGAGCTAATAGCTTACACCTTTTGAATACGTGTTAATCTACAAGAGGGTGGCGCTGCAGCTACTTAATCTGTAGCCATCAAATTTTATGTCTGCAAACCTCTTGACTTTAATGGACCCAGTAAGAGAAATGGGCAATAACTTAACTTTGATCATGTCACAAATGTGATTTTTATTTACAACTCTATACACATTACAAATTGCCAAAACGCCAATGTCACAGTGCCACACCATCATCCTCTACTGTGTGCTATTCTGTGTTGTGCTTTATGGTGCTGGGCATGTAATGTCCTTTGCTTCATTGGAACAGAAAGGCCTGATCTTTGAATAAAGATACAGGGGTTGGACAATGAAACGGAAACACCGGGTTTTAGACCACAATAATTTATTAGTATGGTGTAGGGCCTCCTTTTGCGGCCAATACAGCGTCAATTCGTCTTGGGAATGACATATACAAGTCCTGCACAGTGGTCAGAGGGATTTTAAGCCATTCTTCTTGCAGGATAGTGGCCAGGTCACTACGTGAAACTGGTGGAGGAAAACGTTTCCTGACTCGCTCCTCCAAAACACCCCAAAGTGGCTCAATAATATTTAGATCTGGTGACTGTGCAGGCCATGGGAGATGTTCAACTTCACTTTCATGTTCATCAAACCAGTCTTTAACCAGTCTTGCTGTGTGTATTGGTGCATTGTCATCCTGATACACGGCACTGCCTTCAGGATACAATGTTTGAACCATTGGATGCACATGGTCCTCAAGAATGGTTCGGTAGTCCTTGGCAGTGACACGCCCATCTAGCACAAGTATTGGGCCAAGGGAATGCCATGATATGGCAGCCCAAACCATCACTGATCCACCCCCATGCTTCACTCTGGGCATGCAACAGTCTGGGTGGTACGCTTCTTTGGGGCTTCTCCACACTGTAACTCTCCCGGATGTGGGGAAAACAGTAAAGGTGGACTCATCAGAGAACAATACATGTTTCACATTGTCCACAGCCCAAGATTTGCGCTCCTTGCAGCATTGAAACCGATGTTTGGCATTGGCATGAGTGACCAAAGGTTTGGCTATAGCAGCCTGGCCGTGTATATTGACCCTATGGAGCTCCCGACGGACAGTTCTGGTGGAAACAGGAGAGTTGAGGTGCACATTTAATTCTGCCATAATTTCAGGCAGCCGTGGTTTTATGTTTTTTGGATACAATCCGGGTTAGCACCCGAACATCCCTTTCAGACAGCTTCCTCTTGCGTCCACAGTTAATCCTGTTGGATGTGGTTCGTCCTTCTTGGTGGTATGCTGACATTACCCTGGATACCGTGGCTCTTGATACATCACAAAGACTTGCTGTCTTGGTCACAGATGCGCTAGCAAGACGTGCACCAACAATTTGTCCTCTTTTGAACTCTGGTATGTCACCCATAATGTTGTGTGCATTTCAATATTTTGAGCAAAACTGTGCTCTTACCCTGCTAATTGAACCTTCACACTCTGCTCTTACTGGTGCAATGTGCAATCAATGAAGACTGGCTACCAGGCTGGTCCAATTTAGCCATGAAACCTCCCACGCTAAAATGACAGGTGTTTCAGTTTCATTGTCCAACCCCTGTAAGTCTGCCTGTCCGTGCTGAAAGCTAACAGGCTCTGCGTCGCTGTGAGTCCTAGCTAGGACCACACCAGGTCTTTTGGAATCAAAGCTGTTAATAAAAGCACACAAAAGACAATTAAAATATTGAATATCTGTTTGTTTTTGACAAATACAGATTGTGGAAGTCTGCATAAAAGATACTTGAAGTGCTGATAATTCTTGATCTGTGGGAGCTTTCGGAAGTAGGGACTCAGGTGTGCCTGCCAGTCAAACGTGTTGACTAACATGGTGCCATCTTCAAGTCCGACCAGCTGTGGGATGTTGAGGTGACTTTCAGGAGAGCTATTTTCCACTAACTGTACACAGAAGGACCATAATAGAAATAAGCATATTAGTTTTCATGCATATGACTGACTTTCTTCTGCGATTTTCTATCAGATGGAATACTTACTTTGGCGATATCTGCCAATGTGCTGACCCTGGTCCTCTTGTATGCTTGTTTGATAAGCCCAAAGCCACAGTTCGGGGCAAATTTGGCGTGGCCAGCAATCAGGAAGTAGATGTTTAGTGTGGAGTGAAACCTATGTGCAACCCGCCAGGCACCATACCACAACATAAAATTGCTTTTGTTTTGCCCAGTGCAGTTGTCACAGTGAAGATCCACATCAGTTTCTCCAACTCCGAAATGAGTGAGGAAGTGGTGCATGTAGCAGATGGCTTCATTGCTCCCCTACCCTGATGGCATGCATTCATCAATCAGGAAATTCACCTGTTTCTGCAGGCCTTCACAAGAGACACCAAAAAGTCCACATTTCCGTGGTGTCAGGAAGTACATTGGCCCAGGCTGCAGTGGGTTTGAGGGGAAGTGCATCTGATGAGGACAGAGGACAAAAAAAAAACATGGATTAGATTAAACAAAAGCTGTGTATCGTTAAAGCAGTCTTATGTTAATACTTTATAAGAAAAAAAAGTGCAATGTGGAACAAATACTTGCTGTGTAAAGTTAAAGCTGTAGTGCATCCTGATATTCTTACTTGAAGGTGGGGAGGGGCCGATGGACAATTGATAGTCGTCGCAGGTCTTTTTGCAGGCAGCAGTCATCTCGTTGTAGATGGCCCTCTCTTTTTGAACAAGCTGAAGATTATCCTGTTGCTTCTTGATTTGATTACTGCAGTCTTCCTCTCCTCTGGAAGGTTTACACTTCTTATAAACTGGTCATTATTCTGTTGGCACGGCCAGCAGAGGTCGGTGCGGGGCCTACAGCTTCCTATGTGTGGGAGTAGCTGGGTCCAAAGCGCCTTGAAGCTTGCAAATTACACGCTCACCTGAAAGAAAAATATCAGAGTTTTTAATTTTTGATGAAGTTTTACATCACTGGTCATTAGAACAATTTCACTGTTCTATAAAAATATATTTTTATACATACCAAACTCCTTAGCAGACTTCATATAGAGACGCCACACTGAGGCCTTTGCCACATGTGTTGGCAGTAGCTTCACATGCCAATCCCTGTGGCCAGGATGTCGACCAGGCAGCATGACGGCGTGATCCTCAGCGTAGTTCTTTATGAACTCCAAAACTCTGCGGAGTTGCTCACTGCTGATAAAATTGGGATCCTGTAGCCGCTGGCTCTTTTTCGTCAAGTGGGGTCTTGCAGCATTCTCATCAAAGTGTCTGATGATGTCAGTCAACGTGGCTTCACGAATTCTGAGCAGGGGAAACAAAGGAAATATTCAGCTTATGGTTTACATCAACGAGTGTTGACAAAATTGGTATGACAATACACTAAATTTTTTCCACATATAGGTGTGTTTATGGAAATAAACATCTAACACAAAAAATAAAAATAGGTATTTGTTTTTTTATTTTTTTTAACCTCAAACTTAGATTAAAAATACAACCCCCTCCCCCCACTCAAGTCGATTTTCACATTGTGAATGGGATACAGTGGTTGCTAACCTCGTGTAGCTATGCTAGACAAAAAAAAAAAAATCTTGTTGTGACTACTGATTACCCAGCGCAGGAGAAAGAAAAAAAACACAACCTCAAGCTTAGATTAGAAATACAACCCCTCCCCCACTCAAGTCGATTTTCACATTGTGAATGGGATACAGTAGATGCTAACCTCGTGTAGCTACACTAGCCAAAAAACTGTTGTGAACACTGATCACCCAGCGCAAGAGGAAGAAAAAAAAACACATCTCAAGCTTAGATTAAAAATACAAAACAAAAACCACACTCAAGTCAATTTTCACATTGTTAATGGTTGTGGTGGCCTGCTAACCTCGTGTAGCTACACTAGCCACAAAACTCTTGTTTTGCCCACTGATCACCTTGCGCAGGGGGAAGAAAAAAAAAAACACAACCTCAAGCTTAGATTAAAAATACAAACACACACACTCAAGTCGATTTTAATATTTAACAACCCATGAGAAACTGAAAGGTATTTTGGCATACTGCGATGCCTCCCATGGAATAAGTTGTCCTGGCATGTTTTCTTTTCCTTGGTGTCTTCTAGGTGGATGTGGTCATTGCTGAAGTTTCTAGTGTTTGCTGGTTTGCTTCAAGATGTCCGATTATTCTCATGTCCAGCCACTCCCTTTCTGCTGCTAAAGAATCCATCCGTATGTTGTACATGAGCTCTAGAGAAAGTTTGCGGCAACAGGACTGTGTCCCAAGTGAAGAATTCTCCTTTCTTCTTCCGTAGCATTTACAGTCAAAGTTACGTATCTTCTCCATTTCACTGTCTCTGGTTCCCTCAAATGTTGTGATAGCAATAGCTTCTGATATCTTATGTTCTAGCTCCTCAGCTGCCATACGAAAGCTTTCTTCGTCATCTTCGTCTTGGGTTGAAGAAAGCTGCAAACTAGGAATGTTCTCCAAAATAATGCAGTCGCTATCATCTTCCGCTTCATCTCCTTCTGATTCAGAATCTGAAGAGAGTATGGCGGCGGTACTGCTGAACATGTTCTCCCACAGCGAAGCGCTGTAACAGCTGCGATTCAGTTTGTTTGCAACACGTTGAGCTTGGTCCATCGTGAAGAAATACATTATTTTTCATAGGAGCTGTTAAGTAGCCACGACGTTTCTTGAAGCATGCTGGTTATTGGTCGACAAGCAGAACAAAAGCCAGTGCAAAGTCAAACAAAACCGCTACAGAAATGAGATGAGGCTTTTCCCCTCCCCAAAATGTAAGTATGAGCTGGCTGAGTTTTAGATTGAAAACAAGCCGAGTTTAAACATAAAATGTACCATTTTAAAACCTCCCAAACTTTCATTTAAAGAACTGAGTGGATACTTCATAATTTCAACTGGCACATTTTGCAATAAAACGAAAATCACAATTTTCTCAGAAATCGACGTTTTTTCCTCATTTTGTCCGTTTGTGCTCTGCTGACTTGTTCCTGGTTTTCCTGTAGCGCGTCACATATGTAGTGAGGACCATGTGTTGACTCCCATTGACTTCCATTGATTTTCAGTCATTTTCAACCATTTCTATGCCCTAACCCTGACAATAACCCTAAACCTAACCATTACCAAAAAGTCAAACCTAAACCTAACTGTTAGCAAAATAGGCCGTGAGGACCAGCAAAGTGTCCTCACTTTGGTACAAACGGTCCTCAATTTGATGGTGAAATCAGGAAAATGGTTCTCACTGTGATGCCAAGACAGGGACACACACACACACACACACACATGCGCGCATTCACAAACAGGTGCACACACTAAAACATTTATGTATACAAATGCATGAGCACCACATATGCACATAAACACACACAGCAAAGCAACACAGAGATCCCCAGCCCCCAGACACAAACCTCATCTGTCAGCCTCCTGCTTTTGTCCGGTCCACAGGAGTGTGTTCAGTGAACGCAGAGTGACGTCTCTGTATGGTGCCTCCACACCTGTGTCCTGTGTGGCTGGGTTTGTGATTGGGGTCAGATCTGAGAAAAAAATAACTTCATAATGTTGCTAACAAATAGTAAAATCTAGGTCCAGTTCATGAAGGTTATGGGTGACTAGAAAAATGCAACACAGAAGTATCTATATTTCTTTCTTTAAATTAGGTTGACATAAAACTAGAGATGGGCGATTCAGATGTCTAAATTTGTGATGTCATGATATTTTTTGGTAATCTGTCAGAGCCTCACAAATGGCACACAATAATTACCTTAAATAACTTTTTCAAATATATATTTAAATTTTTTGGTTGCTTCCATGAAACCAAAGCTGCAAAGAAGATGTCACAATGCCAAACATGTTGTCAGTTTTTGCCATTTGCAAATGTCATCGGTTTGTTTTCTAACAATTAATCACAATTCTTCTTATAATATTTTTACCCTGATCAGGATGCAATAATTGCCCATCTCTACATCAAACCCATGTACAATTTGCTTCAAGCAGATTTTCGCAAGTTTAAATAGATCCCTTACAACATATTGATAAAGATTACAGCTATTTCACATTTTTCCACAAAAAAGCAAAATGATACAGGTCCTTCTCAAAATATTAGCATATTGTGATAAAGTTCATTATTTTCTAAAATGTAATGATGAAAATTTAACATTCATATATTTTAGATTCATTGCACACTAACTGAAATATTTCAGGTCTTTTATTGTCTTAATACGGATGATTTTGGCATACAGCTCATGAAAACCCAAAATTCCTATCTCACAAAATTAGCATATTTCATCTGACCAATTAAAGAAAAGTGTTTTTAATACAAAAAACGTCAACCTTCAAATAATCATGTACAGTTATGCACTCAATACTTGGTCGGGAATCCTTTTGCAGAAATGACTGCTTCAATGCGGCGTGGCATGGAGGCAATCAGCCTGTGGCACTGCTGAGGTCTTATGGAGGCCCAGGATGCTTCAATAGCGGCCTTTAGCTCATCCAGAGTGTTGGGTCTTGAGTCTCTCAACGTTCTCTTCACAATATCCCACAGATTCTCTATGGGGTTCAGGTCAGGAGAGTTGGCAGGCCAATTGAGCACAGTGATACCATGGTCAGTAAACCATTTACCAGTGGTTTTGGCACTGTGAGCAGGTGCCAGATCGTGCTGAAAAATGAAATCTTCATCTCCATAAAGCTTTTCAGCAGTTTGAAGCATGAAGTGCTCCAAAATCTCCTGATAGCTAGCTGCATTGACCCTGCCCTTGATAAAACACAGTGGACCAACACCAGCAGCTGACACGGCACCCAGACCATCACTGACTGTGGGTACTTGACACTGGACTTCTGGCATTTTGGCATTTCCTTCTCCCCAGTCTTCCTCCAGACTCTGGCACCTTGATTTCCGAATGACATGCAGAATTTGCTTTCATTCGAAAAAAGTACTTTGGACCACTGAGCAACAGTCCAGTGCTGCTTCTCTGTAGCCCAGGTCTGGGGAATGCGGCACCTGTAGCCCATTTCCTGCACACGCCTGTGCACGGTGGCTCTGGATGTTTCTACTCCAGACTCAGTCCACTGCTTCCGCAGGTCCCCCAAGGTCTGGAATCGGCCCTTCTCCACAATCTTCCTCAGGGTCCGGTCACCTCTTCTCGTTGTGCAGCGTTTTCTGCCACACTTTTTCCTTCCCACAGACTTCCCACTGAGGTGCCTTGATACAGCACTCTGGGAACAGCCTATTTGTTCAGAAATGTCTTTCTGTGTCTTACCCTCTTGCTTGAGGGTGTCAATAGTGGCCTTCTGGACAGCAGTCAGGTCGGCAGTCTTACCCATGATTGGGGTTTTGAGTGATGAACCAGGCTGGGAGTTTTAAAGGCCTCAGGAATCTTTTGCAGGTGTTTAGAGTTAACTCGTTGATTCAGATGATTAGGTTCATAGCTCGTTTAGAGACCCTTTTAATGATATGCTAATTTTGTGAGATAGGAATTTTGGGTTTTCATGAGCTGTATGCCAAAATCATCCGTAATAAGACAATAAAAGACCTAAAATATTTCATTTAGTGTGCAATGAATCTAAAATATATGAATGTTCAATTTTCATCATGACATTATGGAAAATAATGAACTTTATCACAATATGCTAATATTTTGAGAAGGACCTGTATCTAATTCATAAATTGAAGAAGGAACTAAACAATCAGAGTGATTTAACAGCATTTGCCACATATTTGTTTGCAGCATTATGTAATTGGCCTACTGGGTTTCACCACTGTAAATGTGAATTTATTGTTTATCACATGTTTAGGTTTATCAGCAGTAGTTCAACAGATCCAGTCCAATCTGATATGCAGCCTTATGCAGAGTTTCATTAAGGGCCCACTAGCATCACTCACTGTCCTTAGGTCCATGTTTGATCTCTTTCTTTTTTGCATTCAGTATTTGACACATCTTGTTTTATAAAATGGAATCAACAATGTATCAGTCCCTTCATATTATGTATTTATTTCAGCTGTTTCCGTTACATTGTGACACTTTTCTAAATTCTAATTTTAGACAAATGTCGTTTCACCACAACAGATTTTTAAAGTGCATAATCTGTATTAAAGAATGAAATAAATAATCCCGTGTATGCTTCTCAGGACACACCAGCCAGCTGGGTAGTTGCCTTAGAACTTTAACGTCCAAAACAAACTATGTATTCTTTCAAAGTTGTCATTTATGAGTGTCTTCAGCCTTTAAGGAAGAATGTTACTGTCCAGGTATTAGACTTTTCAGTTAACCAGATCACAGATTTGGAGAAGCTTTAGCAACAATGGACACAGAAGTTGTGTTGAAACTTTGGAAACCTGCATGAACCAGTGTAGCTGTAATGGAGAGTCCCATTACTTCATGACATGTGATTAAAGTTACAGACCAAACATTGAGTTGTTTGAGTTCTTTACTGTAGTTCGGTTCAGAAATTTTTAGACGCATTCTGGAGAAGCAGGGGGACTGGCCATCCCTCCTGTATAAAGAGAGTGTAGATACAAGTGACCATTTTTGTTTTCTTTGATTTCTGTTCGATTCACTTATAAGTTTATTAATACACCCGTTTAATTGAAAGCACTCACTCTTGCATGAAAGCTCTGGGAGCAAACCAATGGGATTAAGGAGGGTAGTGCTTGGAGTAGTTATACTAAATTTGATGTATTTTTTCTGATTGACCTTAGATTTGTTTAGTTGTAATGATTTGTAGTTATGTAAATATTTATTGGGTACCATTTATTGTTTTGGTGTTAATTTTGTGTAAATATTGTTTTTTTCTTCTTTTCTGATCATTCCCTTTTTATGGTTTCTTCCAGTAAATAGCTCAGGGCAGACCGACTATAAAGGCAGATAGTTGCTTTCAGTGTAAGCTGGTGTTGGTTTATGCATGACCTGCAGTTGGACAATAATTCCACCTCAAAACTAAATTTCATTGTCAAAACTCATGCGTCATGACTCCTGACCTATAGATGACGTTTTTTAATGGGAGGTTTAAGCACTATTCATACCCAGGGATTCGTGTTGAATATCAGTGTTTTACAATGAATACATTCAAATACATCAATAGAATCAGTCAGCATGGATGCAAATAAGAATTAAAGGAATTGACTGAAGTGTCTGAGGAGGTTGAAGGTGCAACTCTCTGTCAAAGTCTTTTTTTCATGTTCATGTTCATGATCATTAGTAGATTTTAAGTTTAAAAGAAGCACACATGCAAAATGGCTGTTGCTGCTGTGTGCCTTTGCTTTGCTCAAAAGGCAAGTAAAAAAGTAGTAGGCAAAACTATGGTTTAATACAGTTACACCTTGCCATGAGGGTCGGAGTGACTTTAGTTAAAAAGTGTAGTCACTGTGACAAAATCATAGCTTAGAGTTTTATTTGTGAAAATCAGGGCTTTGATTCTATATAAATTAGACTGCTTTTCTTAATGCTATTTTCCTTTTACATTATTTGTAATTAGTTTGTGTTTGTGCTGCTGTAACACGTGAGGTTTTCCCATTAGGGTGAAAAAAGGAACATCTTAGCTTAATTGTAGCCTCTGGAACACCTTTTTTCCTTCACAGACACTCAGGAGTCAGGACTGGTGCAGTTAATTCAAAACCTGATCTAGTTACAGGTTTTCTTAAAGTTTGAAGTGACTTCCCTTTGGTTTTAAACCTTAACTGCTGTGAAACAATCTCATAAGACTGCCAGGTCTATGAGATTTCACAGTTTTTCATTTTGTTTTGGATTCTGCTGTTGTGGTGGGCGGTCATAGGAGTACCCCGATCACAGCAACATACACCTGCAGGTGATCTATGTAAACATCCCGGTTTTGGGCCTCACAGTGGAAACGCTCACCAGAAATTCCATAGGTAGATAAAAAGATTTAGTTCGAGGAAATTAAGTTCCAGGGAAAAAACAAATTCTGGAACCCATAGTCAAAATATACCATAATGGGATTTAAAGCTCCACTCCATTTCTTAATTGTGCCAGCAAAACAGTAAAACATAAATTTACCAAGCTGCTTGGTAAAAGCATTAAAACTTGTTGGGGCACCCTGTGGATCAATGGTTGAGCACTTGCATCATATACGGAGGCTATAGTCCTTGATGCAACGGCCTCGGGATTCCTGGCTCAAGCTATTTCCTGCATGTCTGCCTTTCGTCGTGTCAAGGATACTAATGAATAAAAGCCACTAGCACCACTAAATCTTTAAAAGACAAACGTAGATTCTAAGGTGTGTCCTGGTGTTTTAAAAATAGATCACATTGAATAAACAAAGAGTTATTACTTAAATACTTTTTGGCTGTAATGTTTTCCCGAATCAGACACAAGCAGCTCTACTCAATAAATTAGCTTTAAATTTTGTCTCTTTAACCATAACCTTTGAGCTACTTTGCCAGCATAACAGTTGAGAGGAGGGGACTCTAAAGAGTTGCAAAATTTCCTTATTCCTGTGGCCGGCCCTCGTCCTCAAACACACTAACTAAAGCCTTTTGTGGGAGATATTTTCTATATTTTTGCCCAAACCTAAGTCCACTTTTTGCATAATTATGGTTTACTTCAGCCTTGTTAGAAATATAGAACAGAAATACAAACTTGAATTTAAACAACTATTATAGGAGATTTTTTTGATCCTCTGGTGACCATACTGACAATTAGCCATATTACAGGAGTGGAGATGTAATTTGGGCCAGACGTAAGTATTGGCTGTTTGTGCGCGCGGCTGCGTGAGGTGAGAAGGCCTCGCGCTGGTGATTAATTACAGCCAGGCCGCATGACAGAGGTTGGAGCTCTCCCAGTGCTGTCTGCAGCCCACAAGAAGGGAAAACCAGCCTGGGCTAATTGACCCGGCTTCTGTAAGGCCATCCATCAAGCGTGGCCTGAGCGGCCCCGTAAGAAACACATTATTCAGAGGTAAGTTTGTTAACCAACTAACGCTCCGCCATTCATTACTGCTATTAGCTCCTACTCTCATGGTTGTCTCTGGAAAGTACTTTACGCTTCGCTAAAATGTGTCAGACACCAAGTTTAAACTTTTAGGTAAAACGTTTTAGTGTTTCAGGTTTGGAAATAAATATCTCAAAGTAAAATATTTACAGAGGAAAACGTTTTTTAGATTTTTTTCACATTACAACCACAAACCTGAATGTATTTAATTGAGATTAAGGTGACAGACGAACACAAAGTAGTGCACTATTGTGAAGTGGATTTAAATCAACTCATGGATGGAAGATTATTCCAAATAAATAAAAATCATGTATTTGTATTTAGACCCCTGACAAGATACTGTGGATAACCACCTTTCCCTACAATTACAGTTGCAAATATTTTGGGCTATGCGTCTTCAGGTGTTGCACATCTAAAGAATAAAACCTTTGCCCATTCAGATTAAATGGTAACGCTAATCTGACAGATGCTCTGATCTAAAGCAGAGATGACCGATCCCCAGTTTTCTAGGGCTGATGTTCTGCATGTTTTAGCCATGTTCCCACTCCAACAGCTGTTTTAGATGGCTGATTTAGCCCCTCTTTGTCATCAAGTTCTACAAGAGCTCCCAGCAGTGACCCTTTCATTTGATTCAGGTGTGTTGAACCAGAAAAATATCTAAAACATGCAGAAAACTGACCCTCGAGGAGTAACTTTGGACACCACAGATCTGGCTATATGTTTACAGTCATTGTCCAACTGGAAAGTGAATCTTCACCTTTTTCATCTTTAACAGGGTTTCCCTCTGGATCGTGTGTAGCACTGCACCTGCAAAATACTGCTTGAATGCAGTATGGAAGTATAATACTTAATGTGACATACATTCAAAACCCAAACAGGAGAGCACGCCACTCTTTAAAACATTTATTTATTAGCAGACCTCTTAAAAACCATGTACCATTCACTTCACAGTTATGCAATACTTTGCACTGGGCTATAATACTAATTATAATTGAATAGAAATATGTGGTTGTAACTTGGTCAGAATTTGCAAAAAGTGATGGAAATGTCAATACTTTTAAAAGGCAGTCTACTTATCGATCTGCAGCATGTGCGCTAAAACAGAGTAAAAGTGTGGAGGTTCAACTGCTTGACTTTTTATAACCACCTTATGCCCTCAGACTGATAGCAAACCTTTGCCATCATCAGCTCTGTTAGCTTTCTTCATACCTACACTGTGCATGACACAGCTCAATAGTGCCACCTACCTGTAAAAGAGGACGTGATTTCCATTCCATTTTACTCACTACCTGAGCTGTATGAATTTTCCATTGCTAGTTTTTTTTTTCTCATTATTTGATCCCAGTTTTATACATTTATGTATTTATGTTACATATTGTAAAATGGTGTTTTAGCAAAAGCAACAGTGACAACAAACCCAAACAACTATTTTCTTTGCCTGTCTGTGTACCAGTCTGCATAAATATGCAGAAGGATATCTAATCAAATAAATCCATTCATTAAGGGAGCTACTGGTATTTCTGCTTTTGCATTAATTACATAGTCATTACCATATCAATTAGAGAAATCAGAGATCATGTAATTAAGGTTTAACCAAAAGCACCTGCTGCCTCAGACTCGTGATGTGTTTGTGTGTGTTTGCTTCCCTCCTAATCTAATTTCTGGCCTTTGACAGCACTCCCCCTCATCAATCCCGAGCTGTCGGAATTCAGCTTCTTTTTTTGTTTTGTTTTTGTTTATAGGTGTGGGTGGTGGCAGTGGGGGTGGGGGACCATGTTTGGAGGGGGCGTCGTGTGAAATGTTGTCATGGCAATCATACTGATTGGCAGGGACGCCTGATTAGAAAGGAAGAATAGGTGGCAGGTGGGAGGAGGCGGGGTGTACATCTAAAGGAACAGATTGGGACCAAGTGAGGTCTAGCTGGGTGTCACCAAGCGAGTCGCTGTCTTTCTGAATTTGGTTACACCTTGTAAAAGATAACCAGTAATTACATTAGCGTTTCACTGAGGATATGCATGTTTCCTGATGTTTCTGGGTTTAGAATAATACAAACGGATTCTCTCTTATTCGTTATTAAAGCACATGAACTGAACCTATTGTAAAATATTTTTAATCTTTGTTACAGTGACATTAATGTGTGGAGTTTGCTGTTTGTAGTGTCCTATAGTAATGGAAAAGTTAGGCAGACTTATCTTTTTAAAGTAGCAATCATAGGGGGGGGGGGCATGTGTTGGTAATTAAAAAGATACATATGTAGACAGATCAGTTTTAGAAACATATAATAGGAAGAAGAAGTAAAAGGTGGAGCTATCATGTGTGTGGGTGTTTTTTTGGGTTCTTCTTATTATTATTATTCTTGATAGGTTTTGAATCAGGCTTCTATTATTTTCCTGGTCATGCTTTAGTTTTTGTCTTCTAGTTCATGTTTTGTCAAGTTAGGTTTTTTGGTTTTGGTTATTCTTTAGTTTCATGGTTTACTAGTTGTGTTTAAGTTTGTATTCAAGAGTCTCTGTTTTTCTCCAGCCACATTTTGTTCTCTCCTGTCTGTCAATTAACTTTATTCGGTTCACCTGCACCTAGCATTCAGTCCCCTCGTTTCACCTGGTTCTTGCTCCATATATACACCTCTGTTCTATTCATTCCTCGTCAAAACATTTTGGATCACCATCTCTGTGCATGTCTGTCCTTTTTGATCATGCCAAGCCTGTTTTGCCAGCCTGCCCATGTCTGTTTTTGCCGTCACCCTCTCTGGTAAGTTTTTGTTAATTAAATCATTTCATTTACCATCATGCTGCCTGCTCGTCTGCATTCTGGGGTCCTCTGCTACACAAACCCTGACAGGAGCATTGGACCCAGGAGGTTTGGGTATCAATTGTTGAGGTGACACCAGCCTTTGCTCTCTATCACCTTTTAACTTCCTGTTACACTTCCTTGTTTTTTTTCCTAATTTTCTGACTTTGCTCCCCTAATTCTTGAAAATCTTTTTTTTTTTTTGCACATTATTCCTGTGTCAATTTTATGAAACTTTTGTTGGGACCCCAGCCATGGGTACAACATGATAAGACCTTTTCTGGAACTTTCAAAATAAATTGCATTAACCTACTTCCAGCACAGCCAGAAACAGGGAATAACAGCGGACTTCCCGTAACGTCACTGTCCGAATAAAAACCCCGCTTTTGCAACAAACTGACCTCTTCCACTCAGGTCCCCAGCGGAACTGGACGGAGGGACACAGCGCGCTAATGTCTCTTTGCGGGCAAGCAGACATAACCATTCCAACTGGATCCAAGTGTCATCCGATCATGCGATCATATGCACTAAGTTAAGTAGGAATGAATTGCTGTTTGTGTATCCAGTATTCATTCATGAATGGGGTAATTAAGGTACAAGCGTTGCTTGACTTTTCTCTCTGAGGTTTACAGAAGCAAACTGTGTTCCAGAGAGTTCCCAGCAGAGACCCTGTCTCTACGACGCCGAGTGGAGCAGTTTTCTCAGTCTGAAGGAAGGACAACAGGACCGCATCACCGTGGTTACAGCAGTAACGTGCAGTTTGGCCGGCCGACAGAACGAGCCGCCCCACCCCACAGCTACAAACCCTTTATTCACTGTGGTTGCTTTCCTAAACTTCGTAGCGCCCGACAACTTTTCCTCAGCATGGTTCACGTAAGAGGTTGTGTTTTGGGCAGAGAGAGAGAGAGTAATTTAGAATGAAATAATTTTAAATTTTTTTGTTTTATGACGTTGGGTTTTGTTTGTGTTGGAACTCAGCCATTTTAGTGCTAGCAGATTATCTGCTCGGCACATGTGCTCAGTTTATGTGTTCTGTGTTTGTGTTTTTTAAAGTTAAGACAAACTTTATTTAAAAGGGAATTTTAAACACAGAAGATCGGCCATAACGCGCTGTCCACGCTTATGCATTTTAACACTTTTATTAATGGTATTTTAAAGGTATGTGTTTAACTCTGATAAGCTATAAGCTTCTTTTGTTAGTTTTAACGCTAACAGCTAAGAACACGTGGTCGCCTGCTAAAGATCATTTAAAAAGGTTGTTAGTTTTCAATCTAGTAAAATAATATTTCCCTAAATATTATTTTACTAAACTTGATTACGAAGTAACACAATTAAGCCAATTTCTCAAAGATTTATTTCTTATTAAAAATATTTCTTTAAATATTATTTTAATAACTAAAGGCAGCTAATTAAACACAATTGAGAATTGGTCATCCAGAAGGTTGGTTTTATTCAGCAGATCATTCTTTAAAACATTATTTTATTAAAATATTTTATCTGATCTTGCATTGTGAATGGTTGTCTAAACGTTTGCTAATTATTGCCTAAATTGGTTCCAAGACTAACTTAACTTCACTTCCAGATTCTTCAAGATAATCCTTGGTTCTCAAACATAAACATTGCATGGTAATGTTGCATCACTCTTTTTGGTCATGATTTTCAATCATCTTTCATCAACTTGTTTGTATTGTACATAGCCCATTAGTCTTCGTTATTCTTTAATTCTGCTTGGTAGTTTAGTTGGATTGTTTTAGCATAGTAAAGAGTTTGTTGATTGAAATATGTTTGACTTAAGTTGACTTATTTTTGTTAATAAATTCTTGTATTTTAAGAACTTGTGTGAATTCATTCCGCGTGTGCAGAGTTTTGCTGTTCAATAATGTCAGAGCTTGGCTCATACTTTCAATTTTGTCCTAATACCATCGCCTTATTGGGCTGGTATTCACAGGACAACCCTTAACAGACCGAAATATTATTTAATGAATATTAAAGTATTAATATTAAAATATTCATAATTACAACACTTTCTTAATTTACAAACTGACTTGTGGATTACATTCAGATCAGATAATATAATTTTTGTTATTTTTGAAAAGTAATTTAGAATTGAGCAATTTTCCATCAGCACTAACTATTCCAAGAGGATATCTTGTTTGTCTGTCTTAGTGGGTTATTTTACACTTGCTGGTAATTGCAGTTTAAATAGCTTGTTTTATTCATATTTTGTTTACTGACAGCTATTTTATTATGAGGCCTAAATGTTGTGGCAGATTTCTGTAGATTAGTCAGTTACCAAAACAGATTTCAGCTGGGTGAAATTTCTCTTTAAGACCTATAAAAACATACAAGAACAGCATTAAAATGTTTTTTTTTTTTTTTTCCACCAATCCAGCCCTGAGTGATCATTTATTATATCAGGAGAAGATTAATGTTACGTCACGTGTTTGTAAAACAGGGTTATACAAAAATCTCCTTTCAGACCATTGTTGTGCAATAAACAAGCCACCACCAGCCCCCACCATTAAGAATGGCTTTGTTCGTTCATAACCTGCAAGTCGTGTTGCCGAGATCAACGGCTGTGCATGCTTTCAGATCATGCAGGTCACGGAATTAAAGGGGTGTCAGAAACTTTCAACCATAGGGATTTCCCTGTATCTGGCTGAGCTCGGTGTATATAGAAGCAAATTGTTACCATATTTCAAATGAAAAAGCATTTTCAGAAATGCTTTTTCATTTTAAGAATGAGGCTGCATTGTATCTCATAAATGAAATTAGTAATCAATAAGCCTATTTGCATTTTAATTTTCTTCAAGACTGTGCATTCTTTCACTTAATTAAAATGAAAAAGAAGACATTTGAGATTTATTTTTCAAAATGTACCCCAGCAAATAGATACCAAAATTCAATTTGAAATGTAAAATTTGAAAATGAAAAAGCATTTCCAGAAATGCTTTTTCATTTTAAGAATGTGGCTGCATTATTTGACCCATAAATAAAATTAGAACTCAATCATCCTATTTGCATTTTCTTCTTCACGACTGCACATTTTATGCCATAATCAAAAAGAAAACAAAGCAGACATTGCTTTTTCGTTTTCGTGGTCTGCCCGCAAAGTACTGCCCAGAACTCGAAAACAAAAAAGCATTCAGAGCGGCGGGCGCAGCAGAGTGACGTCAGCAGCCGCTCTTCCTCAGCTCCCTGCTGACCGAGCTACCCATCTTGTTCGGTAGGGGGCGCTGTGCACGTCTACATTGCATTACATTGCAAACGTGCCGAGAAATTGATTGAATTGCAGCAGGGCCGAGCTCAATGTGTGGCAGTGGCAGGCAGAACTGGTAGTTCAGGTGGCAGCCTTATAGCCTGGGACATCCAGCGTGTTTTTAAGCATTTATTTATAATTTTCTGTGAGTGACGATTCAGAATAGCCGCTCATGCTCTATAATAAACCGGCTGTTTGTGCAATAAATCTTCGTCATCCTTTCAACACGTCACACATACACATAGTGCTATTTATTTTCCATGTCAAGTAAATACAATCACCTTATGTTATGGGTCTAAAGCTGTTTATTAAATAATAATCAATAATGACATCCCATTTGCCAATAATCAGCATCAGCTTCCACAAAAACAGCGGCAACCGCATTGGCAAGCTTTTACGGCCGGTGTGGCACCTTCTGGCATCCTCGCGGAATCCCCTGCCACCCTGCGGCAGGCGGTGGCAGCTCCGGTGGCAGCTTCGGTGGCAGGCGGTGGCGGAACTGCCACCGCCTGCCAACGAAGTTGCCAGTTCTGCCTGCCACTGCCACAGCGCACACGTGCACAGCGCCCCCCTACCGAACAAGATGGGTAGCTCGGTCAGCAGGGAGCTGAGGAAGAGCAGCTGCTGACGTCACTCTGCTGTGCCCGCCGCTCTGAATGCTTTTTCGTTTACGAGTTCTGGGCAGTACTTTGCGGGCAGACCACGAAAACGAAAAAGCAATGTCTGCTTTGTTTTCTTTTTGATTATGACATAAAATGTACAGTTGTGAAGAAGAAAATGCAAATGCAAATAGGATGATTGAGTTCTAATTTTATTTATGGGTCAAATAATGCAGCCACATTCTTAAAACGAAAAAGTATTTCTGGAAATGCTTTTTCATTTTCAAATTTTACATTTCAAATTGAATTTTGGTATCTATTTGCTGGGGTACATTTTGAAAAATAAATCTCAAATGTATTTTTCTTTTTCATTTTAATTAAGTGAAAGAATGAGCAGTCTTAAAGAAGAAAATTAAAATGCAAATAGGATTATTGATTACTAATTTCATTTATGAATCAAACAATGCAGCCACATTCTTAAAATGAAAAAGCATTTCTGAAAATGCTTTTTCATTTGAAATATGGTAACAATTTGCTTCTATAGGTGTAGCAGTCCTCATTCAGGTTGTCCACATGCATTCAGGGTTTTAAATACAAGAAAGGTTGTTGTGAACCACCCCCAATGTTGTTATATGAGTCTGTTTGTTCTGATCAACATATTTCTCAGATCTGATGAACACTGAAGGATTATCCTGTGTCTGTACTCAGTGTGCACCTGCTAAATCTTGCTGCTGCTGTAACTTTTGTCTTTGCTTTGCATCATAGCACAAGGTAAAAGGAAAAGTATGTCCATGCACTACACAGTCTTTGCACAATGTACTTCAGGGCTTCTTTCATAAGTCCTGAGTGTAGTGTGATGTGGAGGCCATCAGCCTCTGACACTACTGGGGTAGTAAAGAAGCCCAGGTTGATTTAAACTCTTCCTGCCTCAATTTATTCTAGTCTAATTTTTCTTTTGGCCTCTTTTTTTCCTCTGTATTTTATCACAGATATGTTTAGGAATTTTCACTGCTCGGTTTCAATGTAAAAGGTTCATGTATTGTATGCCAAAAATGCCATTGATGCTGCAGGACTGATACATTTTATTACTTGTCAACACTTGTAAAACCCCTGTATCTAAATCCTAATTAGAGCTCTGTCACACTACAGAGCTTCACAGGATGTCTGATATCCAAAACATTTGCTGTTAATGTGGCCTCACTGCCACATAAATACTTTATTCACAAGAGCCTTTTCACTCGGACTTCATACCTCCTCTCATATCACAACACTGTTTAACATAAACACACTTGGATCTTGAGATGCACCTCTGTATTGTTTTTGGTTTCTATTTTAAGCTTCAATTTGGCTTCTGCTCAAATTCTGCTGCCTCAATCCCAAATTGTGTGATTTTCTGAAGTTGCACATAACACCTTTAAAACTGCTGGTTCTGTTAATTGAATAAAATGTGGATTTTGAACCCAGGACCTTCTTGCTGCAAGGTAACAGTGCTAACAACTGCACCACTGTGCAGCCCTCTTGAATTTTTCATTGTTGTTAAAAATTACATTTAATGTCTATTTAAACAAATATGTTTAAAACAAACATGCTGTTGTGTAGTGTTCTAAAATTTTCCCTTGACTGTGTCTACTATAACAATACTAACATAAGACAACTTCTTGGTAACACAGTCAGCAGGCAGCTACAAAGAAAGAGAGTTGTTATAATTCTGTTATTTTTAATAGTCCGCAATTAGTTAGAGGTCTTCATCACTCACTCGCGCAGGGTTATCAATTGTAGCCATTGGATTGTTCTTAGTGTATCTTTACTTTTACACCACAAGATGGCAGAAGTGCATATCGCCCCCCAGATTTCTGTTGTGCAGTAGCACACATAAAGTAGTCTTTCCTGTTTTCTTCTTTCTTTAGAATATGAAATATGTCGCCCTTGCTTAAACTATACAGAAAAATCCATGTTCATATTTATTATTTAGTAGAGTCTCTACTTTAAGCTAGTTTTCTCATTACTCTCATTTGAATGCATGTCTGTATTTTTGTTGAGATATTAATAATCCTGAATCCTCACAGCCTAATCATCTTTTGAGGATTTTCCCTAGGTTATTCAAAAAAGGATTTTATTCTAGCCTGGTTTTTGCAGCTGCTTTGAGTGTGAGACAGATGGTGTCCTGGAATATCTCCTCCCAGATCCTGACCAGAGCATCACTGAGCTCCTGGACAGTCTAAGAGGCAACCTCGCGGTGTTGGATGGGCCTAAACATGATGTTCCACAGATGGCCTGCAAGAAGACGTTGAGCCCTCAGGCCCCTCCTCATGAAGTCTGCTTCTAATGGTTTGGTCAGAAACATTCACACCAGTGACCCACTGAAGGTCACTTTGTAGTGCTCTGGCAGTACTCATCCTGTTCCTCCTTGCACAATTCAGCAGAAACTGGTCCTGCTGATGGGTTAAGGACCTCCGACAGCCCTGTCCAGATCCGCTAGAGTAACTGCCTATCTCCTGGAATCTCTTCCATGCTCTTGAGACTGTGCTGGGAGACACAAAACACTTTTGAGCAATGGCACATATTGTGCCATCCTGGTGGAGTTGTACAATCTCTGTAGGGTCCAGGTATCGCCTCATGCTACCAGTAGTGACACCCACCCTGGTGAAATGCAAAACTAGTGAAAAGCAGTCAAAAGAATTAGGGAAAAAAATATCTGTGGCATCCACCTGTTGTTGGGTTTGCCTTATTGTTGCCCCTTTGGTTGACCTGTTGTTAGCTTTCACCAAAACAGCAGTCAATAATTAACAACCCCCTCTACTACTTAACTGACCAGATCAATATTCCAGAAGCTTAACTGATTTGATATTGTACTCTTAATAAAATAGGTTTCTTTAATTTTTTTTGAGCTGTGTATCATTAGACACGTTTTTAACTCACAAGGACAATGGTTTCTGAAATCTGTTTCCAGTTTCAGCCAGTTGACTCCTAGAAATAACACAGATGCTTAACCCAGATGAAAACAAAATGACTGTGAGCTGCAGCTGTTACTGCAGATATATATTTTGTATGAAAGTCATTTAGCTACATTTTATCACAGTAGTACGGAGCCCGCGAGGGGACATGGAGGAATTTTTTACTTTTGCTTTTCGCTCGTAAATGGAACAGCAGCACAGATGTCAAACTGCTCACAAAACAAACAGCACTGATATGGCATTGGTATGGTTTATTTGTCATATACAGGTTAACGTTAACAGGCAGTCAACATTGCGATTAAATGCTTAGGATAAGAAGAACCGTTCAAGTTACAACAAAAACAAAAGAAAAAATGGCGTACACATCATGCAGCAGCAATAAGCAAATAAAGTGTCACAGATGTGGTTTAGTGCAGTAATATTGTCCAGAGTTCAGACGTTTGACAGCTTGTGGATAATAACTGTCTTTAAGTCTGATTGAATATCTTTTTATTTAAGGCCGATTTCAAAATAAAGCTCAATAAATCTCAAAAACGGGTGAAGTGTTTGTTCCATTTTTGCAGTTATCTGGTTTGGAAACTCTCCCACAAAGTATTGTGAGATAACGCAAAGACTATTGCGTGAGAACGTGAAAATTATTGTGTGGGAACGCCAAAGTATTGCGAGAAAATGCAAAAGTATTGCGTGGAGACGCAAAAGAAAAAAATTAACCCATGTCCCTTCGCGGGCTCCGTACCATACAGTAGGATGTGAGTAGATAATAGAAAAATACTTTATTGGTTGGAAAAGCTGGAATAAACCAATATGACTCATAAAGCGTCCCAGACAGCTCCTTTTATAAAAAATAAAATAAAAATTACATTAAAATAGTGAAGGAGCAAAACAAACAGCAACTTTTTAATAGATACACAGCTCCCTAAAATATAAATTTTTTGCCAGCCCAAGCACTGTTTTAGTGAGTTGGTAATGCTGCAGCAGCGCTAAATCTCAAAGCATATTTACATTGAATTCTGATCTACATAACTCCTTCAAACACTCAGCCAAGTTAGATGATTCCCTTCAGATAAGGTGGCAGGATGCCTGAGCTACGGCACAGTGTGGACATGAAGTCTGCCCTTGGTTTGTTACCTGCCATATGGCTTTCCTAATCAGTGCTGTCTCTGCTGGTGCAGCTCCAGTAGGGTGGGATGGAGGCAATGTGTGTGTGTGTGTGTTTTTCGTGTTGATGTGTGTGTGTCAGTATGAAAGAGAGTGAGCTCAGAAATAGGTAGTGCTACCTTTGCCTCATGCTTAGCAAACCAAATGTCAGGGAAACAAAATTACATCTACTCAAGGCAAACAAAGTAGGTGGAACCTAAATATCACACGGATTAACAAAGCTGATTGTCTTTTTTAGTCTTATCTGGAAATAACATATAATATATGTCATTTATTCTGCTTTTTAGGCCTACTTTAAAAATGTAGCACTTACAAATTTACATTTTGTCCTTGAGTGTCCAAACATAAATGAAGACTTAGTTTCATTTCATACAATCCTTATACCCCAGTGACTCTGGAAGATGTGATGGTCCCACATAAAATGTAACGTTTTCTCACACTTCCGAGCGTTACTCACTTTGGGACATCGGATAGTTGTAACTTAAACCATAACTTGTTTCTAATTAATTTGTTTAATTATTTTACCACTTTAAGATTGTCATACAGGATTGAGATTTAATTCCCAGGTGCTCAGTTGATCCTTTATGAGGGAAAAATGTAAGGATATGATAATATAATAAAATAACGTACCTGGTCATGACAGAACAAGGTGAATTCTACCACACCAATCTCAGAAAACATGAACCTTTCACAATGTAAAACATCAAAAAGCGACACTTCATGATAGGACTTCATGTTCCACAAACTCCTCAGGTTTGGACACATGTAGCATGTGTTTTTCAAAACACCAGCATATATGGCAAGATATTAAACTGTGTGACAGTAGCTTTAATGTTAACTTCAATTATTTGAAAACTTTGTCATTTCTTCACCTATAAAGGATTAAAACCAGCTTCCAATAGTTATAGCTCTACTTATAACAAAGTAATCCTGATATTAGGTTCTAAACTACAAATATGACAAGCCAATACTAATCTGGTAAGTTTGTTTTTATTGCCGTCTTCACATCATAATTCTTTAAAATGATAAACAAAGAGGAACCTGGTGAGAAGAAAGATCTAAGCTGAATTGTAGGTTTTAATAAATAAGTGATGATTGTCATGATTGGACTGTTGTCATGAATAGATGTTCCTTTATTCGTGTTTGGATACATGTTGATGTTGGAGTTCCTGTTCAGATGAGCACTGTGCAGGCCTCTGGAGCTCTGAGTTAGCTGTGTGCAGCAGTGCAGGGTTAATCTCCACTCTGTGTGTTTGCTTCCTAACAATATTGTCATCCACAGGGGCAAGATGATCCATGGTGTAATAATTTTCATATAGCACTCTGGGCTCAGACAAATGTGTTGTTTTCGCTTTATAAATAGTTAGTTTCATTACTTATGCTTTCACTGAAGGTGGATAATTAGAATTTTGACTTCCATAATCACAAACACACTTAAATTCATGATTTTTAGGGGAAATGTAAAGATCTTTCTAAATACAAACAGTGTCATTCATTATATTTTCTTTACAGTTGCAGTACCAGTTTCTAACCCACAGAGGGTACAATTTGGCTTTTGGTTTCACTGCTCACATTGTTTTTTTTATATCTTTTCTTTGACTACCTGCCATGATCAGTTTATCATAGATAAAAGGAAGCAATGTGCAATCCTTTGATTCACTTAAAATTACAAAATTATGTCTTGTGTTCATTCATACTGTGGTTGCACAAATACAGCAGGGGGTTTTATTCATCCCCTCACCTTATTTTGGGCTGATAAAATACATCTGCTATAAGCCTAAGTTTATGGTGCAGAGGATGGCAAAGGCTTGCAGAATACTGTATCTCACTGTAGGCAGTGGACCTCTGCCAGCAAACACACAGGAGACTCTCTCTGTGTTACAAATGTAGAGGTGGATTCTGCATGAGCAGTAATGTAAAAAAAGCATGAGTACAGTTGGCTGGCTTGTTGCATTATCTGCATCTGCAGAGGATGTGTTAATAAAACTGATTCAAAACTGATCCTCACTGACCAGATTGTAGTCAACAGCAGATGAAAAGTGTTTCAGACTAATAATGTAGAGGTCTAAAACAGAGATCCCAAGTTTGAAACTCTGCAATTTTGTATTTTTTGGCATGTTATCTGCTGATTAATTATCCAATTGAAAGACTTTACAGTTAGATTAATAGTTAAAAGCATTTATATATGAAAAGTGAAAGAGATCTGGCACTGTTATAATAATAAGCAATGAGATTCTGTTTATTTTACCTCAGCATTCTCCACGGCATGACTATAAACTGTCTGACTCAAAAGATCACATTAAGTCAAAGTGGGGTAAGTTGGATCGAACCAACAGTAAGGTGGAGGAGGGTGGGTACAAAAACGTGATCTCATTTCTTTTTTTTTTTTGCTTGCTAGTTAAAAATTACGAAGCGAATTATGCATGCTTTTTAAATTTGTTAGGCTGCAGGAAGTCATCACATTTCTTTGGGTCAAAAATTCGGGTATGCAAAAACCTAAGGTTGCTCTTTCAATTTTAAATATAGAGAAGAGCTGCTTGGGTTGCTCCATTGTTCTAGCACCTTTAATTGTTTCTATGACATTTATTGAACACTAGATTTTCATACAGACTTGAGCAAACATTTTCAATACAAAATGCTAAATTTTGTATTTTTTTCTCTCTTATTGCAGAAAACATAACCCCCTTTTGTTTTTCTTTTTATAGAGTAACAAAAACATATAACAACCTGATTTTAGCTTTTGAATTAGTCAGGCTATCTGCTTGGGTAGCCTGCCTGCAGCCAGAGCTGTCACTCATGGCTTGCTTACTACAGTTTTAAAACAACATTGCACCAATAACACCGTTGTCTCCTACAGTCTGGACTTCAGTAACACTCTTTTTCAGCAAGGGTCTGCAGAGACTCAGTACATTGAAAGCTCTGCAGCTAAGTTCCTGATGAGTGTGAAAATATGAACATATCACACCAATTCTTTACTCCTTCCACTGGCTTCCTGTTTTCGCTAGGTCTTCCTCCATCATGAAACACACCCTCTGGTCTACTCAATCATACCGCCTCTCCATCCCTGGGACAAAGCTAAGCACCATGGAAGACAGGGCCGTCTTTGCTTTTGTGGAATGCTAGACTCCACAGACAGTTTTGAAAAAGGACATTAAACATTTTACTTTAGCACAACCTTTGGTTTTAAATTATTTTCTTGCAGGTATAGTTCTGAGTTGAATGTTA
The DNA here is from genome assembly GCF_021462225.1 of Girardinichthys multiradiatus. Classification (NCBI taxonomy): domain Eukaryota; kingdom Metazoa; phylum Chordata; class Actinopteri; order Cyprinodontiformes; family Goodeidae; genus Girardinichthys; species Girardinichthys multiradiatus. The sequence continues at coordinate 31,497,029 of NC_061805.1, forward strand.
ATTTTTCTTTAATGACTTTAATGATATGCTTTATCATTTTATTCACTCTTAATGTTATTGTTTTAAAATCTGTAACACTGAGATTTTTAAATATAAAACACATTTAAAGTTGTTTTATCACCATCATCAATAAGAGTGATGGATCATGCTCTTTTAGTTTTCACACAGTGACTAACAGTTTTTCTTAACTGAAATATTTCTATACAGTTATGTTTGTCTTTCTTATAAACAATGCAAAAGAAAATGTAGCAGGGTGTGTGTGAATGTAACCTATGGAAATTATATGATGGAACATTTGCAATTTGTGACTTTTGAAAACCCTGCCATACCTTGATACCTTGCCCATGTCTTTGGGTGTCACTTTGCCAAAGGCCCACAAAAAATATTAAACAACCAGCTCCCATTTTTAGTTTTTTAATTACAGTTTTAGACAGAAAACACATATTTGAAATATTGTAACATTATAAAATACTAGATAAGTCACACAAATGACACTTGATTAATTTATTCTGGCTAAGTTAACTGATTAAGAAATAAACTAGACTTTGACAGTCATGGTCTGTCAGTAAGGTCATTATACTTGTCGGATTACCACTTACTACCTTGCTTGATTCCATTTCAGCTGACTCAGTCTTGGGTTATGATGGTCATGTCTTTTGTACAACTGTTAGTTTTATCAGAACATCTTCCAACCTGCTGCTCCTTGTTTTCCCTGTTTGTGTTCATCACTTCTCAACTTTGGTTTCCATAAAGGCCAGTACAGACCCATTCAAAAAATTAGAATGTTATAGAAAAGTTAATTTATTACAGTATTTTACTAAGTGAAACGCATTATATAGTAGGGGTGGGCCACATTGACTTATAATTATATTAAGATATTTTGTGGCATTTATTGTGATAACAATAAAAGTGTAATGGAAAACATTTACAACTTCTTTACAGTCTTTTTTAGGCAATTGTATGGCTGTGAATGCATGTTAAAGCAATCATAGCCCCTACAAACACAAGTACTGCTCTTAAATAAGCATACTAGTTTTTAAATATGCTTCTTTAGGATACCAGTTACATAAAGAAGTGTTAATTTTATCACTGAACTCCACTCAGTAACTGCATTTAATCATATTTTGTAATTTATTTACATTTATTGATGCTGTCACTGAACTAACAGTGGAGAAAATTATAAAAATAATTCTGAAAATACCAGACTGTTTTTGAGGTTTTCAAACATGAATTGGAATTTATTATTGTCACAATAAATCAAAATTCTTATCATGATAAGAAATGTTTTCATGATGAATGATAATTCAACCTGAAGAGAAGACAGGGATGGAATTAGAAAAGTTTATTAGTGAATGTTTATATCTTTGGCGCTTGGACCCCAGTGGAAGAGGTGAATGCTGAGAATGACATGCGCTTGAATGAACATCTTAGGGTTAGATTTAGAGATGTCTTCCCCCCTGGGATCCGATCCCGGTGGTGGAGTGGAGGCCTGAGGAGATTTGGAAGGAGTTTGGAAGCCAAATGGTGGAGATGGGGCTGAGGAGGGTCAAAGTTCAGCTGCAGAACGGAGGGTTCCATGGATGAAGATCTTCTCAAGTGGAGCCTTGAAGGATGATTGGCCGGGGAGAAATGCAGACTTGATGCTGATTGGTGGAGCAGAGCCGCATAGAGGAGTAATTAGATGAAGCTGGAGGTGATGGTGAGTCTTCCATGTTGAATTTTGGTTTAAACTCCATGATAAATACTCGCCACTATTTCATAAATGAATTGCATAATGACTGATGTTTTCAAACCTTTATTTCTGTTAATTATGATGATTCTCCACTTACTTTTAATTAAAATATGACATTTAAGAATAGAATAATCAGACCAATAAAAAAACATTTTCAATACAGAAATGTGGGCTTAATTGAAAGTTTGTTTAATACCTGCTTAAAGGTTATTGTTTTCAAGAGATGCTTTTTATCTGACAAACAAACCTTATTGGTTCTAACTTATTGAATAAGACTTACATTTTTTTTAAGTTCCTTTGGTTCTTTCTGATATACTTGTCTTTTTGTTCTGATTATCATAGAAGACCACAGAAGACCTTAGGTATCAGACATCCTTTTTAGTTATACTTTACATTTGAATGCCCTTTGACTTGCAAAACTGTCTACAACTCTCTTGCAACATTTTTTGACTTCTTGTTTAGCTTTTACTTATCACTTTTCACATAAAAACCACTGCCTTGTGAGTTTAAACTTCTTGAGTTTTCACTGAATCTGGCTGCTTATCCAAGGTAAGTCTCCGTGTTTTGAATGGGCTGTCTGTCCTGTCTCTTTTCACTTTAGTAGATTTCTGTGATTGTTTGTGTGTGCCTCTGTTAGGTCCCATACACTGTTTCTGGAGAAGCAGTAGAGCGGTTAATGTGCAGGTGGGTGCTGGCTATCACACTGAAGGATTTCAGGCAGTAGCTGTGTGTTTCTTTGTCCCCCTCGGGTCTCTACAACCTGTCTTTTTGAGTGCCATGCAGGATCAGATTGTTTGTATACAGTAGATGAATATGTGTGCTTTTGTAAGACCTGAAGAAGAGGTTTTAAACAAATTTGCAGAGTTTATAAAATGTCACATGGCTGCAGTTAAGGATCTACAAAGCTACCTTGACTACTGTTATATCATTATCATTGTAGTTCATTATAGTTAGCTGGAACATCTATATTCATGTCAGTCGAACCTTTATTTGATATATTCTTTAATTTACTTTTGTTGACTATAGGCCTGCCACTATTAGCACAAAGCTGGCTAAATCTTGTTGAGTCTAATCTATTTCCTTGTTGGAAAAATTAATTGAGCTTCAAAGGATATGTTAAAAAAAACCCAAAAGAAGTAGGTTAAATGGGCAGCTCAGACCCTAGAGGGTATACATGGTGTGAAGGTGATCAGGCACAGAGTATCAGTATCAGTATCAATATCACTTTATTGTGTCCCCTTAGGAAAATTCACCTTACAGCAAGGTGGGACAAAAATAAACAAAGAAAATACCCATGTACAGAAACTATCAGCCAATGAATCAGAAACAATAAAATCAATAAACATCCATATACCAGTAAATTTTAAGACAGGCTGAACAACAAATAACTTGTTGTCAATGACAACTCCCAGATATTTATAGGATAGAACATTCTCCACAGGTTTAAGGCCCTACAGCTATACTGCTGGAATTTTTATCCATACCTTCTTGAAAGTTGTAATAATATTTTAAAGATGCAAAGCTACATAAGTACAGAATGCCCCTTTTATTTCTATATCAATGTAGTTATGCTACGGAGCTGTATACAGACTGCAGTCTGTATTGCGCGGGCCGTAGTGTGTACAGTGCTCGGTGGTGTCTGCTCTGTCGCGCTTTGGGCCCTGCGCAACGCCACCCTGGCCTTGCCATCGCGGCGCTCTGTGTGGTGGAGGGCAGAATATGGCAGGAGTGCTTGGAGCAGGGCTGTGTGTGGATCTTGCACTGTGTGGATGTGTCTTCATTGGCTTTTTGGGGGTGGAGCCCATCTGTGGGAGTGTGCCCCTGTGGGGAGGGGATTCATGGCGTTTGGGTTCAGGGGTATGTGTTTGATATCTGTGTCCTGGTTGGGAGTGGCCCCGTGGAGAAATTCATGTTCGGGTTCATATGGGGTGGGGGGCTCATGGAGTTGAGATTGGAATTCATTGGGGGGTTGAACTGTTTCGTCCTGGGACGGCTCTGGTTGGCAGGCTCGTTTGGATCAGGTGGACCCCTCTTTTGTTCGTGCCCCTGTCTCCGGATGAGGACAGGGATTGGGGACTGGGGTCGAAGCGGGGAGTCGGGGTCTGGGCCAGGATCGTTCAGGTTCGGGTGGTGTCGCCATTAGTTTGGTCTGGTGCTAGGGCTATCTGCCTGTCTCCACCCCGGAAGGAAGGGGACCACCTTTTGGGGGCTGGTTGCTGGTGTATTAGTGGTTCTCGAGGACCGGGGCTAGGTGCGTTGGTGTGTGCCGGCTCACTCCCGGTGGCTGCTTGCCAGTGCCTGGATCCCCCGGCTCTGTCGGGCCTCTGCTTGGGGGTTGATGTGTCTAGGGGTCTCTGGGTCCATGGCTGGATCTGCTCAGGCATAGACAGCTGCCAGTGTGGCCTGCGGGCTCGTCACTGCAGCTCCCTTAGGAATCTGCACTGTGGCCACTGGGTGGTTCCCCTTGGGCTCTCCTCTGCTCTTCTTTGGGGTGGTTGTGGTAGTCCTGGCGGTGGTCCTCTAGGGATTCCTGAATTCTGAGGGTCTTTGGATGTCTGTGGCTCAGATCTCGTCCGTGTGTGTCTCAGGTCCAGGGGGGCAGGTCTGTGGCTCCTCCTATTCCATATGTTTATGGAGAAACCTTATATACACAAGGTGCGCTCACACTTACACCCACAGGTGTTTGGATTCAGGTGTTAACAGATACACGGATGTTCTATATTGAGCCGAAGTTACCACCAAATGCATCTTGCATTCATTAGTACCTTGCACGTTTCTGTAGCATTGCTGTTGTTTCTGCAGGGTTAGAAGCAGTCTTCTAGTATCTTGTATTCTCTTTATTCTTCATTCTCTCCTAAAAAAAAAAAGAATTGTCTTGTTGCTGAAATGTGCTAAACACACAAACTTGCCTTGTCTTGCCTTGACTTGTCTATTTATATAGCACCAATTCACAACAAATGTCATCTTGTTTAAAAAAGAAATTAATATATACATGAATAAATAGTCCATTAAAACCAATCACACAGACAGAATTGAAGTCAGTTACATAAATTTGATCCTAGTTATAAAACAATGCTGTGAAGTACACATTATTATTATTATCATATTATTATATCCACAAAGAAAATAGGCTTGTCTGTCTTTGGAGGACATTTATCTCAACAAGGTATATCCAGGTTCAGTTCAGCCCAAATATTTTCAATAGGCTTCTGCCTTTGTTGTATAAAAATCAAATGTTAAACTTTGTTGGTTAATTCAGCTTAAACAAAGCTTAACAAAACTGATAAAATAATATTAACTGTTCAGCAGGTTCTTGCTGGTGATTCATTCTGACACATTCCCCAGGGGTTCAATATTGTGATGGATCTGTTGCCACAGAGCTGTCAGCACCATCAGTATTTGTGTTTGTTTGTGTTATAGCAATGCCCCATGAGCAAGTGATTTGTGTGGTAGCATTGCAGTCAGAAAGCAATATCACCACTCTTATTTATTAGTATGCTGCAGTGTAGAGAAGTGCATCAGATCAGCGGTGATGGTAGAGCAGAAGGAAAAAACTGTTAGACAGCAAGTACTTGAAGAAAAAATGCAACATGGAACATTCATGGACTTTTTCTCTATTTTAATATCTTGCAAAGCCTTTTATTCATGGGTATCCCACCCTGCATTTGTTGTTGCCAGTATAAGCCCAAAATGTCATGTTCCTTTTGGGGCATGACATTTTCTGATACCAAATCCCAGTCCATTACTACATTAAAGATAACAGAATCATATCACGCATATACTTGAAATGTATTGCTTTACAGTGCAATAAAATGTTGAAATACATTTCATTAGTATTACGAGGATTTTGATCCCCTCACCAATGACATTATGGATGCCTGTTGTTTTTTCCAGCCAGTGACAGATATCTTACCCCAGCGGTTTCTCCAGGTCAGGTTCTGAAAATCAGATGCTTTATTAGCTGCCCCTGTGAACATGGTCCCTGCTATGCAGTCAGTTGATGTCTGTTTCAAGCATCTGTGCTTGACTGATCTAGACAGGGCCCATGCTACAGGGCAATTTTGAACTGAAGTTGCTGCATTATTTGGAGTCATTTCTAAATTGAAGCCCAGGTTCTACATAGCATGAGATGTTGCACACATGACACAAAATGGCTGTCCAAAGTAAAATTCCACCACAAAAAGACTTGTTCATGTGAAACTTTAGGCAGCTTTCTAAAGGGCATCCAGGAAAATAAGGCAGGTGCACCTTTCAATAGACAGCCCCAGACAGAACCTGAACACATAAAGGAATGTTAGGTTCAGTGATGAGTTTATCAGAGATTACACAACAAATATATGAAGGGTAGAGGATGAAATGGCCTGCCTGCAGTCTTGACCTCAATCCTATTTAACACTAGTGGGATCAACTAGGGTGTGCTGTTCATGCCAAACTGACCAACAAAACCACATTGTCTGACTTGTTGTAAAATGCTGTTTCAAGAGGATACCATCCCACAGGAGTGTGTGACCTAGCTGGTGACCAGCTTAAGGAATATTTTCTTAATGTTTTTTTGCAGCACTAGTGGCCTTTATTTTGTCATTTTTTGACAGTGAGCTGATAAGAAAGGGGTGGAGAGTCTAATGCTGCACTGTTTATAAGGAAATAAACAGGCTTTCAAATGGTAAGAGATTATTTGCCAAAGTATTGTAACAACAGAGAAATAATCAACATAACAAAGATTTATTTTCTTTTGTGTTAGGATGACATGTTGAGTAGACAACCCTACTTTCATGAAGTGGTTCAAATTATTATTGCAATTAATACTAGAAATCACTGCAAGTTCAAAGGAAAAAATCTGAAATATCGGAGAACAAACTAGTATTTATATTTTTTTCTTATTTTCCTTAATTAAAGCTTAAATGGAATACAAAATATGCCAGGTACAAAAATGTGAAATACTGTAAGCACAATTGTTCACCAGCTTTAAGGCTGTATGTATTTGCAAGCACTCCGGAGCACATGTGATGGCATGTGTGTGGACCCTGCGTGTGTTAGTGTGTCTAAAATGTCTGTGTGAACTATATGTGTGATGTAAAGTGAGCTGTGCGAGAGAGATGTTAAAGGATCGTTTTTGCCTGTGCCAGCAGTTTCAGAGGGAGGAGGATGGAGGGAGAAAAAAGGAAGGAGAAGGGAGGGGTGGGAGGCAAAGAGAGCAGGAGAGGAAGACCAATACCAGTAAACAGGTGCCAGCTCCATTAGTAGCCATTCTCCTATGCACTTGTTTTTCTATGGAATTTACATCATTAGAAACAGTACATATATATATATATATATATATATATATATATATATATATATACATATATATATTACAAATAACCCCCCTTTAAACCACTGTTTATGTTTCATTCAACTAAAAAATATGAGTTAGGGAAACAAATAAAGCAAAGCTTTTAATCATTGTTCCTACTTTCCAACAGATGTGAAATAGCTCCTAATATCGTTCCCTGCTTCACTCTGAAAGAAACATGCACACTGCACCAACAGCCTTGCATGGGTACCGACCCTGTCTGCTGCAGCGCCTGAACATTACCGAGGGGAGTAGGGAGTAAGCGAGTAGCCCCCCCCCCCCAATACAATGCATGTTTTAGATTTTTTTTATATGTGTGCGTGTATGTGTGTGATTGGCTGGGGTGATGACAGGATCCCTGCACAGCCTAGCAAACGATCCTACCCAGATGGATACACAGTATGAGATACTGGAAAATTAAATACAGGAAAAGGAAACAAAATCAATGCAGCATGAGAAGGGAGAACTGACTTTGATTTAAAGGTGCTCCTGCTATTTGCCAACTGTCAGTTCATCCCCTTGCAATCTTTGTTGATGGGAAGGGTGGCAGGAGGATCGAAGCCATTTTACAGCATGAGGAGAAGAGATGTAGGGAAGGAAAGTAGCTATAAAAGAAGACAAACCTGTTTGTGCACTGTTATATACCCCCTCTGTCTTTGGATTAGTGGAGGAAGGGGACCTGGGAGGAAAAAAACTGAGCACAGAAATTGAGATAGGGAAGAGTGTGCAAGTGAGAGAGGGAGGGAGAGGAAGAGAGCTGCGCTGCAGTAGCATCCCACAGCAGACGGCTGAGGAGTGCTGCTGTGTGTGTGTGACTGCACTACTGAAGAGGAGGAGGAGGAGGCAGAGGGTGAGCATGCTCACAGACTCTGCAGGGCCACAGAGGAACAACAGTCAGCAGCAGTGCTAGTGTTGGCCCGCATCAGGTAGGAGACCCAGTGCCCATTCCCTCTGCAAGACCGGGCACACCAACACCGCAGAGACCCGCACCAACAATACCACCAACATGGCACAAGCGGCCAAACATCTCCGCAAGAACAAGGATTTAGAAGCCCAGTTGGAGAAGGAAGAGAAGGAGAAGGAGGAAGAGAGGCTGAGAAAGAGGAGTCGCTCCCGGGATAAAAAGCGCAAGGTACTGGGACCATTCACAGGTGGGGGGCAGGCAGGGGTGGGGTGATGGGAGGGTGGCAGGAAGGGTTGAGACGACCCTCCTGCTTTCTCTGTCATGCTACGTCAGGGGGTGCCAGGGCACACATGGGAACCCTGTTCTGAGTGTGTTTCCACTGTGTGTACACTGAAACACATGTATGTCCTGTGCATACAGACACGAGGAAATGGTAGAACACACTGCATGCTATCCTACTTCTGACTGCTTTATCAGCTGTCTCTGTACGTTTTCTACCCTCTTTTCTTTCTTTGTCTTCACATTGCAGTAAGAAATATTCTTCCACCAGGACAGTAAGCTTGCTTGACTCTGCAACAGACCCTCTCTCTTCCAGTTTTTTTTTTCTCAGTGAGGAATTGTAATGACTGCAGAGCAATAACCTGCAGACTTCTGTCTGACTGAGAAGTACTGGGCAGAGCCCAATAACTGGCAAGGTTTGCTGTAGCAATAAATCTGCCCTCTCACATCATCAGGTCTGCTTCTTTCCTCTGGACGCTTGCTGCTTTTCAATGAAACTCAGAAATGAAAATGAGTCATTCGCACATCGTGTATTGGTGGTAAAACTGTTCATTGCTACATGAGTCTAGCCGTCCTGTGAGTGTGCTATGTGCCAGGTTAGCTGTAAACCTATCTGACACTGATGCAGTAGAAACAATGTTATAGACAGAAACACAGCACAGCTTTGTCTTTCCCAAGGAGGGGAGGCTGGGCTCAAAGGCCACTTTAAGGACTTCATCAGGTGTATTTGAACAAGATCTTTCATTAAACAAATACAAAGTCATAAAGGTGATAGGTGGAATTAGTTATAGGCTGTTATAGGTTTCCTGCTCTTTTTAACTTATTTTTTAATGGAAACTAGTCACCACAGTGACACACATAACATCACTCTGTCTCTGACTTTTGTGAGTTGTTGAATCCCAAGTTCAGCTTCCATTGTTCTTTTTTTCACCTCCATATTCTTTGAAAGGCAAGACCTCATCTACCTTTCATGTCTGAAAGTTAGTGCAGAGATGACTGTGTGTGCATGTTGCATTGGTGAAAGAGTGCAGTCTGAGTATTTCTGGAAGACGAGGTTCAAGAAGGGGAAGCCTGCTGCTCTTACGTATGAATGAGGGTGCGATGGGAGTGCTGTGAAGGGTGCAAAGGCAGTCCAACTTTGACTTAAAGTGTGTGGTGTTTGATCTGAACATTTCTTATCTCTTATGTAACCACCCAGCTTGAGTCTGGGAAAAGCACTCCGCTCCTTCAGCTCTTCTTCATAACCTCTCCTTCTCTCCTTCCTTTTTTTAACACTGGCTTATAGACATTCCTGGTTTCTCAAGCAGATCTCAATACTGGAGGGATTCTTTCTGTCACTCATTGTTTTCTTTCTGATGCCTTCAGCTCTTTCTGCAGGCTGTGATTCACACTTTGAATGACTGTTGTGTCTGTCAAAAGACCAGTATTGTCCTCCATATTTTTTCTTTGGTTGGTTGGTCTTTAGCACTAATCTTCACTTCAGGAAGGTCTCTGTCAACAGGTTTCCAGTTATTGTAAGATTAAAATTCTACTTGTGAAAAAAACATTTAAATGTTGCTGTATCGACTATGTCTCCCACTACAGTATTTGCTGTCATGTCAAAAGAAATGTTTGCATATTGTTGTTTTGTCTTTATTCTATCTCTGGAGGGATTTAATTACAAGTAATCACCAAAAATTTACTTTTATTTTTCATTAAAAGATATGAACAAAAATGTTTATTCTAACTAAGGAAAAAGTTAGAATACTTTGGTTGAAATAACTTAAGTGAGACCCTTCTCATAGTCATCTACCACTCTCTGATATCAGGATTGTCTGAGGAAAGTTTGTTCCACTCCTCCTTTTCAGCTGTGAGATGTTTGAGGGGTTTCTTGCATGTACAGCCAGGTTCAAATCATCCCATTGAATCTTATTGAGACACTTCCTCCTCCCTGCTATACAACTGGCATAAGGGTCTTTTCCTGGAATTTTGTGATTGGTTTACACCAAACATGTCCTCGGTTCTGGCGTCCACATAATTCAATTTTACACTTACCAGTCCATAGCACATTATGCCAGAAGTCCTGTTTTTTGTCTAGGTTCTCTTTGGCAAACTGTACTCTGGCCCCTCATGTATTTCTTAGAGAGCAAATGTTTACTCTGACAGGCAATTAAAATTAAACTTGTGTAGAACCTTTCTAATTGTAAGACATGCACTTTCATGTCAACAGTAGCAGGAGCCTGTTGTTGGTTCTTAAATGGTATTGTATGGTTTTGGGAGACTGTTTTTAGCATCTTGCGCTCTGCTCTTTGGGCAAACGTGGTTGGAAGGCCAAACTTTGGCTTGTTGGCAGTTGTTTGCAATTTACTCCACTTGTAAGTAATTATTTTGTAAACAGAATAACCAATTCGTAATTCCTCTAAAATCTCTTGAATTCCCTTACCAGACTCATATGTCTTATATTCTAGGTTCTTCAAAGTAGCCACCTCTTGCTTTGATTACTGCTCCACACAATCTTGGCATTCTGTTGCTGAGCTTCAACAGGTAGTCACCTGAAATGGTTTTCCAACAGTCTTGAAGGAATTCCCAGAGATGCTTAGCACTTGTTGGCCCTTTCGCCTTCACTCTGCGGTCCAGCTCACCCCAAACCATCTCGACTGGGTTCAGGTCCGGTGACTGTGGAGGCCAGGTCATCTGGCGCAGCACCCCATCACTCTCCTTCTTGGTCAAATACCCCTTACACAGCCTGGAGGTGTGTTTGGGGTCATTGTCCTGTTGAAAAATAAATGATGGTCCAACTAAACGCAAACCGGATGGAATAGCATGCCGCTGCAAGATGCTGTGGTAGCCATGCTGGTTCAGTATGCCTTCAGTTTTGAATAAATCCCCAACAGTGTCACCAGCAAAGCACCCCCACACCATCACACCTCCTCCTCCATGCTTCACGGTGGGAACCAGGAATGTAGAGTCCATTCGTTCACCTCTTCGGTGCCGCACAAAGACACGGTGGTTGGAACCAAAGATCTCAAACTTGGGCTCATCAGACCAAAGCACAGATTTCCACTGGTCTAATGTCCATTCCTTGTGTTCTTTAGCCCAAACAAGTCTCTTCTGCTTGTTGTCTGTCCTCAGTAGTGGTTTCCTAGCAGATATTTTACCATGAAGGCCTGATTCACACAGTCTCCTCTTAACAGTTGTTCTAGAGATGTTTCTGCTGCTAGAACTCTGTGTGGCATTGACCTGTTCTCTAATCTGAGCTGCTGTTAACCTGCGATTTCTGAGGCTGGTGACTCGGATGAACTTATCGTCCGCAGCAGAGGTGACTCTTGGTTTTCCTTTCCTGGGGCGGTCCTCATGTGAGCCAGTTTCTTTGTAGCGCTTGATGGTTTTTGCGACTGCACTTGGGGACACTTTCAAAGATTTTCCAATTGTTCGGACTGACTGACCTTCATTTCTTAAAGTAATGATGGCCACTCGTTTTTCTTTACTTAGCTGCTTTTTTCTTACCATAATACAAATTCTAACAGTCTATTCAGTAGGACTATCAGCTGTGTACTGTATCCACCTCCAGGACAACACAACTGATGGTCCCAACCCCATTTATAAGGCTTGAAATCCCACTTATTAAACCTGACAGGGGACACCTGTGAAGTGAAAACCATTTCAGGTGACTACCTCTTGAAGCTCATCAACAGAATGCCAAGAGTGTGCGGAGCAGTAATCAAAGCAAAAGGTGGCTACTTTGAAGAACCTAGAATATAAGACATATTTTCAGTTGTTTCACACTTTTTTGTTCAGTATATAATTCCACATGTGTTAATTCATAGTTTTGATGCCTTCAGTGTGAAGCTACAATATTCATTGTCATGAAAATAAAGAAACCTCTCTGGTCTGTACTGTATATATATATATAAATATATATATATATCTGGTTGTGGCACTACTAAGTTTACTACTTACTGATAGTCATCAATAGTTTTCTTTGAATTTGTTGGCAATAAATCAGGCTTGTGTCAAGTGTGCTTTTTTATCTATCAGATATTTTATCCCAAACAGTGAACTGGGTGGCCACATAAATAAATTGAATTCTTTCCTTTGGTCATTTTCTACTGTGATGGTCTATTTTATATGTGGTATTTTTGGTGTTAGCTGCAGGAAATTCATTTTTCCTTTAGGTTTAACAAGGGGCAACGATAGCTTCTCCTAACTTGACTTTTAGAACCAAAAGCCTAATTTATTTTTATATTTAGAGCCTGTGAGCACATGAATGAAACCAACAAATCCTCATCAATGGGTGAAAGTAGCGTTTTAATTGGCTCCATGGTGTTGTGGCACTGTACAATGCAGGTCAGATGCTGAGCGGTGGATAATATTGTCCTTAAATTAATTTTATTGATGAGTTTGCTCCTCCTGAAAAATGAGCCTTGTCAGGATGTGAACATCGCCCATATTGTCTTGGTCAGCACCCATTGTCACCTCTTTTTGCATGTGCTTTTGTGTCCAGAAGCTTTGATGTGTCAGGGATTACCTTGTGACAGTGGCAATGAAGTTGTGCTTTGCTGCGATCTTAAGAATCTTAAGTCAACATGATGGAAAAAAATAGGAAAAACCTATTACCTGTGGTTTTTTGTGTTTTCTATTCTGGAGTATAAAAAATAGTTTAGGGACGCTTACGTAATCATAGAACGTGTGAATAATTTTTTTCATCTGTTGTATTGTGAGTTAATGCTACTGTTGTTTAAGTATATTTTGGACTTAATTTTAGTAGCTAATGATCTAAAGTGTTGTTGATAGTTTTGAGATAACATTCCTGTCTGTTTTTGCCAAAGCAACCAATATGGTTTTAATTCTTTTAATAAGACTGATGACATTTTGAGAGTAAAGTTAAGCTTTAAAATGATGCACACACCCTCTATGTTGAAAATGTACAAACATGTAAGCCTTTGCTAAATTTTATGTTGTGTTCCTTAATTGTTTTTTTTACCATTGCAGTGAATCATTGTGAAGCGTTGGGTATGAGTTTGGCAGTAAAAGTTCAGCATATCGGTGTTTTCCCTTTATTGTTCATGCCAAATAAAACTAGTCTGGCTGAAATGGACAGAAGTTCTTCTGTTTTTGGTTTGGTGCTGAACCCAGCGACCCAGCCTGTAAAGGAGTGTTACGGTTGGCAGCGTGATTGCTATCACCTTGTGGTAGCATTTGCAGCACATTACTACCAAACACAGATGGAGAGAACAATCTCTCAAAACTCAAATTGACTATGCGAATTTATACATACTAACAATCCCTCAAACTTTCTACAATGTTTGCCCATTCAAAGCAAATATTAGCATGATCCTTCAGCTCTGTAAATATGATGTGGTGCTCCCATTTCTTTGAAGCTTTCAAACAAAATATCTGAATAATCAGGATCAAGTTGATGGATCTCCCCACCAGTTTATTTCTAACCCGTTCCAAAGAGAATCAGGCTTACTGGCCTTTATTAGCACATCCGTCTACTTTGATTCTCCCCTGATGATTGCTGGCTATTGCTAATCTGTTATGTATTTTGGATTAAGTTTCCACTTCTTGTGGTTTCATAAGAGACATTTTGCCCCACTGTCCACAGGTCATGCACCAATCAGCCAGTAATCAAAACTGGCATATTTTCCCTTGATCATCAAAAATCTGGTTGATTTTCTATTCCTTAAAAAAACTTTTAGAAAACTTCCACTTATATTAGTTTTAAATGTATCAGTTAAGCATGTTCTTTGATGAAACTTATACGTTTAATAAAAATCTACAGGTCCTTCTCAAAATATTAGCATATTGTGATAAAGTTAATTATTTTCCATAATGTCATGATGAAAATTTAATATTCATATATTTTAGATTCATTGCACACTAATTGAAATATTTCAGGTCTTTTATTGTCTTAATACGGATGATTTTGGCATACAGCTCATGAAAACCCAAAATTCCTATCTCACAAAATTAGCATATCATTAAAAGGGTCTCTAAACGAGCTATGAACCTAATCATCTGAATCAACGAGTTAACTCAAAACACCTGCAAAAGATTCCTGAGGCCTTTAAAACTCCCAGCCTGGTTTATCACTCAAAACCCCAATCATGGGTAAGACTGCCGACCTGACTGCTGTTCAGAAGGCCACTATTGACACCCTCAAGCAAGAGGGTAAGACACAGAAAGACATTTCTGAACGAATAGGCTGTTCCCAGAGTGCTGTATCAAGGCACCTCAGTGGGAAGTCTGTGGGAAGGAAAAAGTGTGGCAGAAAACGCTGCACAACGAGAAGAGGTGACCGGACCCTGAGGAAGATTGTGGAGAAGAGCCGATTCCAGACCTTGGGGGACCTGCGGAAGCAGTGGACTGAGTCTGGAGTAGAAACATCCAGAGCCACCGTGCACAGGCGTGTGCAGGAAATGGGCTACAGGTGCCGCATTCCCCAGGTCAAGCCACTTTTGAACCAGGAACAGCGGCAGAAGCGCCTGACCTGGGCTACAGAGAAGCAGCACTGGACTGTTGCTCAGTGGTCCAAAGTACTTTTTTCAGATGAAAGCAAATTCTGCATGTCATTTGGAAATCAAGGTGCCAGAGTCTGGAGGAAGACTGGGGAGAAGGAAATGCCAAAATGCCAGAAGTCCAGTGTCAAGTACCCACAGTCAGTGATGGTCTGGGGTGCCGTGTCAGCTGCTAGTGTTGGTCCACTGTGTTTTATCAAGGGCAGGGTCGATGCAGCTAGCTATCAGGAGATTTTGGAGCACTTCATGCTTCCATCTGCTGAAAAGCTTTATGGAGATGAAGATTTCATTTTTCAGCACGACCTGGCACCTGCTCACAGTGCCAAAACCACTGGTAAATGGTTTACTGACCATGGTATCACTGTGCTCAATTGGCCTGCCAACTCTCCTGACCTGAACCCCATAGAGAATCTGTGGGATATTGTGAAGAGAACGTTGAGAGACTCAAGACCCAACACTCTGGATGAGCTAAAGGCCGCTATCGAAGCATCCTGGGCCTCCATAAGACCTCAGCAGTGCCACGGGCTGATTGCCTCCATGCCACGCCGCATTGAAGCAGTCATTTCTGCAAAAGGATTCCCGACCAAGTATTGAGTGCATAACTGTACATGATTATTTGAAGGTTGACGTTTTTTGTATTAAAAACACTTTTCTTTTATTGGTCGGATGAAATATGCTAATTTTGTGAGATAGGAATTTTGGGTTTTCATGAGCTGTATGCCAAAATCATCCGTATTAAGACAATAAAAGACCTGAAATATTTCAGTTAGTGTGCAATGAATCTAAAATATATGAATGTTAAATTTTCATCATGACATTATGGAAAATAATGAACTTTATCACAATATGCTAATATTTTGAGAAGGACCTGTAGGTTACGAAATTTGCAGCACATGTTTTATGATCATCGCTTTTTTGTTGATAATAACAAAGCATACAGAAATGTGTTAGTGTTATTTTCAAAATGAATGATTGGTAAAATCAGACCCAACATAAATACATAAATTCAAATTTCAACCTGTTGAAAGTGTATTTAATTATTGCATAAGTAGCACATCTTTAATTTTCACCACGAGGTTTTTAAATAGTGCATAAAGCTGTGCATAAAGAAAAAGATAAATGACTGTCAAAATACGACAAAGGATTGATTCTTCTTTTCATTACTTTTCTGATCTTGGCCAGTTTCTCAACATGTACACAAACATTGCATCATTAACAATAAACTTCAACAGTTCTTACATTCCAGTCTTAAGAATTAGGAAAAAGTCTGGATTTGGATCGCAGTGCAGTTTGAAAAATGGCGCATAATATAAATATTTTTATTTTCAATACTTTTAAGGGACTGTTTTCCCTTTCCTATTTTCTAGAGATAAAGAACCTGTGTATAAAACAATTTTCACTGTTGCATTTGAGTATTTTTACATCGTACAGATAATTACTATAATGCCACTTTTCCATTATCTACTTTGTCAAAGCCGTAGCTGTTGGAAAACCACATATACATGCATACACCTGTAGAAGGTTCATTGTTAGACATAACTCACATGGTACTGAAAAGTACCATGTGATTTTTTAGACCATAAACAGATAGAAAATAGTTGTTTTTATTTCTGTGCTTCCTTACAATCTGTGTTTTTAAATATATGTTTGCAGTTTACATATTAAAAGCCTAACTTATTTCTGCTATAAAATCAGCTATTAACAGCAAATATGTAAACAGCAAATGTTTGTATTAATTTGTTAAAAATAAGCAGAAAATGTACTGAACAAATAACATTTATAAAAGATAAATGTGTATTAACCCATGTTTTGTTATATAGATATTGATAAAAAGGGTTAATGTAATTTAAACTTCTTGAGAAATCATTGTATCTTTGTATTATTGCTTTATTTAAAGCATCTGCATACTTTTAGAATAATATGAGACTGTGTGAAATGGTTCCATTCGATAGTCAAGCCTTTCTGTTTACACAAGATTTTTGGCTGCTGAAGTACAGAGAAGCATTGTGGCCTATAGGTAGTGCTTTCTCTGACACTCATCAATACAGTAAGTCTGCTCAGGATGCACTGCGCTGCTTTGTTGGCATATTTGTCTGGCAGTATGTTGGCTGTAAATGCACAGCAGCCCAGGCACCATAGCGGTAAAAATGAGCTGCACTGGTGCAAAATGTTGCAGCTTAAAAGGCTGTTAGTGAATACTGCAAAGTTGAAAGCACTGTCTCATAGCTCTGTCCTCCGTCCGTCTTCATATAAACCAGACAAGGCTCAAGTAGATCAGCATTCCAGCAATGTTGCTGTCTGCCCTTCAAAATCTACTACCCTACACAGCAAACAGAGCTCTCAATGAACTTAATGTGTTACTGTCTATAACAGATTGGTGCTAATGTGTTTCAGCTGTGTTTTTACGCGGCTTTGAGATATCAGGTTTGGTGCAGTGGATTAGAAGAAAAGTGTCTAGCGGTATCAAAGCCAACAGTTTCATGGTGTCTGCAGAAGAGCCGTGCTTATCTGTACCACAGTTACAGTCATCAGAGTGAATAATTTATCTAACTGTCCTTACTGACCTCATCTCATGTGTGCTTGTAATCATGATCCTCAAGTAGACATGATTCTCATGGTAGGATAACCTTGAGTAAAAATATAGTATCAGTATTTACACAAACATTTTATATAAAAGTGCACCATGTGATCTGTTTGCTTTTATTTATAACTGAAAGGCAACCATTATTCGTATTGCTTTTTTAATGGAACAACATGTTGATTATTACAGCAATTATTTCATTTATAGTATATATTAGCATCGTTTTGACTCTGATGGATAGACGTAGGGTGCTGGTTGCATGGGCTATTATACTTTTTTGGTTTAGGGGTTAGGGTTGACTTTCTGCTCTTTAGAATAACACAAGTATAATAATTAGCAGGTTGAGTAAGTTATCTTTCACCAGTCTAACAGATATGCAGCTCATAGCTTGCCTACAGTAATTTGAAACTAGCATTATAGAAACAAGACTGATGGGACTGGCTCCTTTAGTTTCCCCAACATGTTTGTCGCAGTGTGGATATTTACAGCTGAAGTTTTCAGTCTTGGAAGCTTGTAGGAGCCGTCTTTCAATCAGATGGCTGTGAGCAGCAATATATGGTTTCATAACTTTTTAAAACTCTTGTATACCTTTTTAGCACTAGCTGCCCCATGTCAATAGTCAAGTTAGTTTTCTCCATCTACAGCTTTTATTTCTAAGGAGCAATATCTACATCAGTTTCTTTTTTTTTAGTAACTCATTCCCTCATTGCAACCTGTACTTTAAAGGTCTTCACAGACTTTATAAGAAGATACTTAATAAAGGAAACACAAAAAGAAAACTAATCATTCTTTCTTTCAAAGTTCACACCACCACTCAAAACTAATCAAGCAAACTGCAGCACTCAACAAGCTGTTACAACAAAACTTAACCACAGGTTCCTCATTAGCAGTTCATTAGTTTTCAGCAGTTCATTGGTTATCAGCAATATTTTTAGACCCCTCTTTGTCTTCAGTCTGTTTAACTGAATTGGGTTGCACATACAAACAACCACCAGTTAGTTAACACACTATTTAAACTTAGGTTGTAATTATTATCTCATACCTGTTTCCCTGATTTTAAATGATGATCTTAATGTTTTGGCATATAGTGACTGCTTCTCTATTGTCTAATTAAATATGACGTCTTACCTCAAGTTTTCATCAGTTTGGTTAATAGTTAATCAAAAAACAATAGAAAAGCTATGAACTTTCCTCCTTAGAGTCAGAGAAATTTTCAAAAAGTGGCACGAGATAAAGATAAGGATTAAATTGCTTGCTGCTGGGTTTTAACTCATTAAGCTTGGGAAAGAAGCTGATTTACCATTTAATTTCTTTGTGTCAACTTATTATATCTGGGAAACATGCCTTTCAAAATGTGAAACTATTCCTTAATTCATGGGTAAATATTGACTTTGCGCTCTGAATGAGAAATTAGAGACTTTGTTATTCCTTCCTCTGCAGTTGGATTTTTCAGTAACTGTAGTACTGATTTTAATTGTGCCTATGTAAAGTGCTGGGTATCAGCATCAGGCTGATCCAATGAGTCTAGCTTCCTTTTGTTCTCAGAACACTCTGTTTCTTTTTGTACAGTTTCCCCTTGCTGTTGGATATGTTGCTTTAAGGTTATGGTTTATTTTGGATTGCATTTCGTCACATAGCTTGATTAGTCGCTTTCTAACGCAGCAAAACTGTGTACTACAAGACTGATTTGGTGACCGTGGAGATCACTCAGCAACTCAGAACATCTGTAGAACATCGTCTGTTTTAGGTTGACATAATTTTAGCCAAATGCTAAATTAATCAAATATTGTCACCAGGACAAGAGCCCAAACTAATAGAAAAATTTAGAAAATTTTGGAACAATTCAGAAAAATTGTAGTTTCTTCAGATTACACATTCATCAGTTTTCATTATTGGCCTCTTTCTAAAAGCCATGAGCTGTGAAAAAGTATTGGCCCCCTTATAGATTTATTTTTGTCACATTTAAATATTTTAGATCATTAAACATTTTATTATCAGTTAAAGAAAATCTAAGAACATTCAAAAAGCTTTGGTGATTTCATTTAGGAAGTGAAAAACGCTGTCCAGATCAGCCCGGTATGTGTGAAAATTAAAAAGCTCCCTAGACCTACTAAGGTTTTGTGCCAAGGGTTTGTATCTACTTTGTCTCCTAGAGATGCCATTTTTGTCAAATTTCTATATTATTGTTGACTCGTGAACTCTGACCTAAACACTGATCCTGGATGAGTCATCATTTGTGACGTTCTTGAACTTTATTTTGATCGGAACATGTTGTGTTGCTTTTTAAATATCTATTAGCCTGCTTCATTTTGTCAGACAGGTTCTATTTAAGTGATTACTAAAATTTAACCAGTCTGACAATAATTAGACCGCGTTGTTGTTAGTAAAATTTAACTCAGGTTTCTAAAAGAATGTGGTTAATCAAAGTAAATTAATGGCTTTAGGGGCTGGAGCTTACTTTTTCTCATAGTGCCAGGTTGGTTTGAATTGGTTTTTCCCTTAACAAATGAAATGATAGTTTGAATAAAGCATTTTGTATTTACTCTAGTTATATTTGTTTTTTATTATTAGTTTGATTAGAAACATTTCAGTTGGCAACAAGGTAAATACTTTTTCACAATGCTTAATTATAAACGAATTACTTTCTATTTATCTGAACACACAGTGGATGTTGTAGCTTTTTACTCTGGCTCAAAGCACAGCTGTTCCTTTGTGATTTGTGTAATTTGTCACCGTGAGGACACTGGTGTGGTTAAGCATGGAAAGCCCTGGATATCAGCATCTTCCAATATTTATTTTTAACCAGGCCATCTTGCAAGAACAGTGACTAAGATCCTATTTTTCTACATATTTGTTTTATAAGATAATTAATTGAAGCCCTGTTTATGGACAGTCAGTTTATGGGAACTCTATCTTGGTCAGTTCCTTCCGGTGTTGGTTTTATTACAGTTTTGTTTTTAGATAGATGCCTCTTTTTATTGTGGTTTCTTTTGAATGTGTAAATTACACTGAAAGACAGTTGTGTATGAAAAATATTCTCTTCTACCCTTATGAGCAGCAGTGTATAAAGCAAGCAGAAACGAATTAGCTTTGCCGCTTAAATCAGCAGGAGCAAACAGTTTTTATTCTTTGCCGTCTAAACACAGGTGCGGACAAATTTGTTGGCCCCCAATGGTAAAGATGCGTGAAAACCCCTTAAATAAATTGTTTCAATGCAGTTGAGTAAATTCGCTCTGAAAAAAAATCCCACCATAAATCTGAGTACATTTATTAAACGGGGTAGAGAAATAAGAATTACTTGTTTTAAGCAATTACCAGTGCTGCACTTATCAGTAGCCCTGCTGTCTTATTTTGTATAATGTCATTTTGCCAATAGGACAGAAACCCGTCTTCTTCTCTTAATTTTTCACAAGGTTGGGGCATACAGACAGCAGGATCTTTGACCACTCCTCTTTGCAAAGTCTCACGTTTCTATAGAAGTTAGGTCTGGGGACAGAGCTGTCCATGGAAGACGTTTTACCTTAGGTCTGGTGAATCATTTCATTGTTGATTTGACCAAATGTTTTTGGCATTTTTTTCTGCTCTAAGATCTATTGACCACAATTATTTCAGTTTCATGGCAGTGTGCACCAGATTTTTATTTAAAATTTCCTGGTTTTTTAAAGAATACATGATGTCATGCACTCCTACAAGGCTTCCAAGCTATTTGGAAGCAAAACAGGCCCACACCATCATGGGTCCTAAACTGTACTTACGCAAAAGCTCATACTAAGTTCATTTGACCAAAGCACACCTTAGAGTTTAGCGAACTCCAAATGTTTAAGTTTGTGATTGTAGGACAGAAAAGGCTCTTTTAAGCCATTACTAGCAACTAATAAATTATGTAGATGGTCTCTCATGGTTAAGATCTTTGCTGCAGTTCTCTAACAGTGAACCACCCTGCTCATTGTATGGTGGTGGTATGAACATGGGTAAATGTACAGTAGGTAAAAGAACTGGACCTCTGGAAATACACTTGTCTGCATGCCTATGATTCTTCAGCTTCTTTATGCTGCTTTATGTTCCCAACATTTAGGCCTTCTGTTGGATGTTTCACTGAGAATTATTGTGTCCCAAAACAGTTATATTATGGGGAACCATGACACTGAAGCCTACAGTTAAAAAACGCAACAATCAGCTAAAATGTATTGTTATTCCTGTGATGATGCTTCTAATACTGCTAAATCCAGGCTAGTCTTGTGTTTTTAATTATGTAATTGATAGAAATATAGATCAAATCTCTATGTATGTGTATTACAGTATGTTTATTTGATGAATCATCTGCTTTACCAATCAGCAGTCTATGTATCCCTCCACTCTGTGCTCAGCCTTCACTCATTTCTCTGTGTGCAATAAATTCCATATCATGTATGCCTGCGAGGGACAGTGGTCCTGTAGAACCCCTCTGACAGATGATTTATCAGGTCTAGCCAAGGCTCTCACTCATGTTGATGGGACCTGGGATGTAGTTTCAGTGAGTCTGGCTCTTGTTTCCACCACAGTTAAAAGCTGCAACCTGCTCTGCTTTAATTAAAGTGTGTATAGAAAGCACATGTGAGGCTAGTTTAGAAGTCCAAATCTCACTTACCTGGTCCTTATACCTGGGCAAAAGCAAGGCCCATTTATGATGCAGCAGAGAATAAATGGTTTTAAATAAAATATCCTTGAAAATCATGCTCAAGTTCAATATTCAGTAAAGGTCCCCACTACCAAAGGTGGTACCCTTCTCTGTTAAAACAGAAAAAAACCACATCAAATATTCACTAGGCAGCTTCTTTCTGCAGGCTGAGGCTTCCCTAAAACTGTGAATCCTCAGTTTTAAATTCCTTTTTAAATGTGCGCTCAAAGCTTCTCACCATTTTTACAGTTTTCTCCTTACTGCAACAATTCACTCTCTAAATCACTCAAAGCCACATACATCTTCATCTGCTTATTATCTCCTCATGAAGCCGTATAAAATTAGAAAAATGATGCATCATTTTGATAATACTGAAAAGCCTGGGAATCTCTGTTTGTTATTGGGGTTCCTAGCTGCTGATTCTCAATAAAGCTGAATTCACTGAACATGCATCATTGCAGCATTCAAAGAAGAAACAGAGGCTTGGTTCAAGAATTAAGATTTGCAGCATCTGTGTGTGCTTGTTCTCACACACCAACTGATGTGTCATTACTGAAAGGGGCTTCCTTAGATTTTCCCTCCCTCCCTTCCTTTGGTTCATCTTCTCACCCCATTTCTCCCCTCCTTCTGTTTATCTCTCCTTTGCCGATTGTGCTAATCTCTTCTCCCAATTGTTATTCCGGTAGTGCAGCTGTTACGTAAGTGCCTGAAACAAGAATTGAGAGATTGGGGTTATTGAAATGGATCCTTGTCGTGTCTATATAAAAAGAGGAAGAGAAGGAGAAAGAATGAGGTGATATGTTCTGAGAGAGATATTTGATATGTCCTATCCGGATGGCTTGTTGGGAAAAGAACCTTGGTGTTTGGTGTCTGTCATCCAGCCCGAGCTCCTTTCCTTTAAGCTCCTTGTGGCTGATGAGAGAGGAAAGGACAGGAGATGAGGCAGCATGCTTAGTGCAGTTTGATGTCCAGGTACTCTGAGACCGGCCTTGAAATCCTCAGTTGCTGGAGTAGATAGAACGAGAGCTAGAACCTCTGCAATGTGCTATCATTTACTGCATTGATCTGCTCTTCTTTGCCCTATATACTTGCTTTAACTTGATGCATCTCTAGTTTCCTTTCTGCAATCTCCACAATAGCATAAATGCCACTGAGCTCTCTTCGAGCACCACAAGAGTCACACTATATTTAGAGAGATTGTCATAGAACGTAGCTTCTGGGCTCTATGTTTAGCTGTAAGCCCAAGCTGTTACACATTTGTGTATTCAAGGCAAGCCTGCCAACATATACAAATTTTGTATGTGTGAGGGAAGCACTCATGTGATAGTGATGGTGTGCAGGTGTTGGTGTGAAAGTATCCTGCTCTAAAGGAGGAATGATGAAAAAAATGGAAAAGCAAGAATGAGAACCACGCAGTACCTCACAAGAGTATTCACATGATTTGAATGTTTTCAAATCTTGTCACATCACAAGCTTCAATGTAATTTGTTGAGAATATATGTGATTGACCAACACAATGTCACATCAGTGTGAAGTGGAAAGAAAGTGAGGCATTGTTCTCAACAGGAGCCCTGCTGGAAGATGAACCTTTGCTCCTGTCTCTTATGGCTGTGTGATTTGCTTCATCCACCTTCCCAACAATTCTGCCCAACTTTGCTGTTTCTGTTTAAGAAAAGCATCCCCACTGCATGATGCTCCCACCACCATGCTTCATAGTGCTGAGGGTGTGTTCATGGGGATGTGTTGTGTTTTACAATCCAAAGAGCCATTTATGCCCTTAGTCCAGCTAAACAAAACTCGAGAACTGCAAATGTTGGATAAGCCTTTTAAAAAAGACAACTTATAATTATTGATACATATTCACTATAGGAAATTCACATTTTTAAGGCGCCACCGTTTCATTTCTATATTCAGGTAAAAACAAAGAAAAGAAAACCAATGGCTACATTTAAATGGGATGTTGATTTTAGTGGAAAATTATGAAAAAAGTACATAGTTTCTAGCCTAATGACAAGAAAAACAGATCTAAAAAATATTACTGCTATGTTTAATTCCATTCTGGTTTGGAAATTCAATGCAGTTATTCCAGGAAATAAGTGCTGAAAACCTGCATTTGCTGTTATATCTTTATATATCTAACATTTTAGATACTTTTAGCCAAAGTCATTAAGAGGCATTGTGGAAGATTCAAAGAGCCCCTTAGATCCACAGCCACAGGTTACAGACCCACTATGTAAAAGTAAAATCTTTTAAGCATTTGACCAGGGAACTTCTTCCACATGTTTGTTGTGCCCCCTACATAACATGTTGCAACAAACAGGACTGCTCATGGCTTTCTTCTTGCCAAACTTCCAAAAAGACCAAACTGTGCACAACCAGTATTTGTCATTTCAAAAGATTTTCCCACCTCAGCTGTGCATCTTTACAACTCTTTTTGGCTGCTTCTGTGCTTGTGGCTCTTGTTTACCGGCCTGTCAGTGTAGGAGGAGAGCTATTTTTTGGTAGGTTTGCAGTTGTCCTATACTGTTTCCAATTCCAGATGATGGCAGCCTCAGAGCTTTGCTGTCTCGTTTTCTGCGTGTTTTTGTGGTGCTTTATGTCACCATTCGGTGGTCTCTAGCCTCTCCAATGAGCTTCCTAAATATAGACAGCACATTAAGTGTCCCACCAGGGACAAAAACACTGGACCATTGCTAAACAACTTAAAAGGATGCATATCACGCTGTAACTAGGGCTGCTTTGGAACTTTCAGACCACTCTCTGGTCCACCTCATTCCAACCTATAGGCAGAAATTAAAAGCTTCCAGATCTGTGGTTCGGACTGTTAAGAAGTGGACTGATGAGTCAAAGCAGATATTACAGGCCTGTTTTGACTGCACAGATTTGACTGTTTTTGAAACTTGAGCCACTGATTTAAACCACCTTACTGAGGTGTTGACATCATACATCAGTTTCTGTGAGGACATGTGTGTGCAGACCTAGACTTTCTGCACATACAATAACAATAAACTATGGTTCACTTCTCATCTGAGGCAGCTGCGCAGGGATAAGGAAAAGGTTCAAAGCTGTGGGGACCGGGCCCTGTATAAGCAGGCCAGAAACAAACTGACCAAGGTGATCAAAGCAGCAAAGAGAAGCTACAGTGAGAAGCTAAAGAAAATATTCTCGCTTGGAGATGCTTCTGTTTTTTGGAATGGTTTGAAAAACCTGACTGCCTAGAGGAGCCATTCCCCCAACCCTGAGCAGAATCCTCACCTGGCAAATCAGTTGAATGGCTTCTACTGTATGTATGAAAAGCAGCAGTTAACACCTCAACCCAACTCCTCCACATCCCATTCAGACACCAATTCTTGCAATAAACCAACCACCCCCTACCTTCAGACCCCCTCCCTGCATTTAGGATCTCAGAGGAAGATGTAAATAAGATATTTCAGTGCCTGAAAACAAAGAAGGCCTCAGAACCTGATAATGTCTCCCTATCATGCCTGAGAGCCTGTGCCAGCCAACTGGCACCCATCTTCACTGAGATCTTCAACAAGTCACTGGAGCTGTGTTAGGTTCCCCCCTGATTCAAACGCTCCACCATCATCCCAGTAACCAAGAAACCCACCATCACAGGATTAGATGACTACAGGCCTGTCGTCCTGATGTCTTTGGTCATGAACTCCTTTGAGCAACTGGTGTTGAAGCACCTAAAGGACATCCTTCTGGACCCCCTGCTGTTTGCCTACTGGGCAAACAGGTTGGCAGAAGATGCAGTCAACTTGGGACTACTCTTCATCCTGCAACACCTCGACCACCCAGGGATATACACCAGGATCCTGTTTGTGGACTTCAACTCGGCCTTCAACACCATCAGTCCAGACATCCTCCACCAGATACTCATCCAGCTCAAAGTCCCGGCATCCACCTGTCAGTGGTCGAATCTGAGATGGTCCTAATACATAGACAATGTTCGGAAGGAGGCCCAGAAGAGACTGTACTCACTGAGCAACTCAAGAAGTACAACCTTCCACGGGAGCTGCTGGTCATCTTCTACACTTCCGTAACTCAGTCTGTCCTGTCTTTGTCCATCTCAGTGTGGTTTGGCTCATCCACAAAACAGGACAGGTCCAGACTGCAATGAGCAATCAGGTCTTCTGAGAGAATCATCAGGCCCAGTTTAAAGGCCCAGTTTAAACTTTTCCACAGCTTCCTCCCTGACCTGTCTGCTGTGTTCCTTGGTCTTCATGATGCTGTTTGTTCTCTAATGTTCTCTAACAAACCTCTGAAGCCCTCACACAACAGTTGGATTTATACTGAAATTGAATTACACACAGATTGGCTATTTACTAATTAGGTGATGTCTAAAGGAAATTGTTTGCTCTTGGTTTTGTTTAGTGGTATCAGAGTAGAGGACGCTGAATACAAATGCACAACAATGCATTTAAAAAATAAGAGACCCATGAATGATTTTCTAAACCCTTCAGTTATGCATTACTTTGTGTTGGTCTGTTATGTAAAATCCCAAATAAAAGAAATAAACTAACCAAATGTTGCAATGTCTTTGTTTAGCCCTGTCCAAACAAAGCCTAAACAAAATGCAGTTTTTTAAATGTATTTTTAAGGGCTTTAGGAACTTTGGCTGGATGATGTTAACTTCCTAGTGTTTGGAGGGGGGTGTCAGTCTCCTTAATTCAGATGTACAATATTTTGACACATTAAAGGCAACAAGCAGGAAGTTCCAGAAATGGCATGAACTAAATTGTTGGTTAAGTTTTTTCAGTATGACATTCCAATATGACAAATCCTAACAGAGTGCAGATTTTTTGAGTCATCTAATCCTTGTGTCACTGAGCTGTGGCATTACAGACCTGTTATTAAAAGCTTAACTATTAGTAAACCCCATCATCTGACAAATGACACCATCTTCTCCTTTGAGGTAAAGGGCGATGTCATTTGGTGGTTCTAGTTAACAATGTTTGACCTCCTGTCCTGAAAGATTTGCAGTGCATCAAAGAGCTATCATAGAATGAGAGATATTCTCATCCCCAAACCAGAAACTAATTTACAATAATGAAATAAAATAAAAGTTGAAAACATGCCCACTGCATGGATGTCATTACAAAGTCACATGTTGTCTTGCAGGAACCCATAAAATCATTGTCAGCATGTAGCATTAAACCCTTGGCACCAAGGTTTCATCAATGTGGTACAGGGTTTGCCTTTAGTACACTGAAACTACCATGTTGCCGCTACACCGAAGGTTATAAATGAGGGTTACAGAGATGACACTGTTGGGACTTTCTGTGTTTGTAGGGGACGTTATTTAGTCAGAATTTAGCCAGAAAAACTCGATGAGAGCATGTAGGCTGTCGGATTGCTCCAGAAGGTTTTTAACAACCTTCTTGACGAGCCAACTAACCATCATACCTCTGTGCATATATTTATTCAATTTTAAAATTATAGTTCTTTATTTTCTTTACTCTGCTCTATATAAGCCACTTTAGGTAAACTAAATTTCATTTAGAGTGTAGGGACTAGTTATTACACCTTTTGCCCTGCTTAACTGTGACTGTGGGTTCTTACTAGTGTCATTCTTTACTGTCCCCAGCAGATTTTGGTGCTATCCATAGTGAGAGGGACAGTACTGACCTGCCCATGTTTAACTCCATTCAGTTTCATTATTCTGTTCTGACTACTTTTGTTGCCTGTTAAACTCGCTTGTTCATTGGACAGAGACACGTGGATTGTCTTGTGGGGAAGGATTTACAAGCTAACCTGGAGGATAGCAGTGTCGCCCACTGCCTAATTGGCTGACCCCAGAGATTTTCTCTGAGCAGATGCTGAGCCTCCGGTGCCCATTTCCTTCCCTTGTTCCCTTTCTCTCCTGCTGGAGTTCATTTCTTCAACCCTCCCATAATCAATTCTCTTGCTTCAACACAGATATCCCTTCCCTTCTCTCTGCTGCAGTCACTTGCGGCACATTGCAACACTGCGAGATCATGAACTGTTCACACTTCCCTTTCTCTCTCTTCGAGTTTGTGCTGAACACCGTAGACTCCCATTTAAAGAAATTAAGTGAGCAACAATGAAAGGAAGAAGGATGCACAAAGCATCTGTCACTTTTACTTTTTTTAGCAGGCTAGAGTTTTTAATGGACAGGGAAATGGGAGAAGTGGATTAATCAGCTTCCACTGCATCCGTTTGTGCTACCTTTGATCCACTAATCAGGCAGTCCCTCTCCATGTTAAATATGTTTGGATCCATAATGAGGAGGTTTTTCACTCCTCCAGTTAAACTAAAATATGCAAATATGCAGTAGTTGTTGTTCTCAATCTCATGTAAGCACACATGAATATAGACCTGACACACACACACTGTCAGCCAGCTCTTAGTCAGCACTCTGCTCTGTGAGAGCATTGGATGTGTTTACAGTATCTCACAAAAGTGAGTGCACCCCTCACATTGTTGTAAATATTTTATAATATGGGACAACACTGAAGATATGACACTTTGATACAATGTAAAGCAGTCAGTGTGAAGCTTGTATAACAGTGTAAAATTGCTGTCACTTAAAAAAAGCAACACACAGCCATTAATGTCTAAACCGCTGGCAACAAAAGTGAGTACACCCATAAAATGTCCAAATTGTGCCCAAAGTCTCAATTTTTTGTGTGGCCACGCAAAATATTATTTTCCAGCAGTTCCTTAACTCTCTTAGGCATGGAGTTTACAAAAGCTTTACAAATTGCCACCTGAACCCTTCTTCACTCCTTCATGACATCCGCACGGAGCTGGTGGATGTTAGAGGGCTTGTGCTCCTCCACCTTCAGTTTGAGGATGCCCCACAAATGCTCAATAGGATTTAGGTCTGCAGAGATGCTTGGTCAGTCCAGCTCCTTTACACTCAGTTTCATTAGCAAGGGAATGTTCATCTTGCAGGTGTATTTGGGGTCTTTTTCTTGTTTGAATACTGCTCTGTGGCCCAGTTTGCGCAGTGAGGGGATCATGCTTTGCTCCAATATGTCACAGTCACATGCCACATGTTGTCACATGTTGGCCTTTATGGTTCGCTTAGTGAACTGTAGCTCCTCACTGCTGGCAGCACTCATGCAGTCCCAAACCATGACACACCCACCACCATGCTAACTTTAGGCAAGACACACTTGTCTTTGTACTCCTCACCTGGCTGCTGTCACAGATTATTGACACCATCTGAACCAAATACGTTTATCTTGGATTCATCAGACCACAGGCCATGGTTCCAGTAATCCATGTGCTTAGCCTGTTGGTCTTCAGTAAACTGGTTTGGACATTAATGGCTGTGTGTTGAGTTATTTTGAGGGGACAGCAAACCTACACTGACGTAAAAGCTGTACACTGACTACTTTACATTATAGCAAATTGTCCTATCTTCAGTGATGTCCCATGAAAAGAATTTAAATATTTAGAAAAATGTGAGGGGTGTACTCACTTTTGTGAGATAATGTCTTTGAAATATTCAGCATTGCCAGTTTTGTCAAACAAAAGAGATACTTATGAAGAACAAAACAAAATAATATAATTTTTTTGTCACTCTGGGGTAACTTGAAAGTGTCTTCTGTACAAAGTTGACATTTAAAACTCGACAGGGCACCAGCATCAGGGGACATCATAACTGAGGAAAAAACAAAGCGATTTTTGAGAGTTAATTCAGGGTTGGATTTAGTTATGTTTACAGTTCAGAAGCTTACGATTGGGGACATGGGTGCATTGTGTGTTTGTCCATTAAAGTTTGTAACTCTCCAACTTTCTGAATCTCTCCAGTGTCTTGCAAAGGTCTTCATTCCACTTAAACTTTTCACATTTTGTCATGTTAAAACCAACAGTGTCATTGTTAGAGGGGTAGTCTACATTTATGATGTGGAATTAAATAATAAATGGTTTTCTAAATTTCGACAGAGCAAAAACCTTTGTGGTGTGCATTTTTATTCAGCCCCTTTACTCTCATGCTCCTGAATAAAAACATGTGCAACCAACTGTCTTTACAAGTGACCTACTAAACAGTCCACCTGATTGTAATTTAATCTTTGTACAAATAAAAATGCTCTGTGAAGGCCTCAGAGATCTATCAGAAAAAATCTGGGAGCAAACACCATAACAAAGACCAAGACCAAGAATGGCAAGAAGAAATGCTCTTTGTATTTAGCCAAAAGTCATGTGGGGAAACTGCCAAATTGTGAAAGAAAGTGCTACATGCAAAATGTTATGTGTGACTGAAAAAGCACTGTACATTACCTTGAACACACCATCCCTATTGTAAAAAAAAAAATGGTGTTGGCAACATAATGCTGTGGGAATGATTTTCTTCAATGGAGATAGGGAAGCTGGTCAGAGTTGATGGAAAGATGGAAGCTAAATGCAGGGCAATCCTGGAGGAAAGCCAGCTAGAGGCTGCAAAAGGCTTGAGATTGAGGCAGAGGTTCATCTTTCTGCAGGACAACAATCCTAAATATACAACCAGATCTGCAATGGAAAGCTTTAGGCTAAAGCAGATCCATGTTAGAATGACCCAGTCAAAGCCCAGACATAGATTACATGGAAAATACATATAAAGACCCAAAAATTGTTTGCAGATGCTCTCCATGTAACCTGAATGAGCTCAAACAGTTTTACAAAGAAGAAATTGTAAAAGAGACATAGTCCAAAAGAAGGCTTTAACGGCTATATAAAAAATATAATTTAATTAAAAATCAATTGGTTCTATAAATAATTGATTTGGGGAAGCTGATTCAAATCAGTGGAACATTTTTCAGATTTCTATTCATAAAATCAAATAATTGGGAGTATAATTACTTTTGTAAGCCACTGTACAGTTGATTCAGATACAATTCTTATTTTCTTATTCAGATAAAAGAGACCTTTACATGTTACCTACATGCTGACATTAGGATGCTTTCACCCAGACATCCATAAATAATTTTCTGCATAACCACAAGTTGTCTTTGCCTTCCAGTAGATTGATCAGATGACCACAACAGATCACCTTGTCGTCTTTGACTGTTGTCTTTACCAACACTGATGGATCTGCCAAGGCTGTCTTTTCTGTGAATAATTCATTGTTATTGATGGGGCTTAAGTCAAATACTGTCAGCTTGGCTACATTCATCGTGCCATCTCTTTTCTTTGTTGTTTCTGCTTCGCCATAGTATAAATGCACTTCTAACCCCCCCCCCCCCCCCCCCCCCCCCCCCCCCAACCACTGTAGACACTTTTCTTTCTTTTATCTTTCTTTCATTGACTCCGTGGAGTGTAAGTTAAGGCAAATATATTGTGGAGCCTGAAGCGATGCAAGACAGTTACTGACGCGGTAATGGAGGAAATGTTTGTCAGAGCATAGAGCGCTGTGACTTTGTCCTTGGCACCCTTGGGCACAGAAGTGTAACTGCATACTAGGTGGCTTCTGCATCTGATGCAAATGTGTGTTTGTAAATGAGAGAGCATGTGTACATGTGCTTAATGTAGATCTCTCTTTATGTGGCAATTTAAAAGCCACTGGGTTGTTCTGAGAGGCTAAAGTATCTGATTGATCCAAGGATCCCAAAAGGAAATGTGTAAAACAGATAACAAAGCAGTAATTGCTGCATATTACAATGTTGAATATGTTGATTTGAAACCTAAATGCGGTATTTATTAAACAATACTTTGAGGAAACTATCACAAAGTAAAAATCTTTTATGGTTCATATCTGTCACTGTTGTATTATTAGTGAATGTATCAAAAAAGTTACAGATTTAAGGTACTCCATAGAAATAACAGGAATTTAAAATGCCTTCCAGCTTTTGCCTGCTAGTATTACGCATGGAAAACTGATTATTAGTGTCAAGATATGGCAAAAATAAAAACTTTAGTATAGTCACAGTTTCAAAACCACAAAAATGTCCCTCATGTCCTCTATGGTTTTAGAGAAATTGTTAAAGCAATAGAAGTTTTCTTTCGCTGTATGAGGCCTAGAGTAATGCAGCACTGCCCCTTACCCTCATCAGCCCTACGGTTTACAAGCTACATGTCTGTCAGTCACCTAAATGAAAGCTGGGATTGTGCAGATAGCTAGACTATTTAATCAACTAGTATCAATCTGTTATGCTTGTGTTTCTCTTTAAAGAGCAGACCAGCAGAAAGCTACAATATTTTCTGGAACAACTGTAACTAAACTATGACACACCTAAAAGACATCACCGACCCCCTCCTGGACCCCCTGCAGTTTGCCTACAGAGCCAACAGGTCTGTAGATGATGCAGTCAACCTAGCCCTTCACTTCATCCTCTGGCACCTGGACTCCACAGGAACCTATGCCAGGATCCTGTTTGTGGATTTCAGCTCTGCCTTCAACACCATCGTCCCAGTTCTGCTACAGGAGAAGCTCTCCCAGCTGAGTGTGGCCGACTCCACCTGCAGGTGGATCACTGACTTCCTGTCTGACAGGAAGCAGCGCGTGAGGCTGGGGAAGCACGTCTCTGACTCCCTGACCATCAGCACCGGTTCCCCCCAAGGCTGTGTTCTCTCTCCTCTGCTCTTCTCCCTGTACACCAACAGCTGCACCTCCAGTCACCAGTCTGTCAAGCTTCTGAAGTTTGCGGACGACACCACCCTGATCGGACTCATCTCTGATGGTGACGAGTCCGCGTACAGATGGGAGGTGGACCATCTGTTGGACTGGTGCAGCCAGAACAACCTTGAGCTCAACGCTCTAAAGACAGTGGAGATGGTTGTGGACTTCAGGCAGAACCCAGCCCCACCTGCCCCCATCACCCTCTGTGACTCCACAATTGACACTGTGGAATCTTTCCGCTTCCTGGGAACCATCATCTCCCAGGATCTCAAGTGGGAGCCAAACATCAGCTCCCTCATCAAGAAAGCCCAGCAGAGGATGTTCTTCCTGCGGCAGCTGAAGAAATTCAACCTGCCAAAGACTATGATGGTGCACTTCTACACAGCCATCATTGAGTCCATCCTCACCTCCTCCATCACCATCTGGTACGCCGCTGCTACAGCCAAGGATAAGGGCAGGCTGCAGCGTGTCATTCGGTCTGCTGAGAAGGTGATTGGCTGCAGTCTACTGTCGCTCCAGGAACTGTACACCTCCAGGACCCTGAAGCGGGCAGGGAAGATTCTGGCTGATCCCTCCCACCCCGGTCACAGACTCTTTGAGACTCTCCCCTCTGGCAGGAGGCTGCGGTCCATCCGGACCAAAACCTCACGCCACAAGAACAGTTTTTTCCCATCTGCCACCAGCCTGGTTAACAAAGCCCGGAAACCACCCTGACATTCTCCCTTTCCCCCCCTTTTTTTTTGCTGACAGGACACCTGTAACCTGTAACTCTATGCGTTACATTAACGCTCAGCTTAGACTCCTGCTTTACTTGCACTGCCATACTTGCACAATGATCACCTGCACTGTTGTATTGCTCTTGCATCTTATACTGCTCTATATTTACTCTCACTCACTTAAAACTGTGCACATATATTTATATTATATTGTAGATATGTTTATACTGTTTAATTTGTATTGTATTGCACCGACTATGCCAAAACAAATTCCTTGTATGTCCAAAAACGTACTTGGCAATAAAGCTTTTCTGATTCTGATTCTGATTCTAAACTACTCCTACTAAGTTTAATGGATTCTTATGCAAAATCTTTGCATAAGGCTTTATGTCAAAATCAAAACATTTTTTACAGACAACATTATTATGACTCTTTTTTTTTACTCACAGTTATCACAGTAAAAATCTCATATCTGGTTAGTATGTTAAAAACACCCCCCCAACTTTCAATACTTTGGTCCCATCGATATTTCGTCTGGTTTCCCCGTAGCTGGTGTTTATCCCTGGCCATGAAACAGGAGATAACTGTAGTCTTTTCTTTTTCCCATCATCAATTTTCCTGCCCCACATTCGCTACCATCTCTCCATTCTAGTTGCTTTTTTCGCGCTTTCTGTTGACTGTGTGAAATCTAATCTACATTATACCTGCACTTTTTATGCTGTTGGCCATTTTTATGATGTGTCGTGCTTACCTTTGACATATTTAAGTCTGTAAGCCCTTTTCATATTTAGAGTTTTTCATTTGGCGCATACATGAACAAAAATGTAACACATTGCTTTATTCTCTGGTTTGGTTCTGTATTTCCACTTTCTTTATTTTCATATTTAACAGCTGTGAATCTTTGTTACACACTGGTAGCATTCTTGAACTTCAGCCCTTTTTGTTGCGTAATGTGCTCAGATTTTGCCGATAACATGCAGAGGAGTATGCGTGAGTGTTAAAATCTGGATATTGTGTGCAGCAAGCACTTTTGGTGGATTAAAATCCTCTCTGTGGTTCAACAGTTTTAGTTAGTCACAATTATAGTTGTACCTCTTTGAACCTTTATTTTTATGAGATGTTTTAATCAGGTTACTGAAATAGCATCATCCACATTCATTCTCTGGTTCACAGCAACATCCCTGAAATACTTAACCAAATTATTATAATTATTTATTCAGTTTGCATCTGTTGGCATTATGGTCCTTTACTCCTAAATGTAAACAGTGAAAAGGAAGCAAAAAATTGCATCTGATATGAAAGGCATTAAGGAGGAATGGCATTCATTTTGGGTTTTTAAAGTTGCAGTTAAACTATTCTTTTTCAGGGTAGAATGATAATAAAACAAATAACTTCAATTATTAAAAAAAATATAACAAGAACTGGGTCTGAATTTAATGCAGGTTTTCTCTGATCCACATGGAATCAAAGGTATACACAATGGCTCTGAAATATAAATATGAGTTTCAAACATCCTAAACAAAATCTTCAGATGATAGAGAATTGGTCAGGATGTTCAGGATCAACCATCAACTGGAAGATTGGAGAAGAAAGAAATGCCCTACTCAAAACTGACTTAAGACTCAACTCAAATTTATAGTTGACCACATCCCGTACTCGTCGTCTTCCGCTTATCCGGGACCGGTTCGCGGGGGCAGCAGACTCAGCAGAGACGCCCAGACGTCCCTCTCCCCAGACACCTCCTCCAGCTCCTCCGGGGGAGCCCAAGGCGTTCCCGGGCCATCCGAGAGACATAGTCCCTCCAGCGTGTCCTGGGCCTCCTCCCGGTGGGACGTGCCTGGAACACCTCCCGAGGAAGGCGTCCAGGAGGCATCCGGTATAGATGCCCGAGCCACCTCAACTGGCTCCTCTCGACCACATGGACAAACCAAATGGCTTGTGGAAAACAATTTTATAGTCAGGCGAGACAAAGATGAAAATACTTGGTCACAATATTTGGCTTTCAGACCACGAAGTACCAGACCAACTGTCAAGCATGGTAGCATCATGGTGAGGGTTTGTTTATCTGCCAGTAGGTGGTGCATTACACATAGTGGAAGGAATAATGTAGCCTGAAGACTAGGTTAAAATTCACCAACTTCACCTCAAACCAACAACAGCTGGATGGTGAAAACGTGACCCAACTGGGGGTTTCAAAAGGACAATGATCCAAACCCATTAAAACTGGTTTTGGAGTAGATAATGTAAACTAACATTAAGTTTGTAGAATGACCCTTCAACTCTATTGATAAATTATAGACTAATCTTAAAAGCCACATCCCAACCAGGAAGCCAGCTAACCTTTGTGAGTTCTGGCATTTCTGAAAAAAATGTCATATTCAGCCAGAAATATGCAGGTATGTTTGTGGTGGGAACTAAAAGTGTGATTTTTACTGAAGTGAATTAAACAAAATATTAATGGCGGTACCAGAACTGTATATATTTGAGCCTGTACCTATTATTTAGATTCTCAATAAATTTGACCTTTCACACAATTTTTTAATAAACAAATTAGATGTGATTGTTTGTATAATCACACCACCCTTAAAAAAACTAAATTAAGAGGACAATAATTTTAATGAGTGTATATAAACTTTACATTCTCTGGCATGACCATAAATAATCATGTATATTAATACTAATCATGTTTGTTTTCACTTAATACATGAATCAACATGCAAGTCAAACATCTGTCTCCTGGAATATCATGATTAAAAACAAAATAGCTGCATTGCAGAAAATAACAGATTAGGCAACCCTGAGAGGATGTGAGAATGTTGTAATAAAAGATCTTTACGTCACACAATAAAATGATTTCATGAACTGTATCTAATATAGTATGCCAGTTTATCAGAGATGGAAAAAAATGCTGAGTGTTTATAAGTGGTTTAACGGGTTATAGCTCCCTCTGCTGTTCAGAGTCAGATCAGATTCGATGCATCTTCATTTTCCCAAGGACTTATCTACGATGTGACCAGGTTTACAGCATTGAGTTGGTGTGGTCAGCGGGATACTCTGATTGGCTGGTTCAGAAATGTTCTAAAAGACACAAAGAGTAAAGATGGGATGCATCTGAGCGTCTCTCATAAAGAATCAATCACTGCTGTGTATGAGACCCTGGGAGGACTTTGTGTTTCAATACACACAGCTACGCATTGTCCCAGATATCAGCAGAGCATGCAGTACACACACACACACACACACACACACACACACACACACACACACACACACACACACACACACACCACACACACACACACACACACACACACACACACACACACACACACACACACAGTCTGTATTAACAACCATCGCTCCCTCCTATCCAGTGCAGCAAATCAGAGCTTTTCTGCAATCCTGTTACGCAGCACCATCAATTATTAAGTAAAGATTCAGCACTTCAGTCATCGAGAGCTTGATCAACGAAAAATGGAGAGAAAAAGATACCTTAAAATAATATTGGCACTTAGACAATATGTGATTCACATGATATGATTTATTTATGTTGTGTCTTATTGCTGTTGAATCAAGGGCACCTCCCTGCA
This sequence comes from Girardinichthys multiradiatus, assembly GCF_021462225.1. Lineage (NCBI taxonomy): Eukaryota > Metazoa > Chordata > Actinopteri > Cyprinodontiformes > Goodeidae > Girardinichthys > Girardinichthys multiradiatus. The sequence continues at coordinate 31,533,893 of NC_061805.1, forward strand.
CCTGCGACATAAATTTAACACACAGCTCTGCATACACTACTTGAATGCTTCTCTTTAAAATAACACCATATGTTCTGTGGGACTCGGGAAGGCTTTTATTTGGTAAGAAATAACTTCCAGGTAAGCAGATAGGTGAGTATGCATAAGGAGTTTGGATGTACCTTGTTCTGAAATCATTAAGAGTAACTCTTATCTGGGTGGGGAAGATTCTTTGGAAGCTGAGTAAATGATTGATGTCACAGTAGCTCTACTCATAATGATGGTGTGGGGACTTCCATGGAGAAAAAGACATTTAGACGTTTTTTTGGGTGGAAGTGGAGGAGAATGCTGCGGAGCATCACCAGGGAAACACAAACTGTTTTTGAATGTATTTCTGCTCGGTTGAACCATTCATAGTTGCCATCAGTGAAGTTGAGTTTTGGTGCAGAGCTTAAAACCTTGACTCTGGTGGTGTGTGTGTGCCTCGTGTCAAAACAGAAATGCAGATTAGCGGAGGCAGCTCCGGTACAGTTTGGTCCAAACCACTGCAGGGTCATGAATGATTTAATGACAGCAGAGGTGAGCTACGTCCTCCAGCTCTCTCCAGATCTACACTGGTTTTTATGACACAGAGAAGGGATTCATTTTCATGACCTAATCAACTGTTGTATCAGTACTCTGAATAACATTGATTGATTAATACTACATGTATCACTTCTGCATTTGCTGCAATTTATCACATTTATCTTTGCTCATTTCCAGTTCATTCCTCATTTCCAGGTTATACTTACATGTACATCAAGTCAAACTCATATGTTCAAGGAATTCAGTACACATAGAGTGATATGTTTCACATGCTTGTTTCAGATTTGCAATTTAGATTTACAACCAAGTAAAAGTCCAGTCCTTTTTCTTGTTAGCCTGTGTAAGAGAGTTCTGATGCCTCTTGAATTAGCTTGGCTTCAGAATAATCTCGAGGCTGTGGGTTTCTCTGTTGCCTGTGCTCCTTTTTCAGCCTCCATTAAAAAAACTGGGCATGACCATATTTTATATTGCTTATTTTTATCAGTTATATGTTGGTTTATTCAGCCATAACAGCTAAAAAGAATTTCTCCATCACACTAAAAACAATAATTTAAGTCCTGTGTTTTCTTTATTAAATATGTTTTTATCCAGTACAGATGTATTTGAATAGCACTTTCAATCAAATAATGAAGTATAGCACAAGCTGTATGGCACATGTTATGATGTCATTGAATATTTCAATTGAATATTTTATCAACTACGTGCAACATGGTAATGACCTAAGGATTCATAGCATATTTTTTTAAGTATACAAAATTAAACTGATCGAACCTAGAGAAAACATTGCTTCATTCTTTAACTTCAGCACCCTGGACAGAGACATGATGTATTTAAGTATTTTGACCTTTACTATTTTTTGTGTGTGTACACCATACTTACACAGCTATTATTTTCAAACAACATACTAAGAGAATTAATAGAGCAACACAATCAGTCTCTGCTGGCAGTATGACAATACTGACAGCATGCTGTTCTCCTCTAGCAGTAAGTTATCAGGATCTTTTTAACATCCGACACCATCTTTCAGCTTTGTTTGTAACATTTCCAGTTGTTTTAAAGTTTTTCATAGTTGCTCTAACTCTTACTTATTACAAGTTACTTTTTGTTGTTGCCATGACCCTTGGTCAGCTCATATCCCAGTGAAATGGGAGTCATGGATCACAAATTAAGTTGTTCAACTTGGAAAAGTTAGCATTTCAAACTGCTTTACTTGCATTTATTTTATACAAATTATTGGGGGTGCCACTCAGAATGGGCAACAGGGTATTGTTTATTGTTTTCTGGGGAAAAGAAAATTCTAATATTTTTTTTACCTGATGAATATTAACTCTAACTAATGATGCTTATCTCCAAAACCAATGGTATTATTGGGGCTGTTCTGCTATTTAAACTATTTATCACCTGAAAGCATCAGTAATTGCTGCATTTAGATTAGTATATACTACTGGCAGTAAACATGCACTGCTTAATCTAACTGGGATTTACAGTCAAAGATTAAAATGAATTTTTACATTCTTTTAAGTCATCATCTTTGTTGTTATCACACTAAATATCACAAAATAAGGTGATCCATTTTAATTTTTACCAATCTATGAAGTGTAGTTTGAATGAAGTAAGTTTATGTAAATATAATACAAGTCTAAATATGTGATGTAAATGCAAATGCAAAAGAAATATTGGTTCAGGATTAAAAAGGAGAACCCAGATCCAATTATGCAACACTTTTGTTGGTGAGCACCAAGTATGTTGCACAACCAAGGTTAATAAAGCACAAAGGACAGTCATGTTACAGCTGTAGAGCAGCAGTGAGAGGACACACCTGAAAGATATGAATTAAAGAAGAGCAAGCCTAAGTATGTATTTTACATTAAAAGGCAACACAAAGACAAAGTGAGGGTGACAGTCTGTGTGTATTTGAATAAAACAGTTTGCGGAGGGCATAAGGTCACAGACATGTTGTTTGGTACTTTCTTAGCGGCATGTTACTCATTCATGCTCCATTTATTAAACATGGCAGCCAATATGCCATCTCAGAGTGAAACTATTTGAAGGTATTGTTTCTGGTTATTCAGCTTGATTATGCTGCAACTTTTTTATTGTTGGTGAGGCAGTTGGATTCATTCAGCAACACTCAGGCAGCATTTGCCCTCTTCTCTTTCAGAGCAGTAAAATCTACTGACCAAATTCAAATTCAGAAACACTATATTATTGTTATGATTTGGGGTTGTTTGGTTTTTGGTTGTGGGTTTTTCCTCTTATGTTTTTCACAGTTGAGGTTTTGAATCATGTTTTGAATCATGTTTCTCTTTATTAGTTTTTGTCTTCTAGCTAATTTTATGTCTCTTGCCAAGCCTATCTTGCCAGCCTGCCCATGTCTGTTTTTGCCATCACCCTCTGAAGTAAGTTTTGTTCATTAAATCATTTCACCTACCGTCATGCTGCCTGCTCGTTTGCATTCCGGGGTCCTCCGTTACACAAGTCTTGATAGATTGTTTCCGCCAGAATTGGACCTCGCGTACGGTACGCAAGTGAGAGCCAGGGATCGCTGCGCTCCACTGCTGCTGGAGCAGATGGAATGTGAGGCAGTTCATCGCTGTTCTCCGCCTGCTCCCCTGGTTGCACACCCTGATCCAGCAGCAAAGCCGACGTCTTCCTCCCGCTATAGGAAACGCCGGTGCTGAGCACCTCCCCGTTGTTTGGCTGGCGTGGAGGTGGGTTCCATGCCCGCTGACGTGAGGGCTGCAGCGAGTAATCCTGCGTCTTCGTCTGCCACAGCCCCTGCTCAACCACCTCGCAGGCTCGCTGCAGCTCCGCCCATGCCGTCTTTGCTCGCTCCAGTCCGGTGTTCTGTGGCATCACCAGATAAGCTGGAGGAGCGGTTAAGGTTTTATGCTCGCCAAATTAAGAGCTTCGGGAGGACCAGTCTCCTGTATTCCTCTCCTGAGCTTATGGAGAAAATCAGGCTGAAGGAGGAGGATTACTGGACAGCAGTAAGGCAGTTTTACTGCCGCTCACCTCCATCCTCTCCAAGTCTCCAGAGAGCTGCTGCAGCTCAGCCCACGTCAGGTCTTCAGGTCGCTGCTGCTGCAGAGCTGCCCACACAGGGTCTCCAGAGCGCTGCTGCAGAGCAGCCGTCGCCATGTCTCCAGAACAAAGTAGCAGCTCAGTCCACGTCATGTCTCCAGATCGCCGCCATTGTCGTGCCCAAGTCTGCCTCAACCTCCTTCACACGACACAGAGGACGTCGGAAGAGGGACGCCTCGGCTCAAGTCATACGGGGTCTGGCCGACGCCTCAGCCCCTGCTCAATTCACTGAGGGTCACGGCGACGCCTCAGCTCCTGCCCACGCCATTGAGGGTCTCGGCAACGCCTCAGCTCCTGCCCACGCCAATGAGGGTTTCGGCAACCCCATAGCTCCTGCTCATGCCACTGAGGGTCCCGGCGACACCTCAGCTCCTGCCCACACCACTGAGGGTCTCGGTGACGCCTCAGCCCCTGCTCATGTCACTGAGGGTCTCGGTGACACCTCAGCTCCTGCCCACGCCATTGAGGGTCTCGGCAACGCCTCAGCTCCTGCCCACGCCAATGAGGGTTTCGGCAACCCCTCAGCTCCTGCTCAAGTCACTGAGGGTTGACGCGACGCCTCAGCTCTTGCACAAGCCACTGAGGGTCTCGGCAACGCCTCAGCTCCTGCCCATGCCACTGAGGGTCTCGGCGACACCTCAGCGCCTGCTCAAGTCACTGAGGGTCCCGGCGACAAGGTGTTCGAGAAGGAAGCGCCGCCGGATCCTGTTTCTCAGGGGATCAAGGAGCAGCTTGTCCTCATTCTGGCCTCCAAGGGTTCGCCAGGCTCTGTTCCTGTCTCCGAGGGTCCCGTTGGCGCTGCATTTGCCTACCAGGGTCCCTTCGGCTCTGTTCCTGTCTCCGAGGGTCCCTTCGGCTCTGTTCCTGTCTCCGAGGGATTGCCAGGCTCTGCTTCAGCCTCTGAGTGATCACCAGGCTCTGCTTCAGCCTCTAAGGGATCGCCAGGCTCTGCTTCAGCCTCTGAGTGATCGCCAGGCTCTGCTTCAGCCTCTAAGGGATCGCCAGACTCTGCTTCAGCCTCAGAAGGATCGCCAGGCACCGTGAAGCCCAAGCCTGACTCCAAGACTCCGGAGTTCCACCGAGTTCCTGGAGGGTCCTCTATGCTCCGTTGTCGACCTCCTGATCTGCCGTCCCAGGGTCCTCTACTCTGCTTGGCCGACCTCCAGACCGTCAGTTCCTTTGTCGCCGGCCTCCTACACTCCTGCTCAGTCAGGGCAGGTTTGGGGTGTCGCGCAGGTCTCCGCTGATGGCACGCGAGCCTGAACAAGTGCTGTAGGCATTTATACAGGTCCTTCTCAAAATATTAGCATATTGTGATAAAGTTCATTATTTTCCATAATGTCATGATGAAAATTTAACATTCATATATTTTAGATTCATTGCACACTAACTGAAATATTTCAGGTCTTTTATTGTCTTAATACGGATGATTTTGGCATACAGCTCATGAAAACCCAAAATTCCTATCTCACAAAATTAGCATATAATTAAAAGGGTCTCTAAACGAGCTATGAACCTAATCATCTGAATCAACGAGTTAACTCTAAACATCTGCAAAAGATTCCTGAGGCCTTTAAAACTCCCAGCCTGGTTCATCACTCAAAACCCCAATCATGGGTAAGACTGCCGACCTGACTGCTGTCCAGAAGGCCACTATTGACACCCTCAAGCAAGAGGGTAAAACACAGAAAGAAATTTCTGAATGAATAGGCTGTTCCCAGAGTGCTGTATCAAGGCACCTCAGTGGGAAGTCTGTGGGAAGGAAAAAGTGCGGCAGAAAACGCTGTACAATGAGAAGAGGTGACCGGACCCTGAGGAAGATTGTGGAGAAGGGCCGATTCCAGACCGTGGGGGACCTGCTGAAGCAGTGGACTGAGTCTGGAGTAGAAACATCAAGAGCCACCGTGCACAGGCGTGTGCAGAAAACGGGCTACAGGTGCCGCATTCCCCAGGTCAAGCCACTTTTGAACCAGAAACAGCGGCAGAAGCGCCTGACCTGGGCTACAGAGAAGCAGCACTGGACTGTTGCTCAGTGGTCCAAAGTACTTTTTTCGGATGAAAGCAAATTCTGCATGTCATTCAGAAATCAAGGTGCCAGAGTCTGGAGGAAGACTGGGGAGAAGGAAATGCCAAAATGCCAGAAGTCCAGTGTCAAGTACCCACAGTCAGTGATGGTCTGGGGTGCCATGTCAGCTGCTGGTGTTGGTCCACTGTGTTTTATCAAGGGCAGGGTCAATGCAGCTAGCTATCAGGAGATTTTGGAGCACTTCATGCTTCCATCTGCTGAAAAGCTTTATGGAGATGAAGATTTCATTTTTCAGCACGACCTGGCACCTGCTCACAGTGCCAAAACCACTGGTAAATGGTTTACTGACCATGGTATCACTGTGCTCAATTGGCCTGCCAACTCTCCTGACCTGAACCCCATAGAGAATCTGTGGGATATTGTGAAGAGAACGTTGAGAGACTCAAGACCCAACACTATGGATGAGCTAAAGGCCGCTATCGAAGCATCCTGGGCCTCCATAAGACCTCAGCAGTGCCACAGGCTGATTGCCTCCATGCCACGCCGCATTGAAGCAGTCATTTCTGCCAAAGGATTCCCGACCAAGTATTGAGTGCATAACTGTACATGATTATTTGAAGGTTGACGTTTTTTGTATTAAAAACACTTTTCTTTTATTGGTCGGATGAAATATGCTAATTCTGTGAGATAGGAATTTTGGGTTTTCATGAGCTGTATGCCAAAATCATCCGTATTAAGACAATAAAAGACCTGAAATATTTCAGTTAGTGTGCAATGAATCTAAAATATATGAATGTTAAATTTTCATCATGACATTATGGAAAATAATGAACTTTATCACAATATGCTAATATTTTGAGAAGGACCTGTAGTTGACTCTGATGTTGGTGCAGTATTCTTCAAAAACACAGAGGGCAGTATGCTAAATATCCAGTGGAAATATAGTAAAAGAGAAAAGAAACGCTTGACCTCACAAACCAAAAATGGCTGCCTGCACTATTGAAAATATTTTTTTCTTTTCAGTGTCACTCTTATTCTTGCAAAGTTTCAGATTTATGAAAGTGAAACAATAAAGAGGAATCTGCATTTTGATCTCCTTGTAAAGGATCTAAACTGTACCTAGATAAAATTTCAGATTCTTAACAATAAGTAGCACTGTTAATGGACACAATCTAAATTTGAAACTTGCATTGATGTTTTCCTTATCTTTTTTGTTTGTTGTTTTTCTTTTCTGTTACTCTCTTCCTTTTGTTCACGAAGAAGTGATTTATTTGTGCATCAAATGCTTCAATTTAATTCATTCTTAACTGAGCAAGGCGCGCTCAGTCCGCACCCAGTTACAAAAATTCAAAGGTGAATGAACAGGCGCCGTATTACTGCGCACAGCTCACGTGCAGGGGCGGGGATGACATGATTGTGTCACTGTTAATGATTAAAGAAAAGCAAAACTGTTTTTACCACCAGTAGGATTCTGCAAAAAGCTTGAACTGTTTTGGTTTCAATGAAGTTTCCTCATCTTACTTAAATCCCAGATATTTGGACTCTGCAACCCACAATTTACTGATGATAATTTATTTAAATGTGTGAGTAGTGTCCCACAAATTGGGCCTTCCAGTACAAACATGCTTTTTAAATAGGACGAACTGTGTATCACCTTTTCGCCTGCCCTTTTTTTCTTCACCTTAACCCCTCTCATCGACTACAGCTTCTATTACAACATTCGTCTCATCGCATTCAAACCTTACAGCTCTTTCCTTTCCTGCCTTTATATGTGTTTCAATTGATTCTCTTCAGTCCACTTTTTAAGATGGTCAAATTTTTTTTACTCTCTTCTGCTTTTCTTTGTTTTTAGCCATTAAACTGGCCCCATCTTTTCCCTGTGTGCCCTCTTCACATGTACTCAGCTTTGACAACCCCCATGAACCACTTTGGTCCATCAAAAGGTGACTCAAGTGCTCTCTTCCTGTTTGAGAGCTCTACAAAGGGTTAGGCACTTTTCTGTGGTTGGTATGCATTTTATTTGAAGCAAGAATACAAACTTTGTGAGAACAGCAGAGTGCTTTTTTAAGACCACAGGTGTGCAACTGTGAAATATCTCCTCTTTTGTTTGAATGTTGTGAAAAGAAAGTTAATTTAGATATAGGACGACAGTAGAGGTTGAGAGCTTGCAGGTTTAAGCCCAGGAACAACAATCTTTAAACATTTGCCAAATTAAGAGATCTCCAAAGGTTTATTTAACGCATTAGATTTGTGTTTTCAAGTCTAATTAAACTTTACTGAGATTGGTTCCATCAAGACCTCATCCTGTAATGATGAGCACAAGCTGCTGACTTGTTTTTTTTTTTTTATTTAATGAAAGCGTAGACTTGATTTTCCAAACATTATGTTATCAATACATGATTGATGTTGTTTTTTTAATGGTTTGTATTTTTTCAATTCATAAAGTCAAATCTGACATTGGGCTGCATGGTAGCACTGTTGCCTTGCAGCAAGAAGGTCCTGGGTTTGACTTTCGGCCGGGGGTCTTTCTGCATGGAGTTTGCATGTTCTCCCCGTGCATGCGTGGGTTCTCTCCGGGTACTCCGGCTTCCTCCCACAGTCCAAAGACATGCCTGTCAGGTAAATTGATCTCTCTAAATTGTCTTTAGGTGTGTGAATGAATGTGTGCTTGGTTGTTTGTCTGTTGCCCTGCGATGGACCGGCGACCTGTCCAGGCTGTACCAGCCTCCCGCCCATAGACTGCTGGAGATAGGCACCAGCTTCCCTGCGACCCAATATGTAAGAAGTAGTATAGAAAATGACTGACTGACAAATCTGACATTGATAATCAACAAATTATTTAATTTAAAGCAAACTGTGAAATAACAGAAAATCAAAAAGCAACTTTTTGTATTATAAATTTAAAATAAACATGGCTATCTCAATATTGACTGACAATACCTATCTCTAAGTGGCTGTGTTGAGCATTTACTGCTTTTTAAAATTTAAGTTGTGAGATTGTAACTGTTTTGTTTCAGGCTGCATGGGATTTGTCCCTGCTAATGTTTTTATTCATAAAGCCCCCACAAAAGGTGATGTAAAAGTCAGATTGTGCTGCCAATTTGATAATATCTACAGTAAATGTGCTGGTGCAATTTGCCCAGAATTAAATGAGGCCTGAGACATGCAACTAGTAGAAAATAATCACAATTTAATGTATATATCTATTTAAAATACAGTCCCCTTTGGGAGTAACGAGGATGGATAGGATCAGGAATAAGTACATCAGAGGCACAACTCATGTAAGATGTGTTAGAGATGAAGCCAGAGACGCAAGACTAAGATGGTTCGAACATTTGCAGAGGAGGGATAGTGAGTACATCGGGAGAAGGATGCTGAGGATGGAACTGCCAAGCAAGACGCCTAGAGAAGGACCAAAGAGGAAATTTATGTATGGAGGACATGAAGTTAGTGGGTGTAGGAGAAGATGCAGAAGATAGGGAGACAAATGACTTTCCGTGGTGACCCTTGAAAGGGAAAAGCCGTAAGAAGAACAAGAACACAACATTTTTTTTTAAATACAGTCAGTACAAAGAGCCCCTAATTTTTCAAGACCAGTGCTGTTTGTGATATGCAGGTGCTTTAAAATAGTAACCATCCTTTGATTGACAAGTGCATACAATCCTGATGTAGAACTTAAATGGTTTTGCAACATTGTTTTTCACATTCAGAGGTTAATGAGGAATTAAACTTACCCTCTATATATTATATGTTCTAATTAAACAGTTTGGCTGAAGTCATTCTGACTTAGCTGGTGCTTTGTAAGTTGTGGGTGGGGGAGTGGTGGGGGCTGGCACTTCCTGTGGGTTCAGAGCATGTGGTAAGTACCCCCTTGATGAGGACTAGAAACAAGGAGCATAGCAGTGCATTTCGTCTGCAAGAACCCTTTTCAGGTACCAGAATAGTTTCATTGGGTCTTCACTTTTTCCACTGCATCTACAAAGGTAAAAAGATTACCAAGGTAGAAATTTACCTCAGGAAAAGGACCTGGAAGAGAATGGGTATAATTTACCCCAAACAACTGGATGGAGGTTAATGGAAGAAAGTCTCACAAATTGGTTGAACATTTTCTGCAAAATGTTGGATGTTTTAAAGGGTTTAGCTTTATGGAAAACCAATAAAAATACTTTTAAGCTTAATGAATCAACAGATTTTAAGTTACAAATTGAGGCACATTGCTGCTGCACATGTGGTTAATGTTCCTTTGGGACACGTAGTGCAAGTTTTAAACATTAAATATCTGTTACAAACCTTCTTACTCTTTCAGGTGATTTCATTCCTGTTTTGGCGTGTAACTGCTGTAAAATAATCAGAGGTTATGGCTACAGAACACTAGGTTGTAGTCCGAACTGGAGCTTTCCACTCTTTTCATCTCAAAGGCAAGAAAAAAAGGGACCTGTTCTGGCAAAATCCCTTCAAAGTCTGTTGCAGTTACATCTTTCCATAGACTTTGTTGCTGTGACAATCATTGGTTATAGTTTTATTGCTAAAAATCACAGCTCTTGGTTTTTGCCTCTCTCCCAAGCTCTATGGTTGAATAAGACATCGATTAACACTGCTGCAAAGGAGCAGTGACCCATTCAACTTAAATGGATGTAATTTACATAAACGACTTTGTTTTATACCCCACAGTAGGAATGCACACTAGAAACAGCCAGGGAGAAATAGAAGGTACCGTTTAAAAAATTATGGAGGGTTAAAAACGCTCTGAGTCGCATTGCCCCATTATGTAAATTAACAAATATTTTTCCTTTTTTACTGTAAATCCTGACACCATACCCCAAACTAGAGCACACAATGAACTAAACTACATCTTATAAAATTTACAAATTGATTCATTTTTAATCTTGATCAATACTTTTATGATTGTATTAATTCATTAAAATGATGAATTATACTGAGGTTATTTACACTCCATAGCTGAACATTAACATAGGTTAACATTATGCCCTTACGGACATGCTTTCTTACTGACACAGCGACATCTTGCAACTTGGATACTTTATCCCTTTTCTAGTTGCTGTTTGTATTGTTAGGATTTTTAATCAAAGGCAACAGTCACTGGATTAGGAATATGATGTAAAAAATTGGGCTAACACCAGGTGCCGTGCATTTATAAAGGTTATACAGGACAAGGTTCTTAGCAGAAAAATAAAAAAATGATACGTTTTTTTAGTTGATTTTTCATTGCACGTTCTGCTCGACTGAGTAGAGGTTCAACTCTGGGATCTCTTGTCCTCCTTCATTTTTTTCACTTTGTGAGTGTCATCCTTCAGTGCATCCCATTTAAATCTGAGAGAGAGAGCAAGAAGATGAGATGAAAAGAAGAGAAGAGGTTTAGGAATTCACAATGTAAAGTATTGAGGAGAACAGAGCGAGGATGAAGCCGTATAGAGGCTGCGATGACGTCAAGCCTCACACTGGTGATAAGGGCAACAAAAGGCATAACAATGACAGTCGGGGTGCCTTTGAGCTCTCAGTGTGTTCAAGAGATTTTTTTTACAGTATTTGCAGGTCGTTTTCGAAGGTATCTGACAGGCTGTATAAATAAAAAGAAGAAGGCAAAGGTACATCCAAGGGGGTATGTGAAAATGTGTCATCAGTGCTGAGAGCATATTTGGGAGGGAGCTACAGAGAAGAACTGAATGTGCCCAACTAATGTTTGAACACAAATGAAAGGACTTTGCAACAGCTGTGTGTGTATTAAGAAGGTTTAGCGCTGTGTAATGATAGATCATTAGAAATAAAATGCAAAAAGACTGCAGTCAAGTAGAAGAATTCAATGTAAACCAACTGAAGCTTCACCCACACATAAACACAGTTCGAAAGAAGGCCCAGCCTAAGTTTTAACTTAATGGGAGTCCTACACAAAACAAATCACTGTAGTTGTTTGTTCCATGATCATTTCACACTAAGAGAAGAAATACTTTAGGTAAGTCATTAAAAACAAATCTGGCATTCGTGCCTATAATGAGTGCATGTAAATTTCTGATCAAAACTTTCCACAGCAAAACATTTTGCAGCTGTAATTATCAATAAATCCAAATAGTGTTGGATTACAAATCTATACCACATTTGCTCTCTAAACATGACTGCTGTAGATCATACATCATTTTATTAAATCACTTATTGTTGAGGAAAAAGTCCTTTTTCAATCACATCTCTTTTGAAGTTTTTAAGCAGAACCTCAAGTCCCTGCATGCTCTTTCTTGAGAGAGCTGACGATGCGCCGGTCCTTCGTGGTGAAGGGAGAACTGAACTGAAAGGCAAAGCTCTTGATTTACCAGTTGGTCTATGTTCCTACACTCACCTATGGTCATGAACTTTAGGTCATGACCAAAAGATTCTGGATACAAGCGGCTGAAATAAGCTTCCTCCTTTAGAGATAGGATGAGGAGCTTTGGGAGGAGCTCGGAGTAGAGCCATTGCTCCTTCCCATCGAGAGGAGTCAGCTGAGGTCGCACGAGCATTTGTTTAGGATGCTCCTGAGGGAGGTGTTCCAGGCATGTCCCACCAGAAGGAGGCCCAGGGAACCGCCTAGGACACGCTGGAAAGACTATGTCTCTCGGCTGGCCTACGAGTGCCATGGGCTTCCCCCAGAGGAGCTGGAAGAAGTGTCTGTGGAGAGAGAAGTCTGACCATCTCTGCTGAGATAGCTGCCCCTGCGACCTGGCCCCGGATAATCGGAAGGCAACGATGATGAGAGCTAGCTTAAATGGTTCATATAGACATTTTCATTACATTCTTTATGCACGGCATCCGTTTTGGATACTTAACTGTGAAGATGCTCGACAAGCTTCGACTTTTAGTATCAGAATTCCCCCCAACTTTCTTGTTGTATTTTCTCAATGGGAACTCGTGCAAAATCAGACTTCCGGGTACAAAGAAAATATCATTTGTGTAGCTAACATTTTGACAATTGCCAGATTTTTATCTATTAAATTAATTAAACAGATAAGGACCTCAATGAAAATGGAAAGTTTCAACTTAAAGATGACTCTACATATAAGAACCCTTTGTACTTGCTTTAAAGGGCCTCTATATTTTTTTTATTTAAAGTCAATAAGGAAAATAATTTTTTCTGTAGGTTTTGACAGGCTTAAATGTGTGTCTCTGCGGGTCACTGCTCAGCTGCTGCCATCGTTGTTGCTTTCTACCACTGAGAATATTACCCTTCAGATTCAGTTTTCCCTGGGTGAATCTAATCAAGAAAGCTTGCAATAAACCTTCATCTTAAGAGAAATGTAGAACCTACAGCATTTTATTCCATATCCACATAATGCTTCTGCAGTGTTTGCAGCAGCAAGTCTCAAGACTGTTGGAAATTTCAGCTGCTTTGAAGGAGGTACAACACACTGTTGAAACGTATGATTAATGTGTATCAAAGCATCTGAATTTCCCTGTCTTTGAAATAACAAATATTTCATCATACATGGCAACGGGCCTCTTAAAGTGGTGAGAAAAAACTATTTATGGCTATGTCTGAAACACAAGTGTACAAGCTTATTTTAGAACAATGGTGTTTAAACAAATGGTGTTTATAATGGTGTGCATGGGTGTGTATACGTGTCTCTGTGTTCTCTGTGTTCCCGTGGGTGAGTAAATAATAACAGGTAAAACAAACAGTGACTTACCCCAGCAAAGGGGCTTAGTGAGCTTTATGTGTTGCAGTGATCGAGAGGGGCATCCGTCTTTGTGTCCCAGGAGGGAGCAGTAGAACGTGATAGAACAACTGTGATAGATGATTACCAGAAGCTCCTGCTCCATTCTGCTCAGAGCTGAGCAAAGGCCTACACAGTTCATGCACATACATGACCTCTTAGAATGTGAACTTTTTTTTTGCATCTTGAAGCAAGTTGTAGTTACCCTTACACAACTTTTTTGTTGTGATGTTCACTTTTAAATAATTGTACAATAAGCATATTTAAACAAGCCAGCAAATGTGCTTTTAAAAGCAGAACTTCCGGGCTCTTCCTAATGTTCCTAATTTAATTTGCAACAACTGGACACAGTCACTGATAAATGTTGTATTATTGCAGTCATGTGCATTAATGAAACTATGAAAATCTTTGCAATAATGGGCTTTGCAGACAACTACTTTATACCTCATTCAGAAACTGAATAGTTTGAGGATTTAGTTTTCCATTATACCGACTCTGACGGAAAAGATCCATCTCTTTTGTTAAAGGTAGTTAAAGGCAGGGCTTTATTCTGAATTCATATTTTTATAGTGAAAATGCAGAATGCACTACATTACCAGATGCCAAAAAAGAATATACATTTGCTACATTTTGGTTGTAATAACCTTCAGGTTTGTTTTGTGTTGATCTGAGTTGAATTCGGAGTGCAGTTGCAAACGTTGTTTCCTTGTGGCATGAAGATCCTGGGTTTAAATCCAAGCCAAGAGCCTTTCTGCATCTCCAATTTACTACACCACATAACACCAGCCCTTCTGAATGAAAAAATAGAAAAAGGAATCTGTGAAATTGTACTTAAAAAAATAACTTAACATAGTGAATCAGATGTTTGAAAACCTGCTTCAGTCATCTTATTGGACATCAGCAAAAAATACTCTGTAGCACATTCATGATTGCTAATGTGTACAAATGTGGAAATAAATTGTTTTATTTGTAATTGTGAACCTAGAGTAACATTTTTCTTTGCTGCAAAAATATATATTTGGTGTACAAATATATATTTTGCTGCACAAAAATATCCACCTTGCTTTGCTGCGTAGTTTTAATAATTTAACGTAACAGTAAGTGTTTCACCTTAGCTATTTGCGCATACCCAAGCCAGAGAAACTGGGCTAACTGACCTGATAAAAAATCTTTTTAGACATTTTTATTATTGGTTGACCGAGAGTCTAAAGCAAGTTTGGATGCTCAGCTTGATTATTGGATTTCCGTCCTACATGGTTTAATGTTTACTTTTGCTGATTAGGTTTTGTCTTGGAATCTTTAATACTAGGATAATCAGCCATATGACAATATTCTTAACATTAAACTTTCTAAAGTTTTCATTCTGTGCTAATGGTGGTTAGTTTTATTTTCCATTTTCTAGCCTGTGCCAGTCTAAAAACTTTGTATCACCAAAAAATAAATACGATAGATCCACCTCAGTCTTGGTTCAATCTAGGGGCCTCATTTATCTAAAGTTGGCTTTAGATGTGGGTGTAGAAATGATTTTAGGGCAACATTCACACATGGTTCATGACACTGTGTATATACTGGCTATTTTAAAGAAAGCATCATAGTATTATTGAATATGAAAGACACATAGAAAACTTGAAGCACTGTGCTAAAGAAGTTGTCTGTGAAAATGTTGTGTAATGTCTTATTTTAAGTCAAGTCAAGTTTATTTATATAGCACTTTTCAGCAACAAGGCATTCAAAGCGCTGTACATGAGGAAAACATTACAATGATACAGAAAATCAAACACAGAAAAACAAATCAAATGACACTAATAATCCTTGGGAGTAATAATTAATAATCCTTCCAAGTTTACTGGTAGAAATTGGTTCCAAGCCACTCTTAAGAATAAAGCATCTTGTGCTAAAAGAAGATGATAATATTGATAGTCTCATTGTTCCAGTGAATTCTAACTAGGGAAGGTGAGTCACTGGTATAAAACAGCTTTAATCCACATTTTCAGGTGCTAATAATATATTGCTTTTACTGGTACTGAAGTTGAACTAAGTAATAACAGTCCATTGTAGTCTAACTAAGAAAGCTGGGTCATTGGTGTAAGAGCAGCTATAGTCAACATTTTCTATTACTAATGTTAAGTTTTTGCTGGTAATCCTTCTGATAAAACTAAAAATCTATGAAAAAGTAATGAAATCACACAATTAGGTGCAGGGCCAAGCAACACACAAGAAAAGATTTTGCAAGAGTGTGGTGGAATCCTGGGGCGCGAATATAAAACTGAGTGTGTGTGCACAAGAATTAGACTGTCAACACAGATAGAGTGTCATTGTCCTTGAGGAGAGAGAGATGGACGTTCTCAATTGGCCGCAAAGTCTGTTTAAGCACAATTGCATAACTTAGATATTCAATGGTCACATTGTAGAAGTGCTGGATAAGGTCCTACCCATGTTTGACAGCCCAAAGGCCCAAATCAGGGCATTAAGCTGTAGAGCATCAAATTAAGCAGTGCTGTCCAGCACAAAATTGTGCAGAACTTCACAGGCCAAAATATCACATACAGGTCCTTCTCAAAATATTAGCATATTGTGATAAAGTTCATTATTTTCTAAAATGTAATGATGAAAATTTAACATTCATATATTTTAGATTCATTGCACACTAACTGAAATATTTCAGGTCTTTTATTGTCTTAATACGGATGATTTTGGCATACAGCTCATGAAAACCCAAAATTCCTATCTCACAAAATTAGCATATTTCATCTGACCAATTAAAGAAAAGTGTTTTTAATACAAAAAACGTCAACCTTCAAATAATCATGTACAGTTATGCACTCAATACTTGGTCGGGAATCCTTTTGCAGAAATGACTGCTTCAATGCGGCGTGGCATGGAGGCAATCAGCCTGTGGCACTGCTGAGGTCTTATGGAGGCCCAGGATGCTTCAATAGCGGCCTTTAGCTCATCCAGAGTGTTGGGTCTTGAGTCTCTCAACGTTCTCTTCACAATATCCCACAGATTCTCTATGGGGTTCAGGTCAGGAGAGTTGGCAGGCCAATTGAGCACAGTGATACCATGGTCAGTAAACCATTTACCAGTGGTTTTGGCACTGTGAGCAGGTGCCAGATCGTGCTGAAAAATGAAATCTTCATCTCCATAAAGCTTTTCAGCAGTTTGAAGCATGAAGTGCTCCAAAATCTCCTGATAGCTAGCTGCATTGACCCTGCCCTTGATAAAACACAGTGGACCAACACCAGCAGCTGACACGGCACCCAGACCATCACTGACTGTGGGTACTTGACACTGGACTTCTGGCATTTTGGCATTTCCTTCTCCCCAGTCTTCCTCCAGACTCTGGCACCTTGATTTCCGAATGACATGCAGAATTTGCTTTCATTCGAAAAAAGTACTTTGGACCACTGAGCAACAGTCCAGTGCTGCTTCTCTGTAGCCCAGGTCTGGGGAATGCGGCACCTGTAGCCCATTTCCTGCACACGCCTGTGCACGGTGGCTCTGGATGTTTCTACTCCAGACTCAGTCCACTGCTTCCGCAGGTCCCCCAAGGTCTGGAATCGGCCCTTCTCCACAATCTTCCTCAGGGTCCGGTCACCTCTTCTCGTTGTGCAGCGTTTTCTGCCACACTTTTTCCTTCCCACAGACTTCCCACTGAGGTGCCTTGATACAGCACTCTGGGAACAGCCTATTTGTTCAGAAATGTCTTTCTGTGTCTTACCCTCTTGCTTGAGGGTGTCAATAGTGGCCTTCTGGACAGCAGTCAGGTCGGCAGTCTTACCCATGATTGGGGTTTTGAGTGATGAACCAGGCTGGGAGTTTTAAAGGCCTCAGGAATCTTTTGCAGGTGTTTAGAGTTAACTCGTTGATTCAGATGATTAGGTTCATAGCTCGTTTAGAGACCCTTTTAATGATATGCTAATTTTGTGAGATAGGAATTTTGGGTTTTCATGAGCTGTATGCCAAAATCATCCGTAATAAGACAATAAAAGACCTAAAATATTTCATTTAGTGTGCAATGAATCTAAAATATATGAATGTTCAATTTTCATCATGACATTATGGAAAATAATGAACTTTATCACAATATGCTAATATTTTGAGAAGGACCTGTATATTCTTAAACATGTACAGCAGAGTTGGTCTAAGGCTGGCAAATTCCCAAAATACAACACCACCAGCAGGGAGAGCATCTGCACAGTTTTTGCTTTGGGGAGCTTGCTTTTATTTCTTGAATGTGGTTCTAGATTTTGGCGTAACTCCTTAAAAAAAAAATGCCTTAAAGGAATGTGCTTGCTTCCTCTGCAAATTTATGAATGAGACAGCACTGTTTAAATCCTGAGCAATTTCACAGATGTGAATACTTACTATTTGAGAAGCTATTTTTCCAATATCACCTGTCCTGTCCATTTGGCACGTTTTACGTTTTGATGTTTTCTGCTCAAGTTTCAATCATATTTAGGCAACAGCATTGACACGACTTGGCACATCCAAAGGTTGTTTCAGGTCAGTTTATTAAAGTAACTCAATTCATCAAGTGAAAAACATTATAGATTACACACAGACTAATGTTTTCAAGCCCTTTTTCTGTTAGTCATGATGATTTTCTGCTTACAGCTGACGAAGGCACAACATTTATGTCATTGTTTTCGTAATAGCTCTGACCCACATACAGAACACTCCGGAGAAAATAAAATGAATGAAATTATATTTTATTGTGCCACAAAATAATCAGGAACGTAAACGGGCAAAACTCCAACTGTAAGGGGCAGAGAACTGGTGAAAATAGGGTACAAACGTGAACGACAAGAATTCCAGATAGAGAAGTGAACGGCTTACTAAGAAGGTGCGGTCAGGTCACCAGTGGTAGAGAGATTCGGGATCCAGGTTGTTGTAGCAGAGTTTGTTCTGTTGATTTCTTAGGTGCTTCTTGGTTGAGCTTGGAGACAATTGAGTTCGTTTGTGCAGATACTTGCGTTGGAGGGTGGACAGGGTACGCTCACGCTTAGGTCCTGGAGATGGAGGAAGCAGGAAACTGCCATCTTGGTCGGTAATCTAGACGGGAACAATAGTTAGGAGAGTCCTCAGAATGTAGATAATCTTAGTCACCCAGAAAACTCCTGGACACAAAGTCAGTTCTTCAGTGATATAACTCCAACGTTCAGATTCTTAGTCTGTGACAGGACATAAAGTTATTCCAGATCGAAAGACAAGGCATAGACTTAGCATTGGCTTGTTGTTACTACAGAAGGCAAAAACGCAGGAGTTGAAGTGCTGGCAGCCTCCTGCTAAAGTACTTCTCCAAGCAATCAGCAGAATAAGTTGCACCTGTCCCCCAGCACACCTGAGAACTCCAGCACCATCTGAAACACTGAGACAATGTTGCAAGCACAATACAAACACACACACATACACACACACACACACGCACACACACACACAACCCAGATCCGATGTTAAGACTAGAATATAAAATCAGACCAATTAAAAATAATTTTTACAATACAGAAATGTGTGTTTAATGAAATGTATGTTTAACACCTGCCTAAATGTTGTTTTTGAAAGATACTTTTAGGACAAGATGAAGACTAAATAAAAGCTCATGCAGAACAAGTAGAACTATGATCCAAATGACTTACATTAATAAATAAAGGCAAGCCAAGGAAAATGAAATTTTATTAAATCTAGTTTGTGAAAAAGGTCGGGAGAAGTCGAACAACTTTGGACTTTTTCTAAAGTTGTTTCAAACAATAAAAGTTAAATCTCTGCCTGTGTATTGCAATATTTACCCTGAATGTTGTTCCATTCTAGGATAAATATTGCTCCATCATGGAAAAAACTGATTTCGCTTAAAGATGTAGAAGTCCCAAAAATATGTGACATCATATTGTGCTTAATAGCTAACATGTAGCAAATTTAATCGACTACAACACAGATTACAAATTACAAATTAATAAATTTGAGTCAAACTAAATTACATTTTAGTCGAGACTAAAACTAATTGAAAATGTGCTGTCAAAATTAACCCTGCCTGCAGAGTTTGCTTGTCAATTCATATTAAAATCCAAATTTAAAGCACAAACGTACCTCAGATTAATAGTGTAAAAGAATTCTGTGCCATTTTTAATTTTACAGTTAGAGACATGGTGCACCATATGTTGTCCTGCGTCATGGAGCATCATTGTACTGGAACACATTCTCCTTCGTATTTGTTGTGCTTTGCTGTGGCAGGACCTTAATCCATTGTGTGCACTAAAAAAAGTAGTACAGCTGCTTTTGCTATCGGTTTAGTCTTAGCATGACTCTTTGGCTACACTTATTAAAAGCATGTAACATTGGCAGGGGAGGGCTTGCGTGAGTGGTAGGTGGTGTGTTGATGTGAGACTGGGTAATCCACCGGCTGCTCTTCTGTCTGTGCATGGCTCTGGGCTGGGCACATACAATAGAGCAGACCTGAAAAGCACCATAATGAAGAAAAGGCTGGAAGAAAAGGCATGTCTCTTTCCATTTCTCTGAGCGAAAAGAAAAGAGCAACATAAAAGAATAAGGAACAAGAATGAAAGATGAAAATAAGCCTCTCAAATCCAGGTTTTTGGCTGTGCTGTCTCTTTGAGTTTATCTTTTTTGCCATGCATTTGTTTTATTATGGTAATGCAATGTTGGATAAAAATAGTCTGGAAGAGTAACGGTTTTCTGTAAAAAGAGGAGGGAAATTAGAGGGATCACTACCAGGGGCTTTGAATGTCACTGATAAAGCACATAAAGAAATTTAAAACGGGCTTCCTCCTTTTTTCTCAAAAATTCACTCTATACATGACAACTTTCTGGGAGCCAAACAAAATAAAAAAAAAATTGTATTCATCGTGTGTTCAGATTCCAACGTTAATATTAACACTGTAGATCACAGACCTGTTTGCTGTATTCTTTGGTCTTCATGATGCTGTTTGTTCAAAAGTCGTTCCTAACAAAATTTTGTGAAGCCAGGGCCACAGCAACAGTCGAAACACAACGAGCTGGTGCTAAGCAAGCACCAGTTTACCACTGTAACCAGATTGGTGGAAAAGGCCCAACAATAAACCTTTAAGGCCTTCACAGAACAGCTGGATTTAAGTTACACGCAAGTGGACTAATTAGGTGACTTTAAAGGTAATAGGTTGCACTGGCTTTAATTCAGAGTAAATGGTGTAGATAAATGTGCATGCAATACTTTTAATGTTTTAGTTGGGAAAAATGGAACACTTTACAGTTATGCACTACTTTGTGTTGGTCTTTTACATAAGATTCAAACTAAAACAGTAAAGTTTATGTTAGAAATATGATAAAATGTGGAAAACTTCAAGGGGTATTAGGTTTTGCGAGAAAACGTGGTGAATAGCTTTTCAGGGCTCAGAAGGGTTTCAGTCCCCCTAACACACACACACACACACACACGCACACAACCCCCCCCCCCCCCCACACACACACACACACACAGACACACACACACATATACACATCCCACACCATCTCAGTCATAAGCATTCCCTGAGGAAGACAAAAAAAGCCACAGTTAAAGATCAGAAGTGGGTGCAGTTTCACTCCACTGCGACGAAGTTCAAAGCAGTTTCTCTGTCTGTCTGCTATGATGATAATCCAATCTCTGACTTTCTCAGGCTCACAGACGGAAAGGAAAACAGACTGAATTAGGAAGGGGTGGACAAATGTAAGAAATATTTTTCTAAGTTATGTATACTAGGCATTCATTTTCTATGAGGCTACAGGTAACCCTCTGCAAGCACCAGTCTTGGTGATGTGGCCATTTGAAGATACTTAAATACTCATGCCCCTCCAGATTGGTTCCTGTTGACTACAGGAGCTGACAGCCATATAATATTAATCAGGCTGATTAGAGGAGCTCTCTCATTCATGCTTTGTCTGTGGACTTTAGTTTTCACTTCTGTAATCTCTGCCTGTGTGTTTGCACACCTTCACACTTTAGCAACGTATAATTTGAGCTGTGAAGCTATAAAATATAAAGCAGACAGTTTATACTGAACAGAATGTTATGCAAATTTTGTATGAAATCGAAAGAAAGACTTTATTGTTTGCATGCATTTAAAATTAACATTTGCAGTTATTTTTCCATTTCCAGATGCAGCATTCATATTTCATACTTACACATGCAATTTATGACACGTATACATGCTGTATTCCCCATGACTCTCTTATGAGCCCAGTTTAGATAAGTTACCAGATAAATCAGGATTCATAGAGGTTCCCTCTATGAATCCTCTATGAATCATAGAGGATTCATAGAGGTTCCCTATTACCTGCTACCTCAGTGAAAAAGATTTCTTGATATAACTTTTTTTTAATGATTTGAATTATTTAGTAGGGTCCATTGAGCTTAGTTCCTGTGTCAGCCTTTCACAGAGAAAGAAAGCTAGTTTGACATGTAACATTAAGAACTTGATTAGTCAATGTTGATTCTGCACTTGAGGTTAATGGACAGGAAGGTGAATTATCAGGGGAGAAGCGGATGGACTGCAGGAATGAGACACATTGGAATTGTGAGGAGACGTTTCAAGTAAAAAAAGTATTCTTCATGTTAGTCACTTCAATGCAAAAACAGTTTTTAGATTTTCTCTAGTTATTATAGCTGTGTCTTAATATTGAGTATTTTGCAATCATTCAAATAAAAGATATTTGAATTAGAGAGCAGCGAAAAATTGTCCGGTGATCTGTATTAGACGATTTTGTGCTTGACCTTCCTTCTCTAGTATTGGGCCGGTCAGAGACAAAAAATCCAATCTTTTTTCTTATCAGTGAATGTACCATCCACTATTCAGTGTAGAGGGAGGTCAGCAAATAACAGGAAGCTAAACATATTACAACAAAGCTGCTCTGCTTCATTCCTTTGAGGTCTCCAATCTTTTCAGTCATGGGACATCCTGGATTAGAAAATGTTGGCCATTTTGGAAATCTCACAGTTGAGATAGTAATTTATGTCTACTTACTCTACAGGGAATATGCGCTAACCATGCTGTTATGTATTGTAGTATTAAAAGAGGCACCACATAAAAGCTCAACAAACTTTATATAAACCGATTGGAGCAGGTTAATACAGCAGAGTCACATTATCATAAATTAGAAGAAGTCAATCTGATTAACTCTTCTTCCCCTCCTGTACACTCATTCAATACTCATGTGCCCTTTTGTGGTACTACATGTAATTACAGGTCACAACGCATGCTAATTCTGCTAATTGCTAATATATGTGTGTGATATGGGTGAGATATGCATTATAGGTGAGAAACCAAATGTTAAGTTTGATTTAGCTAAGTGAATGTAGCAACTATGTTAAAGTGTTTGGATTGGTTTCGAATGCAGGATGGCGCAGTTGGTAGCACTGTTGCCTTGCAGCAAGAAGGTCCTGAGTTTGACTCCCATCCAGGGGTCTTTCTGCATGGAGTTTGCACGTTCTTCCCGTGCATGCGTGGGTTCTCACCGTGTATTCCAGCTTCCTCCCACAGTCCAAAAACATGACTGTTAGGTAAATTGGTCTCTCTAAATTGCCCTTAGGTGTGTAAGAGTGAACTGATATTTATTCATATTCAATGCATTATCGTTTTTCAATCTATGATACACTTGCCTTACAACCTTGTGTTGAATTTGCACTTTGCACATAATGCACTTTTCACCTTGCACTTTATAACATGACTGCATCATTTGACTAATGTATGTCTGTGTTTTTGTATCAATTGTTAATTATTCTATGGTACATAGATGAAAATGGACTATCGTGCTAATTTAGGAATATTTATAACTGTACCTCTTACTAGTATTCACAGATTTGCTTGAACCTTCCAAGTAGATAAACTAAAGATCTTGTGATTTGGTAGAGTACAACATTTTGATGTGTACAAAACATGTTGCTAAGCCATAATCTGTTGTTTTAAGGATGTATGCTGAATTTCTTTTGTTGGGTTTTATTTTCTGTCCCATTACCCTATGGATTCTACTCTTTTCGTACATGCATAAAGGGAAATAAAAATAGAACCAGCAGGTCAGAGCTTTGAAATTTCAGTGATTGAAAATAACTATAAAGTCTCTAACCAGGGCATCTCTACTTAAAATATATAGGCAAACTGATCCATTGTGATTTTTAATTGCATCTTTAGACTTATATTAATTTTGACATCTTTTTTGGTTTTTACCGATGTGAATTAAAATAAGTTTTTTTTAAATCTTGTCTTTAAGTTTATTCTTGCATTTTTTTTAATTTCAGTCATTTGAAACTTTAAGCTTAAAGTTAAATTACCCAAACTCTCACACTAACAGAAACTAACAGTATGTGGAATAGAAACATCTAAGAAGCCTGGTCATGTACTGTTTCATCCGTTACACGTTTGACTTGCTTTATTCTGTAAATATTCTTTAAGTTTTCTATTTTACATCTTTCCCTCTGTGACCTGCAGTCTTCTGGCTTTTGACTCCTTCCTTAACTTTATCCTCAGTGCTGTCAGCAGCTTTAGTGTTTATGATAAACTGCAGGAACATTCATCGCAGAAGTGATCTTACAACAGAGATGATCAAGAAGAATGATCTTTTATTTATCTTACAGGAAAACTAAATGGCATAAAGCCATGGTTGGTTTAATGTTATTGGTTGAGCAAGCTGTCTTATTCTCTAATCTTTTTAATCTAAGGCGTCATGGTCGGCGTCCCTGTGTGTCTGTTCACTGTCTCGAGGCTCTCTGATGCTCCAGGGCAAATGGCCTATTAGACTTATCAGCACCTCTCTCCACCCTGTGCTTCAGCCTCCCTTTCCCTTCCTCCACTTCGTCTCCAACCCACACCCCTTCACCTATCCCACTCTCCCTGTCATCACAAAGCGTCTGCTACTTAATCCAATTATTCCTATAAGCTGACACGCTCTGTAGCGTACCACAAACTCTGCGGGTGATGCCCTTGTTCTTCACATCCGCACATCAACGCACAAACGAACACATATTGCCACAAACAGCCCTCCCTCAAAACTCCAGCAAAACTGCTTGGTATTACTGCAAGGGTCCTACAATGACAAAGGCAATGCCAAATCAACATTTGATAACAAAATCTAGAAGTCAGTTTCACCAGCATCTTCACCAGCATCTGCATTCACACGCCTGCGTCCTGGTACAGGAGGCTATGCTCCATCAGTGTGAAGTCTGGCTTCTAGCATATCTGTCTTCGGTCATTGGGCGAGAGGCGTGGTGAACCCTAGATAAGGACCTAGACAGGTCATCAAAGTATATTGATTCAGTACACTGGTTATTGCAATATATTACAATTTTTTAGAGGTCTTCTGCCTCAGTGCAGCAATTGACACAGTGGATCATAAGATACTCATTGAAAGGCTAGAAAAATGGATGGCAGTGTCTGGTCCTGTGCTAAGCTGGTTCAGATCTTACTTGGCAGACCAGAGCTACGTTGTGTTACTTGGTATCTATAACTCTGAGAACAAAGTTTACGTCCATTCTCAGGCCTGTTTTGATCACCATCAACAAGCAATAATTCACTGTATAACTCATAACTGTTTTAACTATTTTGTATTTGCATTTCAGCATTTTTCTTTTTATTTAAATATTTCTATTACTCCTATTTCTTATATGTAATATAGCTTTCACTACCTTGTTCCTTTATTTTACTGTAAAGCATGTTGAATTACATTGTGGGTGCAAATGAATGCACATGAACCTGTGTTGTTTATGGTTATCAAATGTGAAGCTATATAAGATCACTTTCCCTGGTCATGGTTAGTAACCTCCGGCCATCCACCCGGTCAAAAGCTAAAGTGCTAAATGGCTGATACTTTGACAGCCTGCATCTTAAAAACCCAGTATATGCTGTAAAATTGCTTGTGTATAGTAAATGGTCAATGTGTCATAGCAGCCGTGACAGGATAATTAATCCCTGAATTCTGCGATTTCACCCCCTTTTGCAAATCTTGACAAGTGTTTCTGTTGCAACGGTGGCAGCAGGCGTCACAAAAGGAGCTGTGTTAGGTTGTTTTTGCTGCTGACACAACAACAGTTGAGAGTAACAGATGGAGCTGGTGGTGTGTGTGAACGTGTGGCTGCATGTGTGTTTCAGGGTGACCGGGTCTAGAGATGGATGCAGTTTGATCTGAATCACAGAGTAGTTTGTCTGTCTAGAGGAAGTAGTGGGGGATCCAGATTATAAACCGGGTGTCAAGTTGTGACCATGGGTAATCCTTATTAGGTGGGTGTGTGAAAGAACATTGTTTTGTTTTGTGAGCATCAACCTTGTTATGAGGCCTGCTTTTGTTCCCTGAACACTACCAAATTATTACCCCCATTCTGTGTTTTCCTAATAAAATCTTGGTTTATTTAATATCTACTTGATACAAACAAGTGCTGAATATACCGTTCCTTACACAAGTAAAAATATTAATGCTTTGCACAAAACATAAGGGAATGTGTGCTTCAGACTTTTTCCTTTCTAGTAGCAATGCTGTTTGGTGATAAATCGTATGCTGTTTTGTGTTGAGTATGTGGGTTGCACCCATGAAAAACTTGCTACGTTCTTTTTGTCAAAGCTAAACCGCTCTAGGTGGAGACAGTGTGATGGTGTAGGGCAGCATCTCCCCACACTGGAAAAGCAAGGAAAGATATACAGATGAGATTATGGAAACAGTTTTAATCCCACATCTTGATTTTTTCTTTTTTTCTTTTCTTTCTGCTCTCGGTGGAGGACGCATTTCTCTGTCTCCCGCCCCCTCCCATATCTGCCCTGCTTCAGCTTTGTTTCTTATCTATCTTTTTGGAGCCTCTTTTTGCATATCATCCAAATTTCTGAGTTATGGATTTGGTCAGCTGGTCTCTCAATGCAATTGATCAAATTTTCTCAACGAGAAGACAGGGTGGACGGGACCCTATATCCGGATGG
Source organism: Girardinichthys multiradiatus (assembly GCF_021462225.1). Taxonomy (NCBI): domain Eukaryota; kingdom Metazoa; phylum Chordata; class Actinopteri; order Cyprinodontiformes; family Goodeidae; genus Girardinichthys; species Girardinichthys multiradiatus. The sequence goes on from NC_061805.1 coordinate 31,560,196, forward strand.
GACATTTCTCTCCGAATACACGATGGACTCCTGTCACAAGTGGAGGATTGTGTGTCTGTCAATATTGTCAGTCGAGGATGTCGAAGATGTCGAAGATGTGTACACAATTTGATGTTTGATAACTGGATTTCTGCTTTTTGGAGTTGGCGGTTACTTGGCATATCAAAAAATATGAAAAACATTGGCAGCTGTTCGGGCCATTTTAAGGCTGCCTGGCATGTGTGATGGGATCTGCAGAGCGATCAACACTCAGACTGAGATGTTACATGAGTTGAATTGCAGACTGGATGTGATCCTTACACAGGATCGTAGGCAGGTTGCGGTTCCTGGACTCAGGGGTGAAAGGGGATAAATCTTGGAGAAAGTTGTTTGCACAGATCTGGCGGAAAGGACCTGGAATTTGGCTGTTTGGATTCGCCATTGAGAAGCACCAGCGAGACTCTCAAGGCTGACATAAAATTAAGAATCAGCCTAACCCAAATAATTGTTGTTTTTCTGAATCTGGCTCTGCTGCACGGCCTTGATGGCCGGCTATCTTCAGCTTCTCCTGGAAGTTATGTAAACATGACGCTCTGCTCCCTCTGCCCCCTCCCTTCCCTGAAGACATCTGTGGACCTGCTCAGAACTTTGTGGCCGGTTGATGAACATTCCACCGTACCATCAAGGACAACGGCCTCTGTGACAGTGCTTCACGGACTTACTTTGCACACACTCCCGTGCACACACACACACACACACACACATGCTCAAGATAAACATATGCACCCCTTCACACCACCTTCACCGGATCCCCTGCATGATGTTGTTTCGTATATACGTTGCTTCTTTGGGCTGAGGTTTTTTTTTGCAATCTCAAACTGTATCCTGCTGAGGATAAAGTGTGAAATATGTTTTTTTTTCTCTCTTCTTACCTAATGTGGTCTCTTTTCTCATCTACCTAAATGTGTGATTTCATTACTTTTCATAGATTTTCAGATTTCTCATAAGGATTACCAGCGAAAGCCAAATATTATTAGTATTTGAAAATTTGGACTAAAGCTGTTTTTACACCAATGACCAGATAATTTTAGATTTCTTAAAAGGATTGTATTACAACTATATCATACCAGTGATAGCCAAACATTATTATTATTTAAAAAGTTTGGACTAAAACTGTTTTATACCAGTGACCCAGCTTATTTGAATGATGGGACCACAACTGCCTCATACCAACGACCTCAAGGATTAATATTATCATTTATCTTCTAGCACCGGATGAATTCCTTACCACAGAGGACTTAATGAGCTAATTACCTCTATTAGAAAGATTGGATTAGAACCAGCTCTTACCAGTAAACTCCCAAGGATTATTAGTGTCATTTGATTTGTTTTTCTGTGCTTGATTTTCTGTATCATTGTAATGTTTTCCTCGTGTACAGCGCTTTGAGTGCCTTGTTGCTGAAAAGCGCTATATAAATAAACTTGACTTGACTTGACTTAGGGACTCAATTTTGCCATCCAAGAAGGGGATGCGTCCGCTTAGTGCGTCAGAGACTCTTTTAAAGACTAGCTTGGGTGTGCTGTTCATGCCGTTGCGACCAACACAACCACGTTAGCTGACTTGCAACAATTGCTGAGTGAGGAATTGCATGCCATCCAACAGCTATTTGTGAGCAAGTTGGTGACTGTACTGCAGACATTACTTTATGTATTATAGAAGGTTTCATAGGTGAATGATTATCATTACTCTGTGTTATGTGTGAAATAAATTATTACAGTAGTAATAGATTGAAAGTATTATAGAAAGGCACATTTTAAATGGTTTCTTACATACCTGTGCTCCCTCTGACTTGAGTTTTAAATTTCTGATTTAGTCTTTATCAATATTAAGCAGCACTAGTTATTCTCCGGCTTTTATACAGTAATAGTTTTAAATTGTTGTGAGTTTGTTTTTAAATAATAGTCTGAAAAAAATACTTCTTTCTTTCGAAAGATTTCTAAAACAATTCATCACTCCCTGTCACTTGGTGTCTGTGTTATTCCCTTTTTATGATGTGTTTGTTGTTGTGTATGTTTGTGTTTTCTATGTGTTGTGGTTTATACTGCGCATAAGTAGTTGTTGATTTCTATGTGAGAATTTAAGGTAAGTACACTGTATAAATGCTTAGATGTTACAAGGTTTGTATAAGGAAATCCCACCTCGCCCCAATGTGACACAGTTGATGACTAAAAACCAAGACATTCCTCTTCATTATCATGATCATAATGTCCTTGTGTTGAATTTCATTGTGTTCATTCCACTCATAGTAAGCTACCAGTTTTCCACCTGGTTCTTATTTTAGATGGACGACAGTAATGTTGGGGTGAGGCAGGGTGAGGAAGGTTTCTTTTCCTGCTCTTCCTCTTGATTTTCTCTGTGTCTCTATCTTAATTTTCACCTGTTCCTCTCTTAATCTCCTCCACCATCTAACATTACCTTCTGTCCGCTCTGCTGCTGTTGCTGCTGCTCCTGCTGCAACTCCTCTTCTTTCTTTTCTTTCTCCTCATCGTTGCTGCTCCCTGTTGCAATTAACTGGGCTCTGTCTCTATGTCGTATGTCCTTTTAGGCCCACGCCGTGCATCGCTGGCTAATCGATCAGGACAGTAGTGTGAGCTCTGAGATGCCGGATGGCCAAGGAGTATGGCACTATGATGATGAAGTAAATACCAGCAACACGTATCTCTGGATTCCCCTGTCTCTGTATATGTATCTATATATATATATATATAAATTAAGTATCTATAATCACCCTGTCACTTGTAGTTTGTGCCACTTTTGCTGTTGTTGTTATCTTCATTATCTCTCTTGTTTTTGTTGTGTTTTGCTTCTGGTATTGTAGTTCTGGTTCCTTTGACTTTTTAGTGTTGCTGTTGTGCTGTGAGCTGATTCAGTCAGGTGTCGTGGGATCAGGCTGGACCTTTTTCTTTGTTCCCGTCCTTGCTTGGTGTTTTATACTAACTCGCTGAGTTTTAAGTTTAATTTTGTTTTGGTTTGTATGTTTTCTTTCTTTTCATTTTACACAATTACACATGAGTGTTTGTCTGTTTATTGTAAATATCTATATTGATGTCTTTGAGTTATCTCAAAATAGACGAGCATATTGCAAGGAAAGAGTCCACGGGCAAAATATACTTTAGCCTTGGTATGTTTTGTAGTTGCAAGTGTTCCCTAGGTCTTTTTCTTGTTTTAACCAGTTGGATTAGTTTAGCGTCAGTGTAAGACAACAGTTCAAGTATATTTCCTGTGGGTTCTTCTGATTTATAAAATATGCTTGTGTCATTCTGTGTTTGTGTTAGGGTTAAGTCACAGTTTAGTGTGTTTGTCGGAAAGAGAGAGTGGAGAGTTGTGTTTGTGAGACGATTATCTTATCAGTGAGTTTGTGTGCATGCTTTGTTTCCTTCCCTGCATGTTTTGCGTCTGCTTATTAGGATAAAGTGTGATTTGCACGCCCATCTGTATTTCTGTCTATGCTGTGTCTGTTTAACTGTGATGTCCCTGTGGAGTGCCATTGATGCCTGCCTTTGCTCATGCCTTTGATGTGTCATTGTTGTGTATTGCGGCTATGCGTACCTCCAATGAACCTGTCGGTTACGTGCTGTGCCTGTGTTTTGTCTGTTTTTATCTGTTAAAACAGTCTAGGATAGGTTGACCAAAGAGCTTTTATTGCACATATTTAACAGATGATCTTGAATCAAGTATCAATTGTTGGAGGAGAGATCATCTAAGTGCAATAAAGCTCCCAGGGAAACTTGTCCCAGATGACTCTTGCCCCCATAATTTCTCCTCAGATTCCCAGCTCCCCCTTTGCTCTTATGCCAAATTCCTAAAGCTTATCTCCTGATCTCCATATTGCTCCCAATCACTCTGGAGCATCATTGAGCTTGTCTTTAGCACTACATTTGAAAGAGCAGCGACTGCAGGAAAAATGGGTGAAGAAGAGCTGAACACATTTAATACAGAATGAAGGTTACACATGGAAGGCAAGTGAGTAAGTGTGTAAACCATCTTCCAAAAGTTCCTAACGTACTTTACAACAATATGGAGTCTTTTCCCTGGATGCTCTTGAATGCAAATGCACTGAAAAGCTGATTTTGTTTTGAGTTCCGTTTTATCTCCTGTATAATTGCTTGAAAGATGATATTTCTATTTTTTCATTTTTCTTTTACCTGTCAGGACTACAAATACACATGTCATCCTTTAATTACCACTAGTCATAAGGGATATAACATAGTTTACACAACAGTTTGCTTTTGTGACATTTTTGAAAGGGCTAAATGATTGCTGGGAGGCAGAAGAGACTTGCAAATATCATGTTTGTGCCCAGAATACAGAGATGGAGAGAAAAAGGGTACCATAAGCACTTGCTTGACTTTTTCAGTCCCTGCAGATAGTGAAGCCTGGAGACCCTTCAGTCTCCAGGGTACTAGTCTATATTCGCATTATTTAAGAAAACAAAAAGCCGGGTGTTTCTTAGGAGATGGACATCTGAATAATATGTAGCCTAGTACGTTTTCTTTATTTTTTACTTTTAGGTTAGTTTTAAGGTCCACAACTATTAACAAAGGTAGCTTGGAGTTTTTGAACTAAGGTTGTGTGAAGTTACCTGTAACATTTCCCTTAAGTGTAAAAAAGATGCCACAGATTTAGCTGATTTTAGCAACTTCAAACAACTCAAAATGAAAATGTTTATACCTGTGGGATACAAGGCTATATTAGTTGATTTTTACCATCTACACTTTTACAGTTTAATTCAGTTTATTTATATATTGTCAATTCACAACAAATATTATATCAAATTCAGTGTGTAATGCCAAAACGTTTTCAGTCTAAGGAAGCCCGTGATTGTGTTGAATCATTGACTTTGCAGCAATCCGTCATACTGAGAAAACATGTGGGGAAAGTGGAGAGGAACAACTCCCTTTGAACAGGAAGAAACCTCCAGCAGCTTGTTGAGAGGAGCCATCTGCCCTGACCAACTGGGGTTTTTGAAGCACACAAAAAAAACACACACTGACCAGAAGTACCTTCTATGACAAACAAATAGACTTAATAGCGGCATTTATCCAGGTGAGAAACACAGCCAAACATGTAAGCTCTGAGCTTGAAGTACAATCTACTTAATAACAACTTAAACAGGATGTTATTATCATAACTGCTCCATCATCTTTCAAGATTGGTAGGATGACCTAAAGAAATACAATCTGATTAGGTATACCACATATTATCTGCCTTGTTAGCTCCACTGCTATAGACTAGGAGTGGAGGTAAAAATATGATTGAATTCGGCATTAATTTGATGTTTTCTATACTTAAATCACATAGAAGACATTAATTATGTATTGTGATTAATCCTTTTCAGAAGCCGACATTTATTATATGGTGGTCGGTTGTAGCCCAAGCACAAGGATTTTCCTCCTACATAGGCTTCTGTCTAGAATGTACCCACACCTGCAGAACTTTCAGTGATCGCCCTAAATTTAGATTCTTCACCTACATTTATCTTGATTCCTCATCTGTTTTTATTGTAAAATAATCCCCTAATCGCAGGAATTATCCATCTTTAACACCCACCAGCTGAAGCCACAAGTTAATCTTTGTCTGATAGGTGCTGCACTGAATCGCACAACATATAGATAGAAATTTCCCACGCTTTGAAAGAATGTCTCTAGCGGTGTAATTATTGTAACATGCAAAAAGAAATTTAATTTAACTGCAAACTAATTACGTCAGAATTACAGATCACTACATAGCAAAACAAACTCCTTTGAAGAGCTATCGTACTGGAAGATGTAATAACATAATTAAATCTCCAGCAGCACTGTCAGGAATAAGGTGAGATAGCATTAAGTTATTAACAGCAATAACCCAGCTGATGGACCCCTCTAGTAAGGTGATAAAGCTTAAACACAGAAATACTAGGCCATATGTTATTCTATTACGAGAAGAAAAAACAAAAAATAATCTAATAGCAGCAATGATAGCGTAAAATTCATAATTGGAGAGTAGTATGAGAAAATAACAGAGTAAGGAAAACAGGACTTCAGTGGTACTATACTTACGTTAGGGTGGTGGACGCTGTGTCAGTTGGCCTGAGCAGCTGATTGTGAGCCAACTGGGATAATCCACAAACAACCACAGGAACCTCTCATCTTTGATTCGGTTGCATACAAGACAGCCAATTGCAAAATCCAAATGTTATCTTGACTGTTGGTGGACTGAGAGTGGACTGACGAGCTGCAGCTAACAGATTTATGCATCTGGAAGCCTTGATGAAAGTACCTTGGCTTGATAACACAAAAGTTGACTTCAGCTGAGTCAAATTTAGCAACACTCATGTCTAATGGTGGATGGTTAATATCCACTAATATGGAGGCGTATCCCATTGATTTAAACATTTTTAGTTTGAGTTTTAAATAGCTAAAATCAGCTAAACTGGGGAATGGGAGAGGGGAGAAGGAGTTTGTTTGACTAGCTATTAGCCCTCCACCACTCTGAGGATGACTAGGAACTAATTGCAATATGACACCTGTCTGCTACAAGTAGGGCAACCATTACTGATGGCACCTTCATAGAACCATCTTACTGAAATATGGAATTATCACTTCATGTAGGTTAAAAACAAGTCCCCAGACAAAAACAAAATAAGCAGAGACTAAAAATTTAACAGTATTATTCAAGATCTCTCTTTACAAGAAATGGTGCTGAGATCAGTTCATTCAGAATATAATAAATTTAATTCTATTAATCTACTCTTGTTCAAATCACTTCTAGATTCACTTGTAATTTTACTTTACCAGTTTAAACACATTTACATTCATTATCACTGATTAATTATTTAAAGCAAACAAAAACTCGTTATATGGTTAGTTATGTCATCTGACAGTTGCTATATCATACGTACATATTTAGCACACAGACGTTTCCTTTTCCTTTTGTAAGCTTTACTAAGCTTCTGCAAATCATCTCTAAAATTATTCAAACAATAAAGCAAAGAATTCCATCAGAATTCCATCAAAGAACTACAATAATGCACTATTTTGAAAAACTAAATTGTGCTTTTGATCACAATATAGTCTGGACAAAAACTATGACTTGTAAATGAAACGTTTGTGATGCACAATGGTCACAGAGAAAGCTAGAAATTGCTCAATGTCTTAAAGTTTTTATGGCTCTGTTACTCTATGTTGTATGGTAATATCTGGGAGGCAGGCCATGCATGCTCAACAACGCACATGTACCTTCAGTTTTTATTTTTACAGCTAAATTAAATGGAAAAGGCATGGATGTTTTTAAATAAGGGCTCAGTACAGTTAAAATGAGCAGCCTGTGCCCTTTAATGGAAATACATGAACCTTCACTATAAATTAACAGATGCTCGTCACTGTCAAAAGTAGTGTTAATTATCACCAGAGCAAGCCACAGTTTAAGTTCTTAGGTTGAAGAATATCCAGTTTAAGATCAACAGCACTCAAGTACATTTGTGCACAACACTGGCATCTTCTTCTTTGATGATGGAGGTACTTTAATTATTGAGGTACTTTTAAGATATGTAGGACTGCTTGTTAAATATTACAGGATATGGCTATATCCTGTGCAGTAAAGACAGATGGGATCACTGACCAACTGTCTGTGAGTAATTAGACTTTTTTTTAGCAACAGGATCAATGCTTTTGGACCTTAAGCCGTTATTTTTTCTTTTATTCCTCAAATCCCACATAAAGGATAATCAATGTGGGCCTTATTTCTTTAAGTGACAGTTAAGGTTTTTATTACTTGTGCAACTTATCTTTTTACAGTGAAGTACAAAGTCAAAAAACATTCCCTGATTACAGAGGCCCACCACACAACAGATTGGCCAAGAATAGGTGGAGAAATATTAAAAAGTCCAAATAGAACTCCCTAAATCATAACCCAAACATGACCGAATCTTAAGGTGGCTCAACCATAAAGTCTAAAGGACCTTCAGAATTGGCTGCCAATAATTCAACGTTAAACAGAACAGGAGTTAAATGTCAATGATCTCACACTTGTAGTGATACAGAAACAGTTTGTTATTTAACGTTTTGGTTTTATTCTCATTTAATCTCCCAACAAGATGAAACCAGGGATTTTGAAGTAACAAATATAAAATGGCAAGTTTAAACCATATTTAAACTGATAATAAATCCATCAAGAGGTTTCATGCAGACTCGTGCCATAAAACACCCTCTAACCCTTAAACTATTCACACAAATCATGATTTTCCCTGAGGGCTGATGTAATGCACATAGAAATATAACGCTTCATAAAACCCTGCTCCACCCACTCCTGTGTCTCAGGTCTGTGAGATATCAGAGATCTGTGCAAAGGTCTCATGCCCTTTCCCCACCATCAATAGTTTTTAGGGGGCCTGGAGAGTCTCCCTTATCACCCCACAGCTCTAATTACCCCTCAGTGAGTCCTCAGAGACAGACGCTCTGGGAGCCAAGCCCCATTCGTCACAGTGCGGCTGCACAGTGGACCTGGTCTGTTGAGGAAAAAAAGCAAACTGTCACACTCTGCTCTGTCATACAAATTTTCCTTCGTCTCAGTTTCTCTGTGGCAGCTGCTCCCCTGCCAACTGTAGATGCAGACTACATTAGAAAGCCCATTCACATCCAGCCACCAGCATTTCGCTGTAATTTGTCTCAGTTAGGGGAGCAGAGGGCAATTTACATGTGAAAGGCCACACCATATTAAAACACTGTTACTAATTTTTTTTCTCCAAGGGTTGCTTATACCATCTTTACAAAATTCAGATTAAACGTTTGCCACTTATTTGTGAATGAAGAATTTTTGTAATAGTAACACGGTTGGCTCTATACCAACTTTAGTAAGAGTTCTCCTCATCCTGCTGACCTTTGAGGCAATAACTCATTTTTTGTGGCTTTTTCCAACAGTGAGATGCCTCATGGCAACAATTTGATCAACAAAGAATATGTTTATTACAAATATACCATTTTACTTTAAACTTAAACACTCTCCATATTCAGGCTTTAATATGCTGGGTTGATAATTCCTTAATTTTTGGAAGTTTACTTTTCCAAATATGATTAAGCTTTTCTTTGTTGAAATAAAAATGTTTTTTCATTCTTTCTTTCACACATCTAACGTATTGTTTATATTAATTGTTAGCTTTATTTTCTGTTTATTTTGATTATTCTCTTTCGATTTAAAGCAGTACTTTATTTTGCTTTCTCCACTGAAATCCAGGGGCACCTTGGATATCATCTTTGTTTTTGTTTTTTTATGCAAATGTTCACTTGATGAAAAGAGAGACTGAGCGACAATCTATGTGCATGCATGCGTGCACGTGCATGTGTTTTTGATGAATGCGCAGGAGTGCATGGATAAGGTGGAAGTATACTCCAAAAGAAAGTGCTGGTTAAACTCCAATAATGTAAAAAAGCCATTTCTTATTCAATGGTCAATCAGTTTAATGCTACAGTTTTAGAAAGGTGTATGTAGCTGTTGTAACAGAACCAGTTTCTGAGCACTCAATGTTCCTGTCTTCCCCCTCTCAACATTATCAGTAATAGAAATAGGGGCTGTCTAAGAACAGCTCCACTTAGTTTAAAAAAAGGTATTAATGAATCCCAAAAAGACAAAATAAAATTTTGTCAACCTTTGTTGGTTATAATGTAGAAGATATTTACATGCAGCAACAGCTAGGTACTAAGTTTGATAATTGTGTTACAGAAACAGATTAATGATGCAATTATGAAATAAGGTGTCAGTGGAAAGTGGATGGGAATAGAAATGGACACAAAGTACTATGTTTCTAAATGGCATACACACTACTTTAAAGTTGGAAGGTTTTTGTGCATGAAGAAAAGAAAACCATCATAAATCATTTCAATACTTTTCTCCTATAAAGAGACATTTCCTGAACAAATCAACTGAAAAACAAATGTGTTTGGAGAAATGTAAAGAAATACGTGTAATAACTTGGTTTCTTTAGTGTCCACACCCTTCATCTAATACATTTTAGGGACTATCATTGAGTCTTTCTGAGTCCAAACCTGCAATCAGTTATAGTGAATAACCTAAAATTAAGTCAAGCTATTCTACCAAACCTAAATTTTGAGCCATAATTCCCAAAGATATCTTTAGTAAGAACACAGTACATCATTAAAAGAATATCATACTGAAAGTGAATCATGGTGGAAACATTAGTTTTCTTCCAGTGTAATTTGTTTTCTGTGAAGGTGAGTAAAATTATACACCATTTCAGGTTCCAGTCAGCTTAGACTCAAAATCTTCAGGTGTCTGAATATGTTTATCAGATGTTTTGCTGTTGGGTATGGTGTTGTTTTGGTAATGTTCAATGTTGTTTTTGTGTCAAATTTACTCTTTGCAACAATGGCTAATAGTTGGTTTTATAGGAGTAGATGACATTCTCCCACAAGGCTTTGAAAGATCTGCAGGTTTTCCCCCCCTTGCAAAGGCAGTTGTTTTGTTTTAAAGCTTCATTTCTAAGAACAACTTGGAGAAAAGTTTTGAAAGATTTTATTACGGTCAAATTTTTTTATATCACCAAAACCTCTCATTTTCACCTGGATTTTTACACATTTTATATCCACTGTACATCATAGCATTAATGAAATACAGGGGTTGGACAATGAAACTGAAACACCTGGTTTTAGACCACAATAATTTATTAGTATGGTGTAGGGCCTCCTTTTGCGGCCAATACAGCCTCAATTCGTCTTGGGAATGACATATACAAGTCCTGCACAGTGGTCAGAGGGATTTTAAGCCATTCTTCTTGCAGGATAGTGGCCAGGTCACTATGTGATACTGGTGGAGGAAAACGTTTCCTGACTCGCTCCTCCAAAACACCCCAAAGTGGCTCAATAATATTTAGATCTGGTGACTGTGCAGACCATGGGAGATGTTCAACTTCACTTTCATGTTAGTCAAACCAATCTTTCACCAGTCTTGCTGTGTGTATTGGTGCATTGTCATCCTGATACACGGCACCGCCTTCAGGATACAATGTTTGAACCATTGGATGCACATGGTCCTCAAGAATGGTTCGGTAGTCCTTGGCAGTGACACGCCCATCTAGCACAAGTATTGGGCCAAGGGAATGCCATGATATGGCAGCCCAAACCATCACTGATCCATCCCCATGCTTCACTCTGGGCATGCAACAGTCTGGGTGGTACGCTTCTTTGGGGCTTCTCCACACCGTAACTCTCCCGGATGTGGGGAAAACAGTAAAGGTGGACTCATCAGAGAACAATACATGTTTCACATTGTCCACAGCCCAAGATTTGCGCTCCTTGCACCATTGAAACCGACGTTTGGCATTGGCATGAGTGACCAAAGGTTTGGCTATAGCAGCCCGGCCGTGTATATTGACCCTGTGGAGCTCCTGACGGACAGTTCTGGTGGAAACAGGAGAGTTGAGGTGCACATTTAATTCTGCCGTGATTTGGGCAGCCGTGGTTTTATGTTTTTTGGATACAATCCAGGTTAGCACCCGAACATCCCTTTCAGACAGCTTCCTCTTGCGTCCACAGTTAATCCTGTTGGATGTGGTCCGTCCTTCTTGGTGGTATGCTGACATTACCCTGGATACCGTGGCTCTTGATACATCACAAAGACTTGCTGTCTTGGTCACAGATGTGCCACCAAGACATGCACCAACAATTTGTCCTCTTTTGAACTCTGGTATGTCACCCATAATGTTGTGTGCATTTCAATATTTTGAGCAAAACTGTGCTCTTACCCTGCTAATTGAACCTTCACACTCTGCTCTTACTGGTGCAATGTGCAACCAATGAAGACTGGCTACCAGGCTGGTCCAATTTAGCCATGAAACCTCCCACCCTAAAATGACAGGTGTTTCAGTTTCATTGTCCAACCCCTGCATTTATTGGGGTGTAGTTTAAATAAGGCTGGCTAGATTTAGTTTTTTTCCCCTTCCAAGTGTCTAAAACTAATTAATTGGTCATGCATTTTATAATTCAGCCACCTCACTTTGTTTAACTTTTGCACCCACGCTTTCCTCCCAACGTAGTTAAAGTGTGCAACAAAGTTCAGTTTGAGTATACTGCTGCCCGAACTGTATGCTTGCACATGAAAGGTTGCTGTGAGCTGCATATGGGTGTACGTTGAATGCAAGTGAGTGTGTGTTTGCATCTGCATGCAGAACATTGTAGGTGAATGCCTGTGGTGTCTGAGATGACGCGAGGCTGTCTCTGAGTGTGTGTGTGTGTGTTCCTGTCTTGGCATCACAGTGAGAACCATTTTCCCGATTTCACCATCAAATTGAGGACCGTTTGTACCAAAGTGAGGACATTTTGCTGGTCCTCACGACCTATTTTGCTAACGGTTAGGTTTAGGACTAAGGTGTGAATTGACTTTAGGTTAAGGTTAGGGTTAGGCATGCACTGGTAATGGTTAGGTTTAGGGTTATTGTCAGGGTTAAGGCATAGAAAGGGTTGAAAATGACTGAAAATCAATGGATGTCAATGGGAGTCAACACATGGTCCTCACTACACATAGCAAAACAAGAGTGTGTGTGTGTGTGTGTGTGTGTGTGTGCGTGTGTGTGTGTGTGTGTGTGTGTGTGTGTGTGTGTGTGTGTGTGAGGCAACATTAAAATAATCTGGATAATCTGATTTTAAAAAATCTGAAACTGATTGATACGAGCATTTTCCTAATTGCTCATACTTATAAACTTATGAGATATGAAAGTCATCATAGCAACTTTCCCCAGAGGAAAGTCTGTTGGGGTGGAAAACACTGCAGACACATGAAGTATGTGAAGTAAGAGTTGTGGAAGAAGGAGGTCTGAATCAGCAAAGCTGAGCAGATGAAGATGCCACCACACTGTCAACCGAGTTGTGAAAAGAAAAAAATATATACTGTGCACACATCCACATTTAAGCTCCAGCACTGTGGATATCTATCATCACAGTAACCAGGTACAATTACATCAGTACTTTCCAGTTTGCTGTGCACTTCTTGGTTTTTCTCTTCTATTCTTCAATTTCCCTGTTTTCCTTCTCTATCTGTTTCCTCTCTGCTTCACTGCACTTCAATGCACAGCTTGTGTTGCACAGGGAAAACACATTTCTGAAAGTGCTGTCAAACAATCACACTAAATTACTGCAGACATGCAGGAGCCAAAAATAAAAAGTGGAAGTGCACTACCAAAAAAGACAATTACACTTTTATTAGAAATACACTATTACAGATAAAACAAAAGTATTCCCCTTTAAGACTGCCAACTGCCAGTGAATATTCAATAATTACAATTTGATTTTCGTTTCATTTTCAGGGGACTGATTCACTCAATTACAATAGTATTTTTTATCTTTTGGAGTTAACAGCAATGGTTGGCCTGGAATAAGTAGGTGTAAGTGAATGTAAATATTCACTGGCAAATCCCCTAAAACAAACAAACATAGGCTGCCTGATGGAGACATCAGCACAGATGTTGCTGATGTATAAAATCTTCATTTTAATTTGTGGTGTTTATGTTCTCACAGTACAAGAAAGTCGACAAAATCTCATATGTGCTATTATGACCCTCATTTACGCTGAAAATCCACCTAATGTCTTCTCCACTTATGAAGATTAATGGGAATCTGGCCCTGCATTGACATATTTGCTGTCATTTTCTGTTGTCTTCATTTTACCTGCTCCCCTTTCATCCAAATCTTTCTAACTCACTGTTTTTGTCTTCTACAGGTTAGGCTGGCTTTATCACATTGAGGTGTGTGTGCATCTAAAGAGACACTTGTAGGTTGTGTCATGTCATGTATCTGTAGGTGTGACTCCTGTGTGTTGTGACATATAAAATGTAATGTGTTTGCAGAGAGAAGGTGTGTCTAATTCTTAATTCTTGTAATGCCAACTTTAACTGCTCCTCTGGCAGCTCTGGGCCCAAGCAGGCTTGTGGTTTCTTCTGAGGAGCTGAACGACTTGTACGTGTGTCTTGTACGTGTGCAAATGAGAGGTTTGCTGTAGGGCAGTATAATCATCCCAACCCAGCATGTACACTTCTTAAAGATGCTGCAGGACAGAACTGACGAGCATCACTTTGCCAGCGGAGGGACATTTAGAAGAATTTGCTAACATAAATGCATCAGTATTAAATATAAGAAAACAAGGGGAAAACTTCATATTTTATCTTATATTTATATTAATCTGATAATCAGTGTAGAAGTTCATATAATGCAATAATGTTAGGGGATAGACAAGAAACAGGTTTAAAAGGGCAGCTAACAGCTTCGGTGTTGATTTCCTTCCTGTTTCTTTCAGCTCTGCTCTCTTTTCTCTGAGGCATTGGGTCAGGGGCAATAAACCACCACAAGCAACACGTGTGGATGGCTTGAGGCTTTTATCGTGTTAACAAGATCAGCTTGACATGGGTGCAGAGTGCACGTCTGTATCTAAATCAACCCTGCTACAAAACCGGAGTGAGGCCAGCTCTCCATGATGACCTGAACTGCTCTGATTGCTGTCCTTTCAGACAATATGCCTGACAAATGGTATAGTTTAAACAGCCACAATGTTGGGTGTTGTAGCCCAACCTGCTGCCTACAAAATACATAGGCTGAAAGCCTTTCACACCTGTGAAAGTTAGAAAATCTATTAAGGGGCAAAAGGTTTTACTTTCTTGTTTTTGCTGAAACTTGTGATTCTCTTTCTTCTTTCCGATTTTGAAGAATGGCTTATAAGAATGGTCCTTTGTGTCATTTTATATATAAGAAAACAGAAAGCCACAGATTAATGATTAATGGTCCCTCAACACTCTCATCTATTTAAAAATAATAAGGTATTGATGAAAAAAATATTTTACTGACATTTATTTTATAGTAATCATTAGGGCACACATGTCAATGTTTATTTACACAAAAACAAATATTTCCTAATGATGTTTTCCCTACTAAATGAATAGACTTAAATTAAAAGTGTTATTATTCTAAAATTGTCAGTGTGTGATTATGCTGCTGCAGGTAATGATGAATTATTTTAAAGCCTCTTACACATCTTTACCAGGGATGCCAGTTTGTGCATAGGTTGCTCTACGCTCACCGGCCACTTTATTAGGTCCACCTGTCCAACTGCTCATTAACGCAAATTTCTAATCAGCCAGTCACATGGCAGCAACTCAATGCATTTAGGCATGTAAACATGGTCAAGACGATCTACTGAGGTTCAAACCGAGCATCAGAATGGGGAAGAAAGGGGATTTAAGTGACTTTAAACGTGGCATGGTTGTTGGTGCCAGATGGGCTGGTCTGAGTATTTCAGAAGCTGCTGATGTACTGGGATTTTCACGCACTACCATCTCTAGGGTTTACAAAGAATGGTCAGAAAAAGAGAAAATATTCAGTGAGTGGCAGTTCTGTGGGCGTAAATGCCTTGTTGATGCCAGAGGTCAGAGAAGAATGGCCAGACTGGTTCGAGCTGATAGAAAGGTAACAGTAACTCAAATAACCACTCGTTACAACCAAGGCATGCAGAAGAGCATCTCTGAACGCACAACACATCGAATTGGATGGGCTACAGCAGCAGAAGACCACACTGGGTGCCACTCCTGTCACCTAAGAACAGGAAACTGAGGCTACAATTTGCACAGACTCACCAAAATTGGACAACAGAAGATTGGAAAAACGTTGCCTGGTCGGATGAGTCTCGATTTCTGCTGCAACATTCGGATGGTAAGGTCAGAATTTGGCATCAACAACATGAAAGCATGGATCCATCCTGCCTTGTATCAACAGTTCAGGCTGCTGGTGGTGGTGTAATAATGTGGGGGATGTTTTCTTGACACACTTTGGGCCCCTTAGTACCAATTGAGCATCGTGTCAACGCCACAGCCTACCTGAGTATTGTTGCTGACCATGTCCATCCCTTTATGACCACAGTGTACACATCTTCTCATGGTTCCTTCCAGCAGGATAATGCGCCATGAATCATATCAGACTGGTTTCTTGAACATGACAATGAGTTCACTGTACTCAAATGGCCTCCATAGTCACCAGATCTCAATCCAATAGAGCATCTATGGGATGTGGCAGAGCGGACAATTTGCATCATGGATGTGCAGCCGACAAATCTGCAGCTTCTGTGTGATGCTATCATGCCATGTGAGGAATGTTTCCAGTACCTTGTTGAATCTATGTCACAAAGGATCAAGGCAATTCTGCAGGCAAAAGGGGGTACAACCCGGTACTAGAAGGTGTACCTAATAAAGTGACCAGTGAGTGAATATGATCATAGCTTAAAGGCAAGAGGCAGGAGTTCCTGTTGTCTGCAAAAATATCTTTCAAATTAATCTAAAATATTATATGTTTTTGCTAAAATAGAAAAATGTCTGTATTTATTTATTTTTTTTAAAGCAGTTTTTATAGACAGCATGTGGTTATTCTTCTATTTGGATGGTTATATCCATAAATGAACTGTTGTCAAAGCTTGCCTTGTTATAGTATTTCTAGATATAGATATAACAACTGCTACTTTTTAACTTTGGAGTGCCTTATTAATAATAATTCTTTGTTTGTAATTAGAGGCCCATTTACAGACCATCTTCTGTGAAATTAGCCCCCAAAACCTAAAATGTATAGTTAAATATCTGGGTATTGTACCGACATCAAGCACAAATAGTATTTATGTACACTGGGGCAGCCAACAGTAGTTTTTAGGACAATTGTAAAATACAGTGAAATAGAGGCTGGTGTAATAAGATTATAACACTCTGTAATTTTGCATTTGTAGTGTCCATTGTTTTCAATTTTGCCATGTTACAATCACAAACCCTGTATTTTATTGGCACTTGATAGGACTTGAATTGCTTGACTGTGAGGCGGAAGTAAAATGATACAAGGTTTTCAAGATTTTTACAATTATAAATCTGAAATGCTTGGCATGTATTTTTACATTCAGTGCCCTTTAGTCTGATACCTCTTAATAAAATCCAGTGCAACTAGTTGCCTTCAGAAGTGTAGTAAGCAGACTCCACCTGTGTGTCATTTAATCTCTGTATCAATACTGCTGTTCTGTGAAGGCCTCAGAGGTTCCTTAGAGAACATCAGGGATGAACAGCATTGTGAAGACCAAGAAACACAGCAGACAGGTCTAGGAGAACGTTGTGGAGAAGTTTATAGATTTGAACATCTCAGAGAGCACTAGTCAATCCATTATTCCCTGCACAATTGTAAACCTACAAAAATATGTCTGTCCAGATAAATTGACAAGGGGAGCATTAATAAGATGTCCCGCCAGGATGTCCATGGTGTTCCAGAAATCCAAAGGTCAGAGGTGAAAATCTGTTGACAGAACAACTATTAACAACAAATCTGACTTTTGTGGTGTGGCAAGTATAAAGCCATGGCTGTAAGAAATATAACAGAGGTCTGATTAAATTTGCCACATGCTATGGAAAAGATTGTGTCTACAGGAAAACTAACACTTCACATCACCCTGCCCTGAACACACAATTATCATAGTGACATATGATGGTGGCAGTATCATGCTGTGTAGATGCTTTTCTTCTACAGGATAGGGAACATGCTTGAGTTGATTGAAAAATGGATGTAGCTAAATTCAGACTGCAAAAGACTTACAACTGGGCCAGAGGTTTGCCTTAGAGCAGGATAATGACCTTCAACACATCTAAGCCATGCAATGGTTTACAGCACATCATATCCATGTGTTTAGTCCAGAACTGAATTCACTTGAGAACCTGTGGCAAGACTTAAAAACTTATGTTCAAAGACAGCCTCTATCCAATCTAAGCTTGAGCTGTTTTCCCCAAAAACATGGGCAAAAATGAGTCCATAGCTGTGCAAAGCTGATAGAGACATACCAAAACCCTTGCAGCTGTAACTGCAATGAAGTAGTGATTCTACAGCATAGTTTCTTAAAAGGGATGAATAGAAATGGACACCACATTTTGTTTTGTTTTTTTATTTGTAAAGAGCTTTTACACCTTGTATCAAAAGTATTGTAACATGACAAAATGTGAAAGGTTCAAGGGGAATGAATTACCTTGCAAGGCACCGTACATACTGTAGCTCTTCTCTAGAATACTGATTCCCTTCACCCCCATACAGCGATGTTAAGTAAGCTTTGGGTTTCACGATTTCCCATAAGGATAATGTTACATGCAAACTGGAGGAGTCACAGTACTGAGCCAGCACCTCTTTCAGATTCATTCAACCTCCTCAGCAACCTCCACTACAAAGTATTTCAACAGGGTATTACAGAGAAAAGAAATTACATTTTTGAAACAAGGTATACATTAACTTCAAGTTTATGTTATCATTCCACTTTTCATGAGTTGAGTTCATCACTTCAGGGTTGGTGAAAGGACATTTTTGACAGGATTTTCTTCCCCTTTTATTGAGGACCGCAGGATAATTTGTCATCTCTTCATGCCCATTATTGTCCATGCTACCCTGCTCTTCACTCTTTCTTTGCTGAGCTCTCATCACTTTGTGAACTCAGTAATGTGGACAGGACAGTTGTCCCCATGTGATGTTTTCGCCCAGGTCACAGCCTAGTGGTGTTGAGTAGTGTATAGCTTTCTTTTTTTTTTTGGGGGGGGGGGGGGGGGGGGGGCTTCCCCCCCCTTTCTCTCTCCTGCTAGCATTTATCTCTCTGCATGGTTTTGGCAGCGATGTGCTTTTCCCAGCATTTAGCCAGGAGAGGGAGAGCGGAGGGGAGAGACGGAGAAAAGGGACCTTTTCAAGCGAGGAATGACGGACGCTTTATTAAAAGAGGCAGGGCCTTTTGAGAGGCTGCCCCCCACCCCTGCTATACCCCATGTGTCTGGCCTATTGTAACTGGGCGGTGGCAGGAACCCCCCACCACCACTAGTGCTAGGCGCTTTGTCACTGTAAGTCACGTCGCAGACTGAAGCAGAGCTGTGCCGATTAAAAAAACAAAAACACACCCATTCACCACAGTGGCTGTTCAGTATTCTGATGCGACCTGGTCCGTGGAAAAAATGGATTGTCTGGCTGTCAAAAAACATACAGGAGGCACAGAGATGGGCGTGACGCACTGGGAAGGAGGGATAGGCAAGAGGCGGGAGAAAGTTGAGAGGGACATTGAATGTTGAGGAGCAAGAGAGGTGAAAGATGAATAAAAAGCAATGAAAAACATGTAGGTGAAGAGGTAAACCTAAGTGAAGGAGGGGTTTTATTGAAGTAGAAAAGAAGGGGTCTGGATATCTCCAGGAACCTGTAGGGAGACCTGCTTGTTTTTAGTTGTGTTGCAAATGTGTGTCTTTAGATACAGGCAGCATTCCTCTAGAGATAAACCCCTGGGCCCCCATCCTCTGAGCCCCCACCCTCTCCGGTCTCTCCACCCACCATGTTTAGTCAAGTGTGTGTGTGTGTATTTGTCTGGTCATGAATGTGTGTGTGTTTATGGTGGACGGGGGTGTGTGTGCCCTGTACCACAGCACTCTCAGAGGGCCACAGAAAAGACAGCTGTGTTTCTGAGAGAAACAGAAAACGTAAGAAAGGGACAGTGGAGGGCCAACAGGGATGCCAGTCAAGACCGTCACGTTTGGAGTGAGTACATCAAAATCTGCCATCCGCTGTCTCAACCTCCTATTCTTCCAGCCTGACTCAACCTTCTCTCACTTTCTTACTCTTTATGTATTTCCTCCTACTTTATATTTCTCTGCAGCTATAATTGTTTCTTTATTATTCAGTTTTAGAAATGTTTAACCTTCTTTTCGCAGATTAATGCACCTGTAACTGTCTCTATGTTGGTAATGAACCTTTTTTCACTTCCAAGCTCAAATCTTATCTTTGTCTCTAACATATAAATAATATTGCATTGGTATCAACTCATTATGCACTTGGTTATTATTCAGGACATGCCCTATTCCTGTTTGTGCTCTGTTTCTAAAAAGCCATTTTTGTTTGCCCTCTATCCACATTAGCCATTCTGGAGTTTTTTCCGCTTGCGCTTGTTTTCAGTCATAAATTAGCATCTGAACATGACTTCTGTCAATATGCACACTGAGCTGCAACATATTTAGGCACATTTTCATAGAAGCTTCTCAGTGGGCTTGGGAGTATCTTGTGATGCATGTGCATCAAAGATTAGTGTAAGTGCGTCTCTGTGTGGGTGTTTATCGTGCTGTGTTTTGCTCCATAATCTTGTTTTTTGGCTTCATTTGGACGTCTGTTTGATGTTCAGATTGTATGATGTCAGCTAGGATTATCTGCAATAAGCAAACTGAAGGTCAGTAAACTGATTAGTAGGTCAGTTAATGAGATGTTTCCAGTGTAAAGACTATAGACAGCTTAATTTACGAAATCCAAGCAATACGGGTAGATACTCACAAGGATCTAGTGCTTATTTTGTGTGTTTGGAGGGTTAATCAGGTTTTAGAGTGCTGTTTGTGATGCAACTCCTTGAAATACAGCTTTTGTCTGAAGATGAACTGCAGTCAGTTTAGTCACCTCTGAAGCATACATTACATTATTTTATCCGTTTTTGGCCAATACAACAATTTCAAGTAAACGAAAAATCATCAGGGAACAATTAAGAATCCAGGTTTGTGCTGGAAAGACTGTGCGACTTTATGTGCTCAACAAGATTTTCTACTTAACATCCGATTAACTGTTGATGCAAATACCACAAAACACTCAAATAATGCAGACCACTATCAAAGTGTGACAAAAGGGTAGGACTAAAAACAGACCAGGTTACTGTGAAATATGGTATTTCCATATTAGAATGAAAATATGGATTCTACATTCAATGATTTTCCCCTCCATCTATAGTCTGTTTGTCCATGCTTGCTATTCTTTGGTTTCTAATTTTCTTTTTCATTATTGTGCAATGTAAAAGTAAGACAGCTCCTATAACTAGTAAATATTCATGCTACAGTAAAACTTTTATAAAGAAGGAAAAAATATTTGCTAAGTTTGATATATTCGAAGTGTTTTAATATGTTTTTTAAATAAGCCCAAAATTGCTCATAGCCCTGAAAATTTTTGATTTAAAATGTATTTAAATTTAAAGTTTGTTTTATTATCTTTTGAGACATTTGTCTAATTTATTTTTAGAAACAATTTAAAAGTAGTATCAAATAAGAAAAAAAACATTTGTTTTCACTTTCATTAAAAACATATTTCAAATTATTTATACCCTTTTAAAAAATCAATGGAGAAATATTTGGCAATAACGGAAACAAACCCTTTTTATAATTGCCAACCAGCTTTTGGCATGTTTCTCCACTGGTATTTTGATTATTTATATTTGTTGATGATCTCCAAGTGTTTAAGTTTGGAAAGCCTCCTTGCCATCACTCTAATCTTTAGCTCTCTTCACAGATTCTCTATTACATTCAAGTCAAGGTCTGGGTTGGTCGCTCAAAATATAAAGTTTACTTCCAGCCATTGTTGATAAAATGAAACAAATCCTCAAAAGAAATATGCCGTAGGCATAAAACATTTTGGTCCTAACTGTATATCTGTAAAAATACTTTTGCTAGTATTGCACATTCAGAAAAAAACTACGAATTTACTAAAACCAACATATATAAAGCATTTTAATCATCTAAAATCTCCAAAATCACAAAAAATATTTATTTCATATACCTAGGTAGTGTACTATAGGCTATGGATTTAACATTAATTGTTAAAATTCAAAATAATAATAAAATATAGTAGATCACTGAAGAAAAATATTGTTTAACTATTATAACACCTTTTATTTATTCAGCTTCCCTGAAATTAAAGTAAAGAGATCTTTCCAGCAGCAGTGGAACATATCAATATTATGTATTAAATACATTATAAAAATATCCACATACATTTTTGTATTGTGTTGTCAGTAACTTGAAAACATGCAAATGAAATACTTCAGAGATACAGAAACGTCATTCATGGAGCTCAGAAAGTTTCTTATATTAGGTAGGGTTCACTTTTTGTTTAATATTAAATGGATCTTTTCATATATTTTGTGATGCATGCAGCCCCTTGAGCAAAGAAGGCTAACAAATGTTGTAAAGTTGTGTAACTGTGCAGCAAACACCATTTGTTTACCGTATCTTGATCCTATTCTTTTAAGTCTTCAACGCTGTCTTCACCCTATGGCTTTCACCTTCTTTGTCATACACAAAAGATCAGAATAACCGTAACAATAATACCCATGACAATCTCATCTCGAGGTGCAGAGGCTGCAGCAGGGCCAGTCATAAAGAAACAATCTGTAGCCAAGGCAGGGACAAACAGTGGGCTGTAGAGTGGGGGTCCCTAGGAGTGTGAGAAAGTAAATACAGAAATTGGGACACTCCATGGACGAATGGTCAGACAGATGAGGCTTGAGCTGGAACTTGTAGCAACTCCATCCTCGTTCACTTGCTGTAACTGTGTCCATGTCTGGTGGCTGCCAAGTCTTCAACATGCAGCATGGATGGCAAGCAGCAAAAATAGAGAGATAAATTATTATTTGTAGGGGGAAAACAGCAGAAAACATGATAAAATAGTTGTTAAATTCTGCAGGAATTACCATATCCAGCATTTAGTGTTGCCCTGCATGAAAAAAACTACGATTAATTTAAAATAGATGTAGATACTGAGTAATGGGAGCTTTCAGATTTTTTTAAGTTTAGTAAAGAAAAGCAACACTTGTTCTTGCTGAACATATGTAGACACCTCATTTCCACCCTTTTGCTGCCCTGGCACTTAAACTATTTATGATTTGCACCTGGTGCTGCGTCAGTAAATTTACAGATTTGTTTCTATGGGTGGGTGGGTGTGCGTGTGTGCATCTACAAAGGAATGATGACTTTGCATTGGGACTTGTTCAAATGCAACAGAAGTCCTTGCATTTTAACCAAAGTTCTGATCATTTGTTCGATTTTTCTGTATTCGCTAAAATAATTAGCATTCAGGTAAATTTTTTCCAAACCTTTTTTTAGCCTGCACCAGGAACAATGTTGTTGGGCTTTTTAGTACAGCAATGAGTGTGAACCTGATTCAGCTTAAAATGAAAGTGAAATTTGCCTAATTACATAAATACAATGGGTCAAATAATCATTACATGATAAAGAAAGACTTAATATACAATTTATAGATCTGTAAAAGTAATGCGTCTCGTTTTGATCTATTTTAATTTTTTGTAAAAACTCTTTGGCTTAAAAATGCTGATGGCAGTTATGCCTTTCAGAAACTATATTTAATCATTCATTTCAGACATAAAAGAGTTATGCAAGTGATGGTTAATAAAATATCTATTATTTTATCTGTACCATAAGATTAAGCAGTTTTAAGACAGTAAGGACCTGCTTTCTGCTGTGTCAGCATTTTCATTCATCTAATTTCTACCCCTTAGACATAAACACACACACACACACACACATACACACACACACACTGAACCTGATTCATTTAGATCTGCTTCAAAACTCACTTAATTGTGAATACAAATCAGTATCATGAAAAAGAAAATAGCTTTTTGTTCTATTCATCCCGAACACTGATGGCTCTATGTGCATGCATGCATACATATGTGCATCTTTTTGGACACTGCAGAGCACTGAGGAGGGGTGATGTCATCCTGTTTGCTGCAGCACCAGCAGAGGAAGCCTAGCAGAAGAAATAACTACGTAACAGACAGAATGTGGGGAAGGGAATGGACGTAACAGAAAAATAAAATAACAAGCAGTGGGAGGATTTGCTGTGATAAATGATGCTATGAGATTAATTTAAATTGATCATTTTAAGCTTCATTATGAGAAGCTGTGCACCAGTCCTAGCCTGAGGACAGCTGCACATTGCACGGCATTGTGTTTTAATGCTGCCTGTGTTACCAAAAAACACGTCTACACAGGCTATTGTGTGCTCCTTCTATTCTGAACAGTGTGATTAATGTGCTCGCTTGGTTCTGCTCAGACCAGAAGACTCAAGCTCAACCACTTTCTGTGGGAGATATGGAAGTGGAGGATGTGTCATTCATTTAAATCCAATTCAGTTAAATGCACCTGAGGAGTTGATTTATAACATGTTACTGTCCACTCTTTATATGGAGCAGGCAAGCTGCACCTGTTTATGTGTGAGCCCGGGGATGGGTGCGGTTCTCCTGAATCTTTATCTCGCAGCACCACACGCTCCCTTCTTGACGTCAGCTGGTAATCACACAAAAACAAGAAAATGTAGAAGTGTGCAGTAGGAAAGCCTCGGCATGAAGGGAGATTCTTCCTGCAGGGGTTAGAGAATGAGTTGCTACTGCTGTGTAAACATCTACAGGCTGCCCAAGGGATCAAATTGAGGTCAATACGGTGTTAGGTATGCTCCAGTTTTTCACAAGAACATCCATATTGTGCTACGTTCTTTGCTTTAGTTCTTTGCTGTTTCTGCAGTGATTATGATGTTTTGGATGTTGCCATTACAGTGTCAGCAAGAGTGAAATATTACAAAAACACAAATGCTTGGGTTGAGTTATTTGTGTTATTTATTTGAGATTTTCTTTGGGAACTTTACATGTTTTCCCACCCTAAAGCTGCATTTGAAAACTGTAAGATTTACATTAACAAGAAAATTTGAACAATTAGAAGAAGATAATTTGTCAAGTGTCTGTAGCAACTAGGCATGGGTCAGTTACCAGCAGTATCACATTATGAATAAATGTCTTATTTTCACTGAATAAAAAAAAGAAGCGCAAGAGAAACCTTAGGTTTTTTAATATCCTGCACTTCTCCCAATATTTAGACCTCTTTTGTTTCTTATTGTGTCCTAGCTTAGCATTTGTTGCTATAGTAAATATTTAAAATATTTTCATGTGCATAATATAAAGTCCTACGCCAAATGTACAGAAAAAGAAAGGGGCAAGTGGGGGTTGGACAGCAGAAGTCCATATAAAGTGAAAAACAAGAGCTTAACAAAAACATATGGCAAAGGACTCACTGAATTGACTGAATATGGAATAGATGAGACTGGCTGAAGAGCTGTAGCTGTCAGGTGAAGCAGAGCGCTGGGGAGAACTTATAAACACAAAAAGGAAACAAAAAACTTTAGCTCTACTTTTAGCTCATTATAGCTGTATTACTCTATAAAGAGTAAAAAGGTAATACAGGTAACTTGGGCAGTAATGACTAAAAAGCAACTATGCTTAACATATTTTTGCAAAGTGCATCAATCAAAACCAAAATACTGAATAAATGAATGCAATTAAATTAGATGTTGTTGGTTTTCTATGTTGAATGAAAGCAGTCAGATCAAGTTATACTCTTTGCTTTACAAAGTTGTGGTATTGTTACTCAAGGTTATCATAGCATGATAATCTCATACTAATCTGTGCCCAGTGGTAACTGTAACAGCTTAGGTAAATTAAATCGTTTTTGAGTCTTTCCTTCTGGTTTCTTTGTTTGCTGTATCAGAATAAAATGTTGTATTTGTTATGTGCTGTGTGGTGTGCTTCTTAATTGTTAAATTGTAAAATAAGAAAATAACCTTAGTAAAAATAACTCTTATAAAACCTCAGTACTTTGCACAGGAGTCTGCACACTACACTTTGCCACTGCGTAAATTTCAGCATTACCAGAGAATTGTCAGATGTTGCTTTGGTGCCACAACCAGCTGTAAGCCACTTTTGAAACTTTTCAGTTTTCATGCCAACAGAGTCTCTTATTTTTAAAGTGATCCCTTTCTTTACACAGTTCTACGTGACCGGTGTCCCACTGAGGGTGGGTTTTGTAATTTGTTGCTATGCCTCTACTCCAGGCATGCGGATCCTTTCTGTTTTTTCACCAAAGCCCTCTCTCTCTCTCTTTCTAGTTCTCTCTCTCTCTCAAAGAGGGCCAAAAGCCCTGTCACAACAGTAGTCAACAAAGTGCTGTGTTAAAGTGTTTTGCAGCATTTTGAGAGGTTTGCACATTAAAGGAATCCATTATTTTCATATGTGTGCAAACATACAACTGCAATATCTCCCTGTTGGGTATTTTGAGATATCCGGTCAGATGGAGTGATGAAGGGAGGGTGTGAGCACAGTGAAAATGGATATTATGTGATTCTAACAAAAAGGTCCAGGTCGTGCTTCCCTGTCATTTTCCCTCAGTCGCTCCCCAATCCTGCTTCTCCCTCTTTCTCTCCACCCTTTCTGCTCTCCTCCCAGTGCCGCATGAGTGATCCCGTTCCAGCGGCACTCCTGCCTGCCTGGGAGAGGCATGAAGCCCTCAAGACGCAGACAAAACACAGACAAAACACTAGACGTACCATGTGCTGGGCCCTGAGCCGGGATCCACTGAACCCTCACACTATGCCCCTCTCTCATTCTTTTAAAGTATCATAAAATCTTCGTATTTACTTTACATTTCCTCATTATGTGAATAGCAGATAAAATTAGGGACAATTTGAAGTTTCCTGCTGCAGTTCCTCTGTTAGATGCCTGCCACACCCTTGAATTTTAAGCTGCAGAAGTAGATTTTTAACCTGCAGCGAAAACTGCAAAAGTGAGGAGTGAAATGAGAGGAAAACTGGTGGTCAAGTGTCATCTTCTTATGATCCTCGGTGTTTAAATTGTCTATTTTCTTTGAAAATATTAATCAGTCACTCTTTTTCTATTTTCCCTTTTCCTTTTACATGTCTCTCACTTTCTCTGAAACCCCTCATTCCCTCTTGTTTTCCCCATCCTTTCTTCTACTCTTTCAGGCAGATGCTGGCAACAGCTTTCTCCGAGCAGCCCGATCTGGCAACCTGGACAAGGCCTTGGAACACATAAAAAATGGCATTGATATCAATACAGCCAATCAGGTGAGAGAATGAAAGCTAACTTTCCCCAGATTAATTTGGCACCGGCAAACTAAACTAATCTGGTAATTGTTTTTTATATTTCATGGTCTTTACTTGGGGTCTAATTCACAGTCAGTCATTTTTCTTATTACCAAAACTGATTTTGAAATGCGCTACCAAAAAAAAAGAAATACTTAATTTATTTATGAGCATTAATTATCTCACAATTATCACTTGCCAGAATGGTTTCCTTCTGTCTATAGATCTACTTTCAAACAAATTAGACTAAGCTTAAAATGGTGAATTAGATCCTAATTTTTCTTAAAATGAATGTAATAACAGAAATGGTAAAATGTGTGTAACTAGAATGCATTTAAACAACGCGAGCCAGAATGTTTTTTCATCCAGAACCTTTTACAGAAACATTTATGTCACCCTGGTCGTTTCCTGTGTTTTTCACCCTGTGGGATTTAAAACCAGATTGTTAATGCAAATTATGTCCACTGACATTAAGAGGATTGTTGACCTATGTCTTGCCACTCAGCGTTGGAGAGAGACTCCCATTGTCAAACTAACAGCAATGATTTTCAGTAATAAAACAAATTTCTCACAATGATTACACTTTATAACTTATGTAAAGCCACTGTAAACAGGCATAACTATAAAACTTTAAACAATTGTTTCAGACACAGACGTCTGTGTTCTCATGTATGTAGCAGTTTCGAGGGGAGGAAAGATATAACGACCTGCAGCTATTACTTTTGGTGTTTTCAAAGTGGTTACAAAGCTGGGAATATTCAGTAAGTACACATGTTTAGCACCCGCCCATCTCAAAACTCCTTCTATAGTTAGTCTACAAAGTGCTGTTTCTCTACCAAGGCTGTTTTGTGGTGTAGATTTCTTCCCTGGTCCTCTGATTTCGTCCTGGATCCTACAGTGGAAATGATGGGAGTAAAAGAATGACCCCAGAAAACTACCCTGGTTCCTGTCAAAGGTTCCTGCAGTGAAAACACATACTTAGCAACTACATTTAAAAACCGCGAAACAACTTTCTTTATTTAATTGTTGCATGCGGTATTTTTCAATCCAACTCATGTCACAGATAAAAAGTTATAAAACAGGCAGATCAAATCTTTTTTGCATCTTATTTAGCATATTTTCTGTATTTCTGTTTTAATTGTGTTTTAATTGTTCACAGTGCCTGTTTGCTCACCACATGCATGGTCTGTTAAGCTGTTAATCAGTGACAGGAACAGTTCAGAGTTTAAGAAATGGTGCATCTCCACCATCCTGCCATCTTTACTCTGAGTGCCCATGAGAAGGCAGCATTATTGATGCCCTCGGACACCCGAAAACTTTGCCTAAGTGAGTCCATTGACTCATTATTTTAACTTCCCCAGTGTAATTTTGGTATCTTTAACCTTTTGTCCAATCAGGCCGCTAAAAAAGACCCAAAATGGATCCCACATAAAAACGAAAATATGAATGAAAAGTGACTCAATTCAGTACCTACTGCTGGACCTATAAAGAGCTCATTGATTAACAATACCATTAGATTAAAAAAACCTGTCCAATAACAGAATGTTTTGATCTGCTGAATCATCTTGAATGATAGTTTAATTTCAATGTGTTTTTTTTTTTTTTTGCAGCCACCCCCTTGTTGTTTTGTTTGGTGTAAATTGTATCTGAGTTAAAGTGATATTCTGCAACATTCTCACAGCTTTGCAGTCATGCAATTAAAGTCCTTTTTTTTACTTACGGAAAAACTAAATCAAAATTAGATAAAACAGCAAATGTGGGTGACATGCTCATCATTTGTATTTAACATGCATCCTTATTATCAAGCTTTACATTGATGGATGCCGAGCCATTTCTGAAAAAGCTGCAGATTGTCACTTTGCCTCCATTGTAAAGTTTGTTCTGTTTGTCTCGTGGGGGTTTGGACCGGTGGGGTTGTTTTCTGGTCTGAGTGGACACCTCCAACTCTATCACCAGCACACATCCTCACTCCTTCATCGTGTTTTCTGTCCACTCCCCCCTCCACCCTCTCTTCTTGTTTCTCATGCTCACCTCAGTTTTGTCTCTTTTATCCTCCATCTTTGCTTTCTCTCTTCACTGTATCCAGTAGAGTGATGTGATGGTGTGCTGTGGTCTCGCCACTCATAGGAATAATATCAGTGGTGTGGGAAAGGTCCAACCTCACATGTCCTGTGCGACTGAAGGTAGGCTGTGTGAGGTTAGACCTATCCCACACGGCTTGTATTCTTCCCAGCCATGAGACCAGCGGCCTGCCATCCCCTCCCCTTTCTTCCTCCTCCTCTAACCGTCACTAGGCGAATGAAAAGAAATCCTCGTCTTGATTTTCATTCCTGTAGACGTGGTTTTTGATGATAATCTCTCTGACTCTGGCATATTGCATGCTGTTCAGTGATATGCTTGGTGGGTTTTGTGAGTGATGACGTTAATGTGACTTTAAACCCCTCGTTTCAGCTGGCATGGTGCTCATGGTCTTTTGTGTCCCCTTGTATGCAAGGTTTGTGTAGAACTTGCCAGTATCAGGTCTGCTCTTCTCTCTCCCTCAGAATGGGCTCAATGGGCTGCATCTGGCCTCCAAAGAAGGCCACGTCAAAATGGTGCTGGAGCTGCTTCATAATGGAATCACACTGGAGACCACCACAAAGGTAAAATGCCCTCTAAGAAGAATTAAAATCATATATTTTTTTTATACCTTCTCAAATCTCACAGGGTCGCAGGTGTCTGTTTCTAGCATTCAGTGGGCAAGTGGTGAGGTTCAACCATACTTTGACACACTTACACACAAGGGCAAATTAGAGTGGCCAGTTAGCCTAAGCTGTTTGATTTTGGACAGTGAGAGGAAACAGGAGAATCTGGAGAGAGCCCACACATTTACAGGGAGAACAATCATAGAAGTAAGGCATCAGCTGGGATTAGAACAGTACTCACAAGGTACCCTGCACTATCTTGTTTTTGTCTTTAGAGAAAGAAAATCCCCCGCTGAAAGAAAATCATCTATGACGTGCTTTGAATTTACCTGTAAAGGAATAGTCTAAGATTTTGAAAAGATCTGGTTGTTTAGTCAATCCTCCTTGAGTCATTTCACTGAGTCAGCATCAGAGACTGTTCTCCCTGCACAATTTCACTGATTCATTTTCACTGTCTAGTTGGATTCACACTTAAAATATTAGGTGACACACCAACTGTTTCTGCCCTAATTAGGCACAAAGTAAACTTTACTGTCCATTGTCTTTTTTTGCATTGTGTATGGTCCTTTTTACTTTTATTAATTTGTCTTGAATGTTGGTACATCAAAGACAATTTTCTACTCCGGTGATCATAAATAAATCTGACTGAGTATAATGTATGACTGACAGTAATAGTACTAAAATTCTAAGATAAATCTCAATATGAAACACTTGTACACGTATTAGACAACAAAATACAGACATAAACATATACATACCTCGTTGCCTGTGTGCTACCAAAGGAATTAAGCGTGTTGCTTCTATTCAGCTTCTTTTAACTCTTTTCTTTAGCTATTATTCATACATACTTGACTTGAACCTCTCAGCATTGCATTTGTCTGACTTCTGTTTACATTTCACATACTTGAATACAACGCCATCTGAAGGTGGTGTGTAAAACTACATATAATAAAACAGTACAAGCCATATGAATATGAAGTACAAAATAAACTATGGCAGTACAAGTATAGAGTGCCAAACAACAAATGTATGCTAAATCGCATCTGTGCCGCGGGATGGTAATTAGAGGCTTAAACAGGTATATGGGGAAGTGTTTCATTCATATTCTCTTATTGCAGTTTTTAAAAAGTTTATCCTGCATTTGTTTTACTTGAATTAAAACCTATAGGAAATGGGCACTGTGGCACTACACCACACAGCTTTACTACCAGTCATGCAATGCTATCACTACATGCAGATATTCTGAAGGGTTACATAATTATTCATCTAGGATGGATGGTAGCTTTGCTGGACTGGTAGCTACACTGTGTTGGGTTCTGGCTGTGCCCAAATGTCACAGCATTAACCTGATGATAACTTTACAAAATGTGGTGTTACAGCACGCAAACGCGTGGTGATTGATTCAGATCAATCTGCCAAATCCTGAGGGCAGCTCCAACTGATGCACTCTAGCTAGCTTTCTGATTAATTCGGCAAATAGTTTAACTTTTTTGGACCTCGTTGACTGTGTATATACCACTGAGCTTTTATTTTCAAATCATTATGTGTAAAAACAATGTTAAAAAAACAAGATGGTTATATCACAACAAAAGTAATGTATCCCTTTCTGATGCAGCTGAACACTGTGAATCCCCACCCTTGATCCCAATACTCACTATGCACTGATTAAGATCTACTTACCCCAGTGTTTTAAACCCGTCACAGAACTGGGGCGGGGTGCATAAAAAAAAATCACATATTCTGCAAAGACATGATGGAGCTTTATGTTCTACAAAAAACACTTTATTTCAGTGTTTTGAGATATGCCAACATACATGGCAAGATACAAAACAAAGTTACATGCAGACTTTATCAAAGGTGTATTATGTACATTGACTATTGCATTGAGCATCTGAGTATCCACATTTTTGAAGTATTCATATCAAGTGTGTCCAACATTGAGAAATGAATGTTTACATTGCAATAGTTTTCTGTTTAAATTTGAATTACTGTCTTGTTCCAACAAGATATCAAAACTTTGCACAGGAAGTACCAATCTCTGTACCCCACTTGCAGTAAAAAAGATAGTTGTGGATTCATTAAATGCTAATTATACTGTATTTGTGTGTGTTTAAACAGAAAGGGAACACTGCCCTGCACATTGCAGCCCTGGCAGGGCAGGAACAGGTGGTCACAGAGCTGGTAAACTATGGGGCCAATGTCAACGCTCAGTCTCAGGTGAGACTGAGAGCTGCTCTAACAGCAGAGGTCCCATCACACACAGAGGCTGCTTCTCAGCCCTTACTCTGTGAATTTAAACATCATAGCAACTACTGCAATTCCATCTGTTAAAATTCATCTCTGTTTGTCTGATATTTCTGTATTTGTGCTTCCTTTCTGCATCATGGTGTGTGCATCTGTGACTTTGCTTTGTTGTGTGTGTTCTTGTATATATGTGTCTGTCTATCGTGTCTTTCTGAGACAGAAAGGTTTCACTCCACTCTACATGGCTGCACAAGAAAACCATCTAGAGGTTGTGAAGTTTCTTCTGGAGAATGGAGCCAATCAGAGCATTCCAACAGAGGTACCACAGAGCTGAGGGAGATGTGTTTTAATGAGTTCCACCCTTTGCTGATCCACACTTGCTGTGTTTTCTATTCTGCTTTGTTTTCATGTGCCTCTCTTCTCATATCAGTCCCTTTAGGCTTAATGAGCCTCTCTTCTAACTCTCTGTCTCTCTTGTGCTGCAGGATGGATTTACACCGCTCGCCGTGGCTCTTCAGCAGGGGCATGAGAATGTTGTTGCTCTGCTCATCAACTATGGCACCAAGGGGAAGGTCCGGCTCCCTGCTCTGCACATTGCAGCACGAAATGATGATACGCGCACAGCCGCGGTGCTTTTGCAAAATGACCCTAATCCTGATGTCCTCAGCAAGGTCTGTGGCTAAACCAGTGTGCACAGTTGTCAAGTGTTTCTGTGCCCATGAAATGCAGAAATGGTTACGTTGACATGTATTTTGTAGACTGGATTCACACCCCTCCACATTGCTGCACACTATGAGAACTTGAACGTGGCACAACTGCTGCTCAATCGAGGAGCAAATGTCAACTTCACCCCAAAGGTAAGAAGCCAAATACTAGTATAGGGCTGCACTGCCCTTGCTTTATTTCTTTCTCAGTGTTAATATGAACTCTTTTCTGTGTTTCTGCAGAATGGTATCACCCCTCTGCACATTGCTTCCAGACGAGGGAATGTGATCATGGTCCGACTCCTGCTGGATCGGGGGGCAGAGATTGATGCTAAGACCAAGGTAAGGCCAAAGTCTGTCCTATCTTGGTGCGATTTATTCTAATTCGACAAACCGCTATTTAAATCATTAACAATCCACTGTTTTCAGGATGAGTTGACTCCGTTGCATTGCGCCGCCAGAAATGGACATGTCAGAATTATAGAGCTCCTGCTCGACCATGAGGCTCCAATCCAGTCAAAGACAAAGGTAAAAAATAAACAATTACAGTAGTCTTTTTTCATATATGGATGGAGTAAAGACCTTTTTTTTTTTTTTTGCAGAACGGCCTGTCTCCAATCCACATGGCAGCACAAGGGGACCACATGGACTGCGTCAAACAGCTCCTGCAGTACAACGCAGAGATTGATGATATAACACTGGACCACCTCACCCCGCTGCATGTGGCAGCACACTGCGGACACCACCGCATGACCAAAGTACTGCTGGACAAAGGCGCCAAACCCAATTCGAGGGCTCTGGTAAGTCTCTTTAAACCATTAAAGTGATTAACTGCAGCATTGCCTTTCAAAAGTATTCACATCCCTTAAACAAACTGCTGCATTTGAAAGTGGAAAGAAAAATCAGAGAGGTATGGCGTTTATTTGTATTGAGCATTGTTTACTCTAATGCATGTAAATAAAACTGCAAGCGAACAATTGGCTTCAGAAGTTAACCTCATTAGTAAATAGAGTCTTGTGTGTATTTTGATCTCAGAATAAATCCAGCTGTTCTGTGAAGGCCTCAGAGGTTTGTTAGAGAGGATTAGAGTTCAAACAGTATTATGAAGACCACGAAACACAGCAGACAGGTCTTACTGCAAACCTACCAAGCTAAACTGATAGGTCGAGCAAGGAGAGCATTAATTGTAGATGCATCTAAAAGGCTTATGGTAACTATGGAGGAGCTACAGAGATTCACAGCTCAGGTGGGAGTATCTACAGCACAGGTGTCAAACTCCAGTCCTCGAGGGCCCGTCTCCTGCAACTTTTAGATGTGTCCATAGTCCAACACACCTGCATTGCTTAATTAGGTCATTAGCAGGACTTAGTAAAAGCTTTGTGACTGAGAAGGTAATTCAGTCATTTTATGCAGGCGTGTTGACTTGGGACACATGTAAAGGTTGAAGGACCCGCCTTCAAGGACTGGAGTTTGATATCCCTGATAGGAACAACTATACACTCCACAATTTCGACATTTATAGAATAGTGGCAAAAAGAAAGCCATGGTTGAACAAAAAATATAAGAGACCCCTTTAGCAACTCACCTCAAGTCAGCAAGCATGTGGAAGACTGTGATCTGGGCAGATAAAACCAATATGGAGTATGGGAGAAAACTGATACTGCACATTGCTGTGTACACACCATCTCTTTAGTGACACATGGTGGGGCAGCATCATGCTTAGGGGATGCTGTTCTTCTATAGGGACATGGAATTTGGTCCAAGTTGTCTGGGTAGATCGCTGGAGCTAAATATAGAGCTACGAAGAATGGGCAAATCTTTCAGTCTCTACATGTGCAAAGCTGGTGACATGCCCTAAAGCACTTACAGTTCTACAAGGTATTGAATCAGAGAGGCTAAATACAAATGCATGCCACACTTTTTAGATTTTCATTTGTAAAAAGTTATGAAAACTGTGTATATTGCTTCATACACACAATAATGCACTACTTTAGGTTGGCTTAATACAAACAATCAATAAAATAGAAGTTTGCAGTTATAATTTGACAGATTGTGAAAAAGTTAAAGAGGTATGACTACCTATGCAAGGCATAAGATCATAAGCATAGTCATTAGACTGTACCCCAATGATTACCACATTGTAGGCAAATGTGCAATTACATGAAAAAGTAAAGTTATTAAATACA
The DNA here is from genome assembly GCF_021462225.1 of Girardinichthys multiradiatus. Taxonomy (NCBI): domain Eukaryota; kingdom Metazoa; phylum Chordata; class Actinopteri; order Cyprinodontiformes; family Goodeidae; genus Girardinichthys; species Girardinichthys multiradiatus. Next base: position 31,594,816 of record NC_061805.1, read on the forward strand.
ATGCCCTTTTTGCTTCATGCCATTATGATTTTAAATTATTGTGTTGTTGTTACAGAACGGCTTTACTCCCTTGCACATTGCCTGTAAAAAGAACCACATGCGTGTAATGGACCTCCTGCTCAAACAATCAGCTTCAATAGAAGCTGTGACTGAAGTAAGAGATCAGAAAAAAATAAAGTAATTTATCTAAAAACTATCAAAGAACATTAAAGATAATTTATCCTGTTTATCACAAGTGTTAAAATGCTTTCATAACTTTGGATTTTAATGCTTTTTTTGTGCTCTTGTTTTAAAACAGTCAGGCCTAACCCCCTTACACGTTGCATCCTTTATGGGTCACCTTAATATTGTGAAGATCCTCCTGCAGAAGGGAGCTTCTCCCAGTGCCTCTAATGTGGTGTGTAGCTTAAGGTTATATTAAAAGCAGCTTAAACAACCAACTTTCATGTCCTAAAATGCAAGTGTTGACTCTGAGGTGGGATTTGTTTCTGTGAATAGAAAGTAGAGACCCCTCTCCATATGGCATCTCGGGCAGGTCACTATGAAGTGGCAGAGTTTTTGTTGGAAAATTCAGCTCCAGTGGATGCCAAGGCAAAGGTACATAAAAAATAATACACATTGGTTTATTGCAGACTCTGGCAAAATTGTCTTTAAATTTGTTTTAGTAAAACTGATGCGTTGAAGCAGATACATCTTTTTATGCTAACCTCACTTGCCCCTCTATTGTGTTACACAGATTACAGTCAAAAGCAGATCCATTGAAGCAGAATATATAAATGTGTTCAGGAAGTATGCTATACCTTCTAATTGCTTGCCGCTACCTCAACAGGATGATCAAACACCTCTGCACTGTGCTGCCCGGATGGGCCACAAAGAGCTGGTGAAGCTTCTGCTTGACCACAAAGCCAATCCCAACTCCACCACCACAGCTGGACACACGCCTCTGCACATCGCTGCCCGGGAAGGTCACGCTCAAACTGTGCGTATCCTCCTGGACATGGATGCTCAGCAGACCAAAATGACTAAAGTAAGCAAATCTTCTGATGCTGTTTTATGTTGTAGCCAGTGTTAGCTGTGGTTATGGGCATAATCTAATATTGTGTCACCTCACCGCTTTTGTAGAAAGGCTTCACTCCACTGCATGTAGCCTCCAAGTATGGTAAGGTGGATGTGGCAGAGCTGCTGCTTGAGAGAGGAGCCAACTCTAATGCAGCCGGAAAGGTGAGGAGAACCAAAAACTCACAGGAACCTGAATAAACAAAAACGTTCCTTTGGGAAATCACTGATCTTGTTTTTACAGAATGGTCTGACTCCGCTGCATGTGGCTGTACATCACAACAACCTGGATGTTGTTAACTTGCTTGTTAGCAAAGGAGGGTCACCACATAGTGCCGCCAGGGTAATAAAATGCATCTTAAGTGAAATAGTTAATTTGTACAAATTATCACATTTGTAAAAATCCACGTACATTTTTTCTTAAAAACAATGGCTTCCTGGTGCCCAGAATGGCTACACTGCCCTCCACATCGCATCTAAGCAGAACCAGGTGGAGGTGGCCAACAGTTTGCTGCAGTACGGAGCTTCAGCCAACGCTGAGTCACTGCAGGGTGTCACACCTCTCCACCTCGCATCGCAGGAAGGAAGACCTGACATGGTTTCGCTGCTCATCTCCAAACAGGCCAACGTCAATCTGGGCAACAAGGCAAGAGCAGACCATTTAAGAAAGAAAAGGAAATACTGGGGATTTTTATCCACCTTTAAAATACAACCAAGTTGTGATATTTTAATTTGATGAATTTGACGCTGTCTTTTTATTCTTGTATTCAGAGTGGATTAACGCCTTTGCACCTGGTGGCACAGGAGGGGCATGTAGGCATTGCTGATATTTTAGTGAAGCAAGGAGCTTCAGTCTACGCTGCCACAAGGGTAAGACTCTTTCATTTCTTTTTCCTACAGCAGAAGTCAGCAACCCTTACAGTGTAAAGCGTCAATATTTGCCCTCAAACAAAACAAAGAGACACAAACCCTCCATGACCCATAGAGAAAGGAAAACCTATTCAATTTTAGAAGTAAAGACTAAAAACAAATATTTTTGCTTTATAGTGTAATTGAAGAACCACAATTAGATTTTTTGTTTTAATTTTTTAGAACAAGGTAAACATAAAATCTTTTACAGTAAAAAAAAATATAAAATTTCTTGCGTAAAATCAAGCCAACTGAGTCAAAGTGTATGAAAAACAAACAAATAAATAAATAAAGCACATAATTTGCAGTCTAATGACCTAAATAACAATAAAGAAATATGCTCTGTCCCATTAGTGTAGATAGTGTAACAGAACTGTTAAAATTAGCCTTCCCTTTATATTTATTTTTTTATTTAATTTCTTCACTTTATCTATAAAACATTTCTCATTGCTATTTAATTTTCGACTTAAATTATTAAGAGCCACCTTGGAGGGTCTAAAGCACCACATGGGGCTCTGTAGCCACACGTTGCAAATCGCAGTCCCACCATCCACTTTGAAAAGCACTTTACCCTAAAAACCTTACAGACAGTCCTAGTATTAACTAGGGGTGCCCTGATTAAGATTGTTCTGTTTATTTTTGTGACACAAGCGGCCTTTATTTTGAAAGTTGACCGACAGGAAATGGAGCAGATAGAGAGGAAAGAGATGCAGCAAAGGTCAACAGGCCAGGACTCGAACCCATGATGGCTGTGTTGAGGACTGTAGCCTCTGTTGTGGATTTTATCTCCGTGACCCCAGGAGTTTTCATCACTGATAATGATCAGTTATACACTGCTCAAAAAAATAAAGGGAACACTTAAACAACACAATATAACTCCAAGTAAATCAAACTTCTGTGAAATCAAACTGTCCACTTAGGAAGCAACACTGGTTGACAATCAATTTCACATGTTGTTGTGCAAATGGAATAGACAACAGGGGGAAATCTTTGGTGATTAGCAAGACACTCAATAAAGGAGTGGTTCTGCAGGTGGGACCACAGACCACTTCTCAGTACCTAAGCTTTCTGGCTAATGTTTTGGTCACTTTTGAATGTTGGTGGTGCTAGCATGAGACGGACTCTACAACCCACACATGTGGCTCAAGTAGTGCAGCTCATCCAGGATGGCAGATCAATGTGAGCTGTGGCAAGAAGGTTTGCTGTGTCTGTCAGCGTAGTGTCCAGAGCCTTGGAGGCGCTACCAGGAGACAGGCCAGTACACCAGGAGACGTGGAGTTTTTCCACTAGCGTGTTTTTCCACTTTAATTTTGTGTGTGACTCCAAATCCAGGCCTCCATTGGTTAATAAATTTGATTTCCATTGATGATTTTTGTGTGATTTTGTTGTCAGCACATTCAACTTTGTACAGAACAAAATATTCAATGAGAATATTTCATTCATCCAGATCTAGGATGTGTTATTTGAGTGTTCCCTTTATTTTTTGGAGCAGTTTATAAAAAAGCATGCACTGATACCTTACTGAGTCCCTGACTGATGCTCTGTTAAATTATTCATAACACTTAGTTGTTTTTGCCAATTACAGATATTTTGTCCTAACCAGGGTTTTAATGGGACTTTTGAAACGTATATTTGATTCAACACAATCAGCAGTTGGCTGACATGTTAGACTAACATTGGCATGTTTAGTCTTTTATATGAATAGTTGGTATTTTGGCTCATTACATATTTTAGTACAGTTCAAGCAAATCATGTGATGATAAAACTTATAAAAAAGGTTGTTTCCTGCCTCATAAATGTTTAAGAGAAGGGTTGTAGCTCTACACTGATCTGGAGCCCGATCCTATCTTTGGGATTCGATTGAGTGTCTCCTAATATTAAAAATATTCAGCTGGTCCTGTTTTATATTTAAAAAAAAACAGGACCAGCTGAATATGCAAAATAATATATTTAGTTTTTAACTCCTAAAAAGCTGCTTTAGTAACCTTTCTAACTGTGACAATGAACCACGAAGGATACAGTTTACAAATACCGCATTCTTTATTTAGTGAAATCTTCAGAATGAATGCCATCATGCATTTTTAGCATTTTTCTCACTTGACAGATGGGCTACACCCCTCTGCATGTAGCGTGTCATTATGGTAACATCAAGATGGTGAAGTTCCTCCTACAGCAACAGGCCAATGTTAACAGCAAAACGAGGGTGAGTGTTTACTAATTCCAGGTTGAACCTCAGAACTACAGTACAATCTTAAGTGACTCTTAATAACAGCAATTTTATTAGATCTTAGATTTTAATTAAATAAAGAGAAATATGCATTGGCAAATGATTATATATGTTACTGAGCATTTTGTCTCTCTTGCAGCTTGGTTACACTCCACTGCACCAGGCAGCGCAACAAGGACATACAGACATTGTAACATTATTGCTGAAACATGGCGCCCAACCCAATGAGATCACCACTGTGAGTTTAAGTGCAACCTGCCTTCTTCCTACTAATTCATAAATGTTTGTTTCATCACTTGCTGCTCTATTCCTGACAGCATGGCATGTCAGCACTGGCCATTGCAAAAAGGTTGGGGTACATCTCTGTGATCGATGTCCTGAAGCTCGTCACTGAAGAGACTGTTTCCATGGTGTGGACTTTAGAAGTGTCTTTTAATACTGTGCCAGTGTTATAGTTCTGTAATAACAATTATACATGAAATACAATTCCAAAGAGTTTTTCCTCTTACTGTCATATACAAATCTCGTTTCTTTCTGTGCTCTACAGACGACTACAGAGAAGCATCGCATGAGCTTTCCAGAAACTGTGGATGAGATGTTAGACGTGTCTGAGGATGAAGGTACTAGATTAACACAAAACCTTAAAACAGTGGGAACCTAAGGTGTTTGATATATAAAAATATCATTTATTTCAACTCCTTCTGCCTTTTGCTCTTTTTAGGAATTGTTCAGCTAACATTAGGTATGAACATTTACTTCTTTCTTTTGCAGCATTCAGAGTCTGCCGTAAAGCTCTGTGTGGCTCCATTTCAAGCTCACGCCATCTTTGTCTCCCTTCTTTTTTCTCTCAATCCCTCTGTAGTGGTGCTTACTGTGGTAGCTCTGGTTTCTCATTGGCATGCACCCATAGTGCCCATATCTGTGACCTCTGTATGTCCCTTCAATAAAACCCACATTCTCTAACTCCTCAGGTGTCTAATTTTTGCCCTTCCATGGTCTCACATTGTTTATTAGTGGCAATCTCACAGATACCTGCTCTTTGGTGTTCAAACCTTCATAGTGGATTGGTGTTGTCTTTTTGGGAGCCTTGCTTTGCAGTGTGTGTTTTACAATGCAGACTATCTGTTAATCTGTGTCCAGTGTGTGCAATTTACTATTTTGACTGTATCGTGTTCTTTTGGATCAAGCAGGTTGTTGAGTCTGAAACTGGAGAGACATTATATTAATTAAATGAAGGAAGGTTTATTGGTTATATTCAACACCTTGGACACCATAACTAACAGCCAAGAAGGCAGTCATAGTAATTATATCCCAAGAAAGTATTACACGGACTGTGTATGTACACAGTTAGGGGAAACTCGGATTATTTAGATCAACAAAGGAATATGCACAGCATATATTATAGTTTTGCGAGCCATGCTGACAAAAATAGACGGATTTAAAGAAATCTGCCATGCAAATTTGGCTGAATAGCTCACTGGAGTCATGGTGAGTGAGGCTGTTGCAGGACCAAAGTGCAGGCAAGAGCGAGGAAGCAGCATGGTGAGTTGAAAAAATGAGTTAATGAAAAGAACAGGTAAACTCTCAGGTGTAGGTTGGACAAGAAAACACAGGCAGATCAAAGGACATGGATCGGGTAGTGGCCAGGGTAGTTTCCAGGAGGAACCAGTGGAGGACAATGACAACCAGAGAGTATAAATGCTGAGGAAGTGTGGAGAATGGAACAATGAAAATAGAGAGGTAATCAGAAGGTAATCAGAAACAGCTGGTGGAAGAGAGAGACTGAAGGCAACTGAGGGAGCGTGGCTAAATAACACAGGTGAGCAGGGAGTCCAGGGAGGTAACAGAAAACATCTAAGTGAAAAGAAATAAGTAAACAATGAGACTGACAAAAGAACATATACAGGGAGAAAACAGAGAAAACAAATCTACAAGAAAATACAAACTAAAACATCTGACATAGGAGTCCAGGGAAGTAACAAACACGTAAACACCAGAATGAATCTAATAACATTTAATAAACTGAAATAGGGCAAATGAAAAACATGGCAGTGCAGAAAAAGTAGACAGAACTCAAATTTAAAACCCCAAACAAAGGAAGATTACAACAACTGAAAAGCAATGTTTAAAGTTGACCAAAAAAATGACAGACAGAAGATCAACAACAGGGAGGAAGATGAATTAAGTTAGGGAGATGAACCATCAGACAATTAAAAAATGCCTTGATCAGAACCCCAATATGATACCTGAGATGGGATTGGAACATTCCTCCTTAGAGACTAACACACAGAGATCTTAACTGAGAGAATATTGACTGAAGATGATCAGGTGTTCAGAAACACAGCATCAAGTAGATGGTTTTACTTTTATGTATTTTAATAAGAAAGACTACATGTATTTCAGTTTATAAGCTACAGTAGCAGGTCTGTTCACAGTTCAGATTTATTTTATGCTTCTCTTTAGTTGCTAAAAAGCATGCATGGTAGATTGATTTTTGGTTTGCAATGCCGTTGACAATCTAGCAAGCTTTTGTGTTTTGATATTTTCTGTCCTCAGAACACACAGATTGTCAACGGGGCTCTAAATATAGAAAGTAGCCCTTTGGCTGTCTTAAAGGCACAAATCCAGAATGGTAAGGATATATCTGCACCGCTTTCTAGCATATTGCAACTCCCTGGTTCTGGACCTCGGGTAGACACCCACTCATGTAAGATTCAGATGCAGGGAAGTTTTTTTTTTTTTGCTGCTGGTAATTAAATCCTTTTTTTTCGCTTCTTACTCTTCTTTGGGGTAAGTAACTCACGATCATCTGTAAAGAGTATAAGGAAAGTTAGGGACAGCTTTTTCTTGTGTTGTTTTCAATGATTTGTGCTGTGGTTTGCTAAAATCCATTTAGGGTAAATCAACATCTGTCTGTTTTAACCCTCAACAATACTTTATAGATGACAAAACATTTGTTTTTGAGCCGTCCTCTGTGATTTCATAATTATCATATCCAGAAGTCTTAGATTTAAATGTGTCAGCAAGTTGAGAACAAAACTCTCATGTGTTGTTGTGTTGTTCATATCCTCATTCATTTGTTAAATGTTTCCATTTTCTTCTGTGGAAGCTGCGATATAACTTAGAAAATCAGTGTAAAAAAACATAGTCATGAGTGTCTCATCTCACTTGTCTAATCACTAAATATCACGGCCATCATTCTTGGTGTCATGTTGCCTAACCCTTCTAACAGCTAGTTAACAATCTTGTTTTCTTTCTCTCTTTCCCCTGTGCTGTGTCACCAACCTGACCACGATCTGTTCGCTCTCTTTGGCATGTTGTTCTCTGAAGGAGAGGAGCTCTTGGGGACAGAAGAGGCCAGGTACATGAAGATGGATGACATGAAAGACCATGATGACGATTTCCTCTCCCCCAAGAAATCACTGGAGTACGAGAGAGGGCTGGGCACAGCGTAAGGGGGGCTGAGTGGGGGAGAAGGGTAGAGAGCCAAACCCAGTAGTTATGTGCCAATACAAGGATGGGTAATAAGGGGGGTGCTCTATAGACACACAAATAAACCCCAGGATGATTGCTTGGGAGGAGCAGAGATGTAAAGAAGTGATTTTGGTCTCACTTGTTGTTTTGTCTCCTTTCTTACAACAGGAATTACTCACCGGCCATTCCCAGGATTCCTCGTGTCTCCCCGGAGACAGTAAATCTGAGAGAACATGAAATAGATCAGGTACTGTAAAGGCTAGAATCAGAGAAATGCAACAAACAATGCATGTATTGTGCACCTATGTTTGCATCAGGCTGCAGTTGTGCAGCCACACACATACAGCACATCCTGAAGTGATCAAAAAGAGGGTTTGTGTGCGCATGGTTTTATAAGTCTGGATTTTCTTTGGCGAACGCCATTTTCGGCATTTTGGTGTATGTATACTAGTATAGATCCTATGCAATGCTTTATAAATGACACCCTTGGTCTTTGAAGTTGAAAATCTATTTGTTTCAGATTAAATTTACATATTTATACATAAATATTGGCAGCTTTACCCATAAATGCATGCATAATGTTTTTTTTCTTAATGTGTGTAAACTGCATGTGCATGTGTGGTCGGAACTACATATATTGTGCACAAATTATAAAACTCAAAGATTTTTCTCAAAGGGGCCATTAAAGAAAAAGCTAAAACAAGAGTTGGTGAGACAATAATGGAAAGCTTTGCTCCAGTACACCGCCTTTTTTTTTTAAATTGCCTATTTTCAAACCAGTTTATTTAAATTCTGGTAAGCTGCTCTGGTCAGTCTCAATTTCTTCATATTGTGTTAGGTCTACTATCAAGAAATCTTGCTACCCTCAATCTGTCTAATCAGTGTAATAAAAATAATTAGCATCATTTGATTAAATACACAGCTTCAATTCAGCTTCAAAAGATATTCTTGGAAACTTGTCGTTCATTCATTTCAGCTCTTTTTAACAAAAATGGTAATCCATCCCAAAGTAGCACATACTTTGTGGAAGAGTGTCAAATACAAAGCCACTGCTGAAAGAAAGCAATAAAGTGCCCCATTTGTCTTGGCACAAGTCATGTAAAGGACATGGCACACATGTGGAAGAAGGTAAGCAGGTCACATGAGAACAAAATTTTAACTTTATGAACTGCATGCACAACCCTCTGTATGGAGGACAATTATTAATGAAATTCACCCTGAATTCACCATCCCCACAGTGAAACATGGTTGTGGCAGCATTATGCTGTGGGGATGATGCAGATAGAATCAGTGTTTTCAGATGTTATAATATAATGTATGTTCCAGTAACTATTAACACATTAGCTCTGAGCAGCTTTCCTGTCCCCACTGCAAAAGGAGGTGCAGGGAGGCTGTTCAGAATTAATGTTAAGATGGCTGTAGCTAAAACTGAGCAGTCCTGGAAGAAACCCTGTTTTAGGGCTACAGAAGACTTGAGACTGGGAAGGAAGTTGATCTTTCCACCAGACAACGACCCTAAACATACAGCCATGCCTGGAATGGAAAGTTTTAGATCAAAGCATATTCATGTGTGTGGTAGAGAATCGGTGTCAAGACTTTTAAATTGTTCACGAAAACACTGCATTTAATTTCTTAGAAGATTAAAATATTACATCAGACCAATAAAATAAACATTTTTAATACAGACGTGTGAGCTTAATGAACAGTATGTTCAATACCTGGTGAAAGGCTGTTATTTTTAAAAGGTTATTTTTACCCTACAAACAAGCCGCATTGGAAGGTATATTCTAATTTATTGAGTATGACTGTATATGGTCACCATAGTGAAACTAAAACTCATTGGCCACCATGGAATTAACTTAACATATGGTCAGGTTTTTCTGTTAAGAATGATTTAGAACAGCTACATATTTGGTTTTATATGACATCATTTAAAGCAGAATGTCATGAAAATTTCCATTTTCTATCTCACGTAGCAACACACTCCTCTACCACTGCCCAAAGAGTACGACGAGGATTCACTGATTCCCAGCAGCCCAGCAACTGAGACATCTGACAATGTCAGCCCAGTCGCCAGTCCCATCCACACAGGGTCAGGACAGCCATAACAGAAGCAAATGCTTTTTATCCAGCGCAGTCTGTTGCTGGGCTTTTTAATCCTCTCATTATTTTTCCCAACAGGTTCCTGGTCAGTTTTATGGTGGATGCTAGAGGCGGTTCAATGCGAGGCAGCAGGCATAATGGTCTGCGTGTCATCATACCTCCACGGACGTGTGCGGCACCCACTCGCATTACCTGCCGCCTGGTGAAGCCGCAGAAGCTGACCAGCCCCCCTCCTCTGGTGGAGGGGGAGGGGCTGGCCAGCAGGGTCATTTCCCTGGGTCCAGCTGGGATGCAGTTCCTGGGGTGAGCGAAGCACAGTTTTATATTTCTCCTAAATAACAAGTAGGCTACTTGCCCTTGAAAAATTCATCGTTGAATTTATTCTTGGTTTTTCCAATTTTTCTCAAAAAAGTTGAAAGAAGATCTCACTTCTCCATGTTATTTTTTTCCTTTATAGTTTTGGATTATAATTTTTTTATTTACTCCTGTGTGTATGGCAGACCAGTGATTGTGGAGATCCCACACTTTGCTGCCCTGGGTCGTGGAGACCGGGAGCTTGTTGTGCTCAGGAGTGAGAATGGATCCGTCTGGAAGGAGCATCGCAACCGCTATGGTGATGAGGTGCTGGAAACAATCCTGAATGGGATGGATGAGGGTGAGTTTAAGTCCATCATAGTTTATTTTAAGCTGATAGCCATTTTGAGAAATGTAACCCTTGCTTCTCACCCCAGAACTAGAAAGTCAAGAGGAACTCAGCAAGAAGCGAATCCGCCGCATCATCTCTACTGACTTCCCTCTTTACTTTGCTGTTGTGTCGAGAGTCCAACAAGAGAGTGATCTGATTGGTCCAGAGGGAGGTTCACTTACCAGTAAACTGGTGCCGATGGTGCAGGCCACATTTCCTGAGACAGCAGTTACAAAAAGAGTCCGTCTTGGGCTGCAGGTGAGATGGGACGATGAGGAGGAAGGAGAGGAGAGGAGAGACAGATTTGTTCATGCCTGAAATAAAGCATGCTGAATTCGCTTTGATTCATCATGAAGTCATGTCACATGTGCCATGCTTGTTATGTTGCTTTTCAGAATTTTAGAGGACCTTTTTGCCTTGCATTTGTTTTTCATTTTGCATGCACCTGTCACCTTTATACAAGTCTGGACGGCCTTTTTAGTGCTGAGAATACATTTTTTTGAGTCTTTATTATCTTTGTTACTAATGTATTTATGCCACCGATAAACGCTGTACATCAAATATTTAACACATTCACTGAAGATGCCGAAGAATTTTGACCTATTTGCTTTTTTTTTTGTTGACTGGAAAGACTGTGTGAGTTTGTACGTATTTTTTAAATATGCTTGAATGTTTTGATTTGAAAAGAAAACAAGATTTTTGCTGCAAAAACGTTTTTCAACCTGACGACCAGTTTTCTTGCTCTACATTTGTTTTAATGGACAAACATTTCTTATCAATTAACACAAAAGAACAAGATAAATTGTTCAAAAAGCAATCCACAGCCAATAATATTGTCCAATTTCTATCTCTATGGAGACCTCCACTTTTACTTTGCTCTCACTGTTTGATGTCAACCCTGGATTTTATTTCTAAAGAAAATGGGTGGAAATATATTATGTAAATGTTGGCCTAAATTTAAAGTTTAAAGGCTGAATCGTTGTTTTGTGATTTTAAGGTTTTTCTTTATTTTGATTTGATTTTTAAAGTTTATTTACAGTTGTGATTAAAAAGCAGAACAATAATAATAACAACAAAATATCTGGTAATTCTCAGGTAGATTCTACCACGGATGAACAACAGTACATACAATTAATTACACACTGTTATCAGTTATTTAAATAAGATTTGGCCATAAGTAAAATTTAAGATGTGAAAGATTAAGTAACCCAACAATTCAGTAAGTTTAAAGCTGTGTTTAGCAGAATAAATACAAAACATAACTTTTCTTTTAGACATTGTTGGTCTCTCATCTGATTGTTGCAGTTTTCTGAGCTGCTTATATAATTGATTCATTAGGATTTGAGCTGTCTTAAGGTACCATTGCAAACTGTTCATCAGGTTGGAGTTATTAAAACTGCAGCATTTTTCTTCCTTTCTTTTTCAGCCATCCCCTTGTAGATTTGCTGCTAATTTGAATCCTTGTTCTGGTGCATGATGCAATTTAAACCAAGCTTCAACTGTCTTGACATGTTAGGATATTGAGGAGTTCATTTTTAACTGAACAACTGCACCGAGCCCAATTTCTGAGGCTGCAAACCAAGCACAAACCATCACCCCCTGTCCACATAACTGACAGTTAATAAGAGCTATTTGTGCTGATATATTGTCTTTGGTTTTCAACAAACATTGTGGCCATGTCTCTCTATTTCTGTTTATCCGTTGAATAATGTTGTTCCAAAAACTCATATCAAGTAGTATAAATTTAAGCTTTACTTCCAATGCAGCTTGAGGACCTTTTAACAGCCCTTTCAAAAAAACAATATTTGCTCAATTTGTTAATCCTAGATCTTTAGCATTTATCACCTAAACTAAAGCTTTGAAAACCCTGAGGTAGATATTCATTTATTTCATTGCACAGAATGCAAACTAAACATTCTTTGATTTCCACTTTGATGAAGGATAGCAACAGGGATGCTCCCCTGTGTGAATAAGTCTTGTTTTGATGGTCTCCAAATTATTTCAAAGTGACATTACAACCTTTCTCAAATTGAAAAAAATGACAAATTTGCAACCTTTAGCTGTGTCTGGATGCTGCCTCCCATCTGAACTATTGTGAAAGCAGGAAAGACATCCTTACTCATTCACACCATGCTCTGAAAAACAAAATACACAAACAATAATACCTAAGTTTATTATATAATATGCTACTGTTTATGTGAACGTAAATTTACCTGCTAAGGACCATATGATTTTTTTTGTTCTGTTTTCTAAAGCCTTAAAATTGTGCAACTGTGTACTTTTTGCACAGCATCAATGCACACACCCTTATTATACCACATTAACTCCGTAGCAAGCTCTCCTTCTCTTCGGGAGTTTGGATTCAGGTTGCACAAATTCAGTCCAAAATTCTTCAGTTAAGATTTGACTCCCCAGCTATTAGGTTTTGATCATCTGTCAGAAACTTGAAAAGATCAAAACGACAAGTAAAATATCATAAAATGTTTACTGTATGTTTTGGATCAACAGATTTTTTGAGACACATCATTTAATCAATGTAAAGATGACTTGCAGACATATCCGTGGTCATGCTGTAACCTCAAATTTCAAATACTGAATGTAACAGAATATAAACAAAATGAGATTATCAGAAGATTAACTTTTTCCTTGTAACAAATTTGTTTCTTTATATTTAGAAACCCATTTATTTAAAGATGTAGAGAATATCAATAGCTCTGAAAAACCAAGTTGCCTTATTTGTTGATATCCCTTTTTGTATTAATGATTGTAAAAGCTTTTTGTTAACACCTACTGTTAAAATAAAAAACAAGTTATATACGCATACAAATATTTTGTGTCACTTTTGTTTCTATCAAAAACAATCAGAAGTTGTTTTTAATTAGTGTATTTCTTTCTCTTTTTCATTATCTTTAATTAGCTCTGATTTTGTCTCCCATCAACTTCATATACTTTTCTATCTCTTCTCTGATCTCTATCTAATTTCTTTCACTTCATAAAATCTCTATTTTCTCCTTTATTTTCAAACCTGTGCCCCTTTTGCGTTCTCCCCCTATCGTTTACCACCTCAGGCCCAGCCAGTTCCAGATGAGTTGGTTGCAAAACTGCTAGGTAATCAAGCAAACTTTAGCCCAGTAGTGACGGTGGAGCCTCGGCGGCGGAAGTTTCACCGCCCCATTGGGCTGCGCATACCCCTGCCTCCGTCCTGGAGGGACAGTCCCCGCGACTCAGGGGAAGGCGACACCACCAGTCTGCGTCTTCTCTGCTCTGTTATAGGTACTGCATGCCCCAACTGTGAGGTGTCTGTGTTAATATAGGACCAGTTAACTATAACGGAAAGAAAAACTGTCAGCAAAACCACTGATTTACTGGAGTAAACAATGTTGATCATCATTAGACATCTTCCCTGTTATCTCAGTCCTTGATTTTCCTCTTTCCCCACGCTGTGTAACTGACAGGTGGGACAGCCTCAGCCCAATGGGAAGACATTACTGGCACTACCAAGCTCCTCTATGCCAATGACTGCGCCAGCTTTACCACCAATGTTTCTGCACGGTAAGTTCAGCTGGATACATTTACACTTTATCAAATATAAAACAGAGCAAATGTTCTTAAAAAATATCTAAGGCTACTTTTCTTAAGTTAAAGAATAATTCAGATCTGTGCTCAACATTGATATTTCTTGTGATTATTTGCTAATAGATTCTGGCTGGCAGATTGTCCACGGACAGCTGAGGCTGTCTCCTTTGCCAACCTGCTCTACAAAGAGCTATCAGCTGTACCCTACATGGCCAAGTTTGTAGTGTTTGCAAAGATGAACGAGCTGCGCGAGGGCCGTCTGCGCTGCTACTGCATGACAGACGATAAGATGGACAAAACTTTGGAACAGCATGAGAACTTCACAGAGGTCGCCCGCAGTCGAGACATAGAGGTCTGTTGAATAACATGGAGGATCAGACAGACACCAGAGACTTTTTTCTTGTTCACACTGCTGATAATAAACACATGGTTGATCATAGTTTGATCATAGTAATTGTCTTGCAGGTAATGGAGGGAATGCCACTTCACCTGGAGTGTTCAGGGAATCTGGTGCCAGTGAGAAAGGCCACACAGCAGCCTCGCTGTTTTAGTTTCCAAGCTTTCAGGGACAACAGGCTTCCAGTCTCTATTAAGGTGTTTTTATTTGGTTTTCTACAGTTTGACTGTCACAATAACAAGTTCACATACCATCATCATGGCCATAACTGTCATATTAATTAGAGACTTTTAATGATGCATTTACACAGTTTTTTTTTAGGATAGACTAAAGATGTGATATACAACTTCATTAATTGGTGACACATCTTTTCTAATCCTTTTCAGGCTGAAATTATACAGTGCATTGTAAAAGTATTAACATTCCTTAAACTTACTCACATTTTGTCTTGTTACAACCACAAACATCCCTTTGCTTTGTTGGAAGTGATAGAGAAAACCAAAATGGAGCACAACTGTAAAGAGGAAAACTATTTTTTTAAATCTTCTCTTTAGAAATAAAAGTCTTAAAAGTACAACATGCCCCTTTTACTCTGAAACCCCCAAATAAAATCCAGTGCAATCGATTGTGTTCAGAACTCACCTAATTGGTAAACAGTGTTCACCTGTGTGTAATTTAATCTCTGTGCAAATCCAGCCAATCCAGCAAATCCATCCATCCACAATCCATCAAAAACTCCTGTGAAAGCCACAGAGGTTTGTTAGAGAACATTAGAGCATCATGTAGACCATGGAGAATATACAGGGAAGGGATACAGTTGTGGAGAGGTTTAAAGCAGATTTAGTTTATAAAAAAATTCACAAGCTTTGAACATGCCACAGGGCAGTGTTCAAGTATAACAAAACCGGAAACCTACCAAGACATGGTCCAGCTAAACTGAAGGGAGAGCCAAGAGGTCCATGATAACTCTCGAGGAACTGCAGAGATCCACAGCTTAGCTGGAAGAATCTGTTGATAGGACATCTATTGGTTGTGGACTCCACAAATCTGGAAGAGTGACAAGAAGAAAGCAATTATTTAAAGAAAGCCATAATTGTCCCAAGCAATGAAGGAGACACAGCAAACATCTGGAAGAAGGTTTCTGGTCAATGAGACCAAAGCTGAACTTTTTTGACAACATGCAAAATGCTCTGTGTGGCGGAAACCTAATACTGCACATTGCTTCTAACACTTTATCCCAGCAATGAAGCACAGTGTTGGTAGCATCAAGCTGTGGGGATACTTTTCATCTGCAGGGACATGGAAGTTGGTCTGTGGTTCATCTTCCAGCTTGACAATAACTCTGAACATACAGTCAGAGCTACAATAAAAGGGTTTAGATCAGCACATATTGATTTGTTTAAGCCAAAGTCCAGACCTATATAAAGCCAATAGACAATTTGTGGTAAGACTTGATATTGATGTTCACAAACCCACTCAAACCAATATGACTGAGCTTGAGCTGTTTTGCAAAGATGGGCAACGATTTCAGTCTTTAAATGTGCAAAGGTGGTAGAAACATACCCCAAAAGACCTGCAGCTCTAAATGCAGCAAAAGCTGGAATAACAAAGTATTGAAGTAACGATGCTGTACATTTATAAAGCACACTAAACTATTTACAAATTTTTATTTGTAAAGAATTTTGAAAACCATATTTCCTTCCTCTCCACCGTTATTAACCACCTGCTGTTGGTCTCATAAAATAGAAGTAAAACACATTAAAGTTTGTAGATATAATGAGACAGAATGTATGAAGTTTGAGTGGTATTAAAATTTCTCTAAGGTCCTATATATTCAAGCTCACATATGTTTACACTGTACATCAGTACAGTTGAGGTCACTGAAAAACCTTAATGTTAGCCATCTTAATACATTACAAAACCAGTTTTGATGTGTGTATGGGAAAATTTTCCTGTTTAAACACTAACTTGTGTATGATTCCACATTAGATAAATAATTGTAGAAATAATCCTTAGGAGCCCCGAATCAATACAGGAATCATGCCCATGAACAATGCTTTGCTACATCATCTCTGGTTATCTCTACTCATAACCTTTTATCTGTGCAGGTGCGAGATAGCAGTAAAGAACCTGCTGGATTTTTATCTTTCCTACGCAAGTCCACCAAATATGAGGACAGCCAACAAGTTCTCTGCAACCTTAATATCACTATGCCTCCATGTATCAAGGTGAAGCTTTCATACTTTGGAGGATAAACAAAGAAACAATCTATACTTAAACCCAAGCTTACCCATAACCCTGGCAAATTCAGATGTAAAATTATTTTTCATCCCACCAAAAAGCTTGTTTCTGATGAGAAAATAAACAGACATTTTCCAAAAGTTAACAAGACAATGTATAAGGAGTATCAATTAAAATAATATTAGTTCTTATTTGTATTTTATTTAAACATAGCATGTCTACACTTATGTATACCCTTCTCAATAAATATGGGAAAATCTTTATTGGCAGCAATAAAAGCCTTCTAATAATTGCTGACCAGCTATCTGCATCTTTCCATTGGTATTTTAATTATTTATCTTTGGTGATTAGCTCCAAGCCTTTGAAGTTGAAAAGCCTCCTTCCCATCACCTTAATTTTTAGCTCTCTGCACAGATTCTCTATCAGATACAAGACATGAGTAAATTATTATTGCTTCCTGTTAATAGAAACATGTTCATAAAATTATAAAATTGCTTTAAATCTGAATTTGAAAAGGTTGTGAATACTTTTGGGCTTAACTATATTTAATGACAATCATTTTTCCAGATTTTTTGATTTGATTGGTTTTTGCTTGTCACTTAGATCATTGGTAGTGAAGATAGGAGGCGAACTCTGACCCCGCTGGCTTTAAGAGAAAGATACAGTGCCCTTAATGAGCCCGCTATGGGTAAGACACTCTCATTACAGCATCGATTAATACATTTACCAGTTTGATATTATGGGGATACTAAAAAAAAAGGGCTGCATGGTGGAACAGTTGGTAGCACTGTTGTCTTGCAGCAAGAAGGTCCTGGGTTCGATTCCTGGCCTGGGGTCTTTCTGCATGGAGTTTGCATGTTCTCCCCGTGCATGCGTGGGTTCTCACCGGGTACTCCGGCTTCCTCCCACAGTCCAAAGACATGCCTGTTAGGTTAATTGGTAACTCTAAATTGCCCTTAGGTGTATGAATGAGTGTGTGCATGGTTGTTTGTGTGTTGCCCTGCGATGGACTGGCGACCTGTCCAGGGTGTACCCTGCCTCTCGCCCATAGACTGCTGGAGATAGGCACCAGCTTCCCCGCGACCCACTATGGAATAAGCGGTAGAAAATGACTGACTGATGACTGACTAAAAAAAAGGCTCGTTATAATGGTTTTCTGTGACCGTTTTGCTTTCCATAATTTTTTTACAGCACACAAAGAATTGTTCAACACCTCTGCTTTTTATTTATCACAGTGAGATGTTAAAGTTTGCATCTGATTCTGTTTCTGCAGCATCAATGAGTGCAATGGAAAGGACAGAGCTGAAGATGGCTGTGATTGCAGAGCAGTTGGGACTGAGTTGGGCTGGTGAGTAAATATTGAGTATGCTGAAGTTGTTTTTTACGTTCCCCATCTGTGTTTATCCAATGTCTAACAAGCATTGCTGGCATAGTGCTATTGAACTGCCCAAGGTACATCCTGAAACCAAACTATGTAAATTAATTATGTGTTGGTTTACCTGTGTTTAACTGTGATTGTTACACAGAGAGATCATTCATCCTCTTTGGGTCCCCCACAAACCAGTGGGCACATTCAAGAACAAGACTGTTTAGGCCTCGAACATATGATTCCAAAAATCATTAATGATGTTTTCTATTTTTCTGAACAGAGTTGGCACGTGAGCTACAGCTAAGTGTGGACGACATTAATAGGATTCGTGTTGAGAATCCAAACTCCCTCCTTGAACAGAGCTCTGCCCTGCTCAACTTGTGGGCAACTCGTGAAGGCAAAAGGGCCAAAAGTGAGTGAATGAGATCTGAATTTAATGCCTAATTTTCCATGTTTTTTTTTCCTTATCTGCCTGTCTCCCCAGTCATTTAGACTACATTATACAGAGGTTATCATTCAGCTGATTTTACAAGTTTCCTCAAAGACATAAGAAAAGTATTTAATTTTCACAATAGTTTAATTTTTTGAGTGGAGAAACAGAATAAAAAAACATAAGTTTTGAAAATACACATTACAATAAAGTTAAAATTTGACTTGCATGTTTTTGCTAACATAATATACCTTCCAATAAGTTAATAATTTCGGCCATTTTATTGCAGAATGAACCAGTAAAGCACTAAATGTCCAATGATGCAATAAAGCTTTTGAGCAGCTATTATATTTTGAAAAATATTTTTTTAAATGCTACACCAATCATCTAATAGTCATCTAATGATGTTATGTTAGTGGCTACAAAAGATAATTCTATTATTGACAAGTTATCACATCACTGGCAATATTGCATTTAAAATGACCACAGTTATTATGTTATTGGTTGGTTTTACATTATTGGTGGCTGCACATGTCAGTAAGTAAAATAATAATTCGATCTCCAAAAAAATAACACAAAATTCTGGCTTATGGGTCCATGTGGCTCACAAATCAATCAATCAATTACTGTACAAATACTTCTGATCTGAGCTTGTTATGTGTCTAAAGCACTCCTGTCTACAGAATCAATTTCCTCCACTCCACCCTCTCCAACAGCAAAGAGCTGTCAAAGGATGTCAGGGACAATAGAGTACATCCACACAAGCCTGGAATCAGTGGTGGTTCTAGACCAAATTTACCAGGGGGGCCAGTGTTTTTTCATGGATTTTTCAAGAATTAAACAAATAAAACTGCAATATTTCATCATTTAATATATTACGTGAGCCACGGAGCCACCTGTGGCTCTGGAGCTGCAGGTTAAAGCCCCTGATCTAGCACATGAAAACTGTGATACTATCTCAATATAGCTGAAGTGAAAAGGACACAACTTAATTTTTAACTTAAATCATTGTTGAAGTAAAACTGTAAAGGCAAAAAATGAAGTTGTTCCAAGGGACCAATCAGTAAAGGTTTCTGTGCCAGCGCATATTATCATAAGAAACTGATTAGGTATTTTGTCTTCAGTCCAGGGGGCATGAGACGGGCAGCACCAGTTCTACATGGACACTGGCCCCTGTGGGCCCCTGTCTAGAACCACCCATGCCTGAAATAGGTTGCACAACCATCAGCAAGAATTTTGGTGGGGAAATAATTTAGACATGGAAGACCTGGAAGACCAACAAAATTATCTTTCACTTTCTGGAGCTTCATCCAAGATCTTGCCTGATGAAGTGAGAATAGTCAAGAGAAAGGTGGGGAATCAGCCCATAACTACATAGGTGGAGCTTGTTAATGATCTTGAGGTAGTGGGACCATAAGAGCTAAAGGACATCTTCAATCTTGGAGAAGGACCTTCTTCCCTCAACCAGAACAATTAAGATGGATCAAGGCTGGCTCTCCCAGTGTGTCAGTGACCAATATTTTACCTACAAGACAATGAAGAAGTGTCTAAAGAAGAATCCAATTAAGGTAATGAAGTGACCTAGTCAGTCTCCAGACCTTGGCCCTAGCTGAAGTGTAAGGTTCCAACTTGTTCTGACTAATGTTTTGTTGGGGGATCAAATTCTTATTTCAGCCAGTAGAATGTTAATCAATTTATGTCTGGATTTGGTTTGATTCTCTGTCCATATCAAGGTGAGGTAAACAAACTTAAAAGTGAGCAAACATAAAACCCTGCACCTCTATCTATTCTACCGCTAACATAACCTGTCCACTCTTTTCAGTTTGCCTTGCCTTCTTGAGTGTGTTTTTATGCATTTTCCATTTAGTGGAGAGCTTATACACAGCTCTGAAGAATATTGACCGAATGGACATCATCAACATGTTGGAGGGCCAACCGCCCCAGCCTATGAGACAAGGCTGCCATGATCTGAACAGACGCCGACACAACGACAGAGACCACCTCCCCTCTGGTATGACCAATGGTAAGTTCTTTGCCAACATTGAGCACTGCGGCCCTTTCCCACTGTGCCATATGCCCTAACCCAGACCTTCTTCACTAATATACATGCAGTGGTGCTGGAAGTTTGGCAATCTGGCTGACTTTGCTATTTTCTAAAAAAAAAAAACACTTAAAGCAGTATCAGATTTAAGTCCTAAACATTGATAAGGAACTAAAATCACAGATGAGCCTAGATATTAAAACCATTCACATATTTAAGTTGGAGAGTGTTGAATATTGTTTGTCAGGGGCAAGAGGGAAAAGAGTTTCTGTAATTGGGACAGACTCCAGTTTCCCCCTAACCCTCAACAGAACAAAGCAGATTGATATTCTGGAAAAATAGATAGAAACTCTTGATAAGTTGTTTCATGTTTTGGTGATATTTCAAAAATGATTTACTAACGTTCAAGCACTGCTGTACTTCCCTTTACTCAAAAATCCCCTGAAGGAAAAATGATATTTGGTTCCCTGTGAATCCCTGTTCATATTGTGTCTTTTTGTTTCCCACTGTGGGAAACTGCCACAAACTGTGACCTTTCTCAGGATTTTACCTCAGCTATATGCGGTGGGACTCAGGACACTCCTACACCCATGTAAACCCTCTGGTTATCCATTGTAAGCTTTATGGATCATTGCTAGAATGAGGTGGATGGTGAATGCTGATAGTTACTGAGGTTATAGAGACTGCTATTTGATGGAGCTGTGATGTACTTATTTATCATACAGACCAACTATCTTAACTTTGTTTTATTGTTTGAGAGGTATGTAGTTAATAAAAACTAAAAATTATCCAAACGTTTTACACCCATAGCATGAACCAACCCTCTCACCTCTTTCTGCTTTCCCGAGCTTGCTTAATTTTAGTATTTAGACAAATCTAAATTCTCCTCTAGATGAAATACACTATCTTTCTCCAAACACTAGGCTTTTCTCTTCTAACTGTGATGTTTTTCCTGATATTTCAAGCTGCTGGTGCATTATTCTGTTTATATAAACCCACCTGGAGCTCCACTGGACAACCAGTCATAAAGTATAACCCATTTATTTCCTTTTAATTAGAAAAATCGAATGTTAATTACTGTAACGGTTCAAAGATAAATGTTCATTACATCAACATATTTAGGACTAAACTATGTAATGCATATTAAATGTGTTTAAAAACCCTTTAATGTGCATTGCAACCTTTAGTAGATAGTGTCTTATGTAAAATGAAACATTTTGTCAATGTTACATCTAAGAGATTCTCTGATGTTGCAGAGTATGAACTCCAGTCGGTTAATTTCAAGGCCAATACATTGATTGCCATTAGCTCACATGTTGCCCCATGTCGGTCCGATTCTACATGAGAACGTTTGTTTCCTGAGTTTGTGATCAGAACATAAGTATAGGAGAACAAAGCTCTGCGTCCAAGCAAGAAATAGACATAGCCCAGTCACCCAGTCCTGGTCGGTCTTGGGAGCTGTGGTTGTGATGAAGAACGTTGTGTGCATCGTTAATTTGTCTGTTTTGAGTAAAACTTTGCTAGAATTAATATTGTTTTTTACGTCTTAGACATGTTTTTAAGCTTTTTCACTGTCTGAACGGTGGGGCCTCCATAGGCCACTGTGAACATGGCCTGAACCTGGCCTCCATAGGCTGACTGAAAAGGGTTGTGCTGTAAGAACATGTTTTTTCTAATCCTGCGAGAAATTCCTATGAGAGATACATATCCATGGGGAAACCTCCAGTCCCTTGAGTCACTAAGGCTCCAGCAGAAGGTAGACCTCAGAAAGGTCTTTTCGTCTTTTATTGAGTGTATTCTCTGGGATGCTGGTGTATTTTGGTGGGGGGTTGTCATTTAAAAATGGGATTCTTTCTCCTCTCATAATCCCTCTTGTCAGATTGGAAATAGGACTCAAACATCTGAATAAGACACTCAGAATTACTTTTAGGATTTTCATAAGATACATTGTTGCAGAAGAAGAGCTCTTATTTCATCCTAAATCTCAGTTAAAGGTTCTGTGTAATTTATATATGCTGTTCTGTTTATTATTTGCTTTTGTTTATTAGTTAATTATGCTGGCTTTGTTTATTATGTTTAGTTAGTCCATTAATATATCTAGACATCAATGCACAAGTTTTACCTGATTTGTTTTTATTTAACCTATTTTTTCAAATATGATACAAAAAAAAAAAACTCTCCCCTTCTTTTATTTAAGTTAAGTTAAAAAATATGGAAAAGATAACTATCTTCAAATGAAATTAATAAGATAAGCCACAAAACTAATCAGATATGTAATCACTAGTGTTCCAGACAGTCATATTTTAGTAAAGTTTAAATAAACTTTAATTTTATATGACAATTCATTTGTCAACAATTTGTCATACATGATAAACCCTCCTAAAGCCTCAAATGACTGACACTAGTTGGCCCTTGGGGCTTTTCTTTTCCCCCTCATGGTTTCTTTCACTCATGCATACTCTTAAGTCTGATTAATTCCATTTTCACATCTGGGCTGATGTGACTAAACTTGTCACAGAAAAGAAAACTAACCTTAATGCTTCCTTAAATAAAATATTACATTTCAGAAAATCTGTTTTTCTTGTTGTAGTAAAAATGTTTGGTTTTTTTTGCACAGTTCTTACTACAAGAGATAACTTGAGTCTCCTTTAAATTGTGAGTTGATGGCTTGGTCAGCATAAAGACAGGACATAGTTGAAAGCAGCTTTGTTTATACCTTCAAAGAGATCATGTTGAGCTCCAGAAGTGTCTGCTTTTATGCTTTTATATTCATCATAGGTTTATAGACAGTTCCAGTCTGAGGCTAAGTACATAAAATACCTTGCTAGGGTATTCATACTCCTTGAACCTTTTTGCTCTTTGGCACATTGCAACAAAAAACACCATCGTATTTACTTGGGATTTAATGTGAAGGGCCAACGCAAAGTAGTGCCTAATAGTGAAGTGAAAACATTTTTTCACAAAAATCTGTGATGTGCATTTTTATCCCCCCACCTTCCTGACTCTGGACTTTGTTGAACCACCTTCTGTAATCACAGCCGAAAGTCTTTTGGAGGATTTCTTTACTGCTTTTGCACATCTATAGACTAAATGTTTTACGTACTCATGGGAAAATGAGGGGCTGTGACAAACTTTTTATTTCTTGACACAGATTCTAAAATGGATTTGGACTTTCACTGGGGGCGATGGCGGTGGCAGTGGTAGGGGTTCGTCCTGTAACCAGTGGGTTGCCAGTTCGAATCCATGTCTGTCTCAGTCATTGTGTCCTTTGGGGAGACACTTCACCCACCTTGCCTGCTGATGGTGGTCAGAGGGCTCGGTGGCACCTGTGTATGGCAGCCTCACTTCTGTCAGTCTTCTCCAGGGCAGCTGTGGCTACGGTGTAGTCTACGACTGTGAGTGTATGACTGGGTGAATGAGTCAATGTAATGTAAAGTGCTTGGTCTCTGGGGACTTGATAAAGTGCTATACAAGTGCAGGCCATTTACCATTTACTATTGTAACCCATGAACTTGCTCTTATCTAATCATTGTAATTTTGGCTGTATGTTCAGGGTTTTTTCTTGCTCTGGTAGGTGAACGTCCACCCCCTCTAATAATTTTGCTTTGAGTATTGCTGTGTATTAGGCACCATTCATCTTCCTATTAGCTCACTCATCTTTTCCGCCCCTGCTAAGGAAAGGCACCCCCACACCATGATGCTGCGACCTCTGTTTTTTTGGGTAATTATGGTATGTTCAATGAGGTGTGCAGTTCTAAATTTCTGCCACACCAAGAATTTTGCATGTAGGCCAAAAGGTTAAATGTTTTCCTCAACAAGAGCATCTTCTTCAACATGTTTGCTGTGTCTCTTACATGGGTCGTGGCAAAGTTATAAATTACTTTCAACAGCAGCTTAGGTGTCCTGTTGACAGGTTGTCCACAGCTGTGGAAAAAATGGACTGAACAGTGCTCTGTGAGATGTTCAAAGCTCGGCATATTGTCTTATAACCTAACCCAGGTTTTAAACATTTCACAACTTTCTCCCCAACCAGTCTGCTGTATTCCTTGGTCTTAATGTTTTCTAACAAACCTCTGAGGCCTTCACAAAACAGTTGGATATATAGTGAGAATAAGTTACACACAAGCAGACTCTGTTACACACTGCACACATTGAACCATGTGTCATGTTCCTTCCACTTCACAACAATTGCTATGTTATGATGGTCTATCACATAAAATCTCAATGAAATACATTTAATTTTGTGGTGACAATGTGACAAAATGTAGAAATGTTCAAGTCGTATAATACAAACAAGATATTTAATGAAACACACTAGTATATATAGTATCTATATAAACTAGTATCTATATTTACTCCAGCATTGTAAAAATCATGTCAGTCATCTTATCTCAAACTATTAATAAAAACGTTGCATAATAGCTCAAATTTAGGGTCAGCCACCCTTAAAAAACAGCTGTATTTCATATTATTAGTAAACTAGTTTAGAATGAAAATAAGTTTCCTCTGTCCAGTCAAAACATATTTGCAGACCTTTTCCATCTCTAAGACTCATCCTTTAGGTGTTTTTCTGACAGAGCCTATAAATTCTTTCTGCCTGTGGTTGCATGTTCAGTAGTTTGAGTCTGTTGAGGGTTAATGTTGGTGCACTGAATGTCTTTTTGGGAGCCGTGTTTTCATTCCCTGTGAATCTTGTCCTCTCTGTGTTTCTCTGGACATGTCATCTGCAGCCTAGCTGCCCTACTCTTCCTCCTCCTCACTTCTCTCCAAACTCTGACCTCATGCCGACCTCATGTTGACCTCTGACCCACATCTTAAGCTTTTTTTTATCTTCTTTTGCGACTGGTGCATTTACCTTTTCTCTTATTTTTACCTCTTGAAAGCCCCACCTTTATAAGTGTCCTCTCTGTGATAAATATCCCTCACACAGACTGTTTTTCAGCACCCACTGGGAGGGGGAGGTGACCCTCTCTTTCTTTCTCTCTTTGTCACGCTGTTTCTGTCTGTGTTCATCACTCTAGTTTATATTCCTCTTTCTCTCTTGCCCCTTTCTCTTTTTGCCCACTCTGTCCTTTCCCCTATTTTCCCTTCCTGTTTTTCCCCTACCCTCCTGCATGACTGCATGTTCACCAGATGTTCATTGCTCATCTCCCTCTGCGTTTGCATGGATGCACTGGGAGGATGGGCAGCACTACCACTAACTTGTCTGAGATCACAGCATTGAAGCAGCTCGACCAAAAGACGTGTTTTTGCATGGCATGCATATACTAAGAATGACTCTGCAGCCTGTCTTGTTCCTTCTTGATAATCAGTCACCAGGTGGTGGGGTGGGGACCACTTATGTCTGCTTTCTTAATGTATGAATGTTATTATTGCTTTGTGTGTCTTGAGTTTAATGCAAAATGTTTTCGTCTCTTTGATGCTATTTGTCAGTTAGTCCCTCCTCTAATTGTTTATGTGTTTTTTTGTGAATTGTAAACAATCAAATTAGTCTGTGCGGGGTGTTTTTATTTGTGTTATAATATGGAAATTACAGCTGTTTGTACATGTGTACCCATGTGTGAACAGGCAAAAAGAGTCAGCTTCCCTCACATGTTGTTTTTCAAATGAGCTTCACTTCTAATACCTTAGAATAATATAACACTTTAGTCAGGAGATCAGGCAATCCTTCACCGTACTAATTTCCATCTTTTCCAAAACTCTTCCTCTGGTTGCTTGTCCCTGCCACAGAGACAATCAAAAGTATTTTGGTAGAGCTAAAATCAGAACACATCTGGTGTCAGATGCTTACATACACATTTTGTTTTAATAGGCACAACACAATAAATGCAGCATTCAAATACAAATCTGATCTTTTATCTTCAAGATAAGTTTGCTCAGAATATTTATGTCAAAATTATAAATCATGTTAGTATAATTCCGAAAAGTTTCAGCTTTCAACCCAACAAAAGGCAGAAACCTGTGAAATCTGCAAACATTGGCAAAAAACATTGAAACAACTGCATTATTATGCCCACAAAGGCCAATTTAAATCAGTTACTTTCAGTTTATCTAGTTTATGTATATAACACCTAATGATCATATCAAGGTGCTTAATTATAAAGAAGCCAATTCAGCCCTGACATATGCAGATAGATTCAGTTCATTCCACTACATTCCAGTCAAACAATTAGATTCATATTAATCACATACAGACATGTTTAGTTGAAATTATAATACAATAAATTAAAATTGGTTTAGTGTCAATTGGAAAAAAAATATATCTTTCTAACAAAACCCAGCTAATTGCATTGAGTTATTGACTTTGTAGCGATCCCTTATCCTGACCAAGCCTGTAATGACATTACAGAGGAACCACTCCCTTTCATGAGGAAGAAACGTCCACCAGAACCAGTTCCAGTATGAGAGTTCATCTGTCACGGCTAGAGATTGTCAGGAAAGGAAGGAAACACAAAAAAAAAAAACCACAAATGTACTAAAGTAAGAGTACTTTTCCTAATGGGAAAAGAGATAGGTAAAATAAATTACACATGGCTATGGTAGCAATGGCTGCGTGAATGGCTACATCAAGGTACAGACACAGGTAAACACAAAACCACTGAGAACTTTTTTGGGGAAAAATAGAGGGTTTTATTCAGGAAAAACAGAGCATACAAAGTAATAAGCAGCAATAGCTCTTTCAATAACTATTCTCATGAACGAGTTTCAGTAAAACACAAGAACTGAGCCAGGAAACCGTTCTAGGAGAAACACCATAGTTTAAGGCAGCAAAAGGTCCACCAATAAAAAAACACAGCTAAACAATGAAGCCCTGAGCCAGGAGGACCTGTTTTGTAGCAACAGCTGTGTGAATGATTCCATATAGGAAATGGGCACAGGTTAACACAAAACTACTGCGTGAGGAGTACTTTCTATGGGACAGAAAAGTACACAAAGTTAATGGTAGTAATGGTTCCATTAATTACTATGTTCAGGAAAGAGAAAGCTAAACACAGAAGTGTTGAGCTAGCACTATCTTCTTTAGAAATGACAATAAAAAAAGGAGAGAACACATTGTTAATGGCAGACATAGATTAAACCATAGCTCTGACTAATAAAAGACACAGCTAAACACAGACGTGCTAAATGAGGGTTTCTTTCTTGGGAATCTAAAACAAAGAGCACACAAAATTAATGGTTGCAGAGGTTCCTATAATGACAATTGAAAGAGACAGTTAAACACAAAAGCCCTTTGTATGGAAGGAAGAATTAAAAATGAACACACAGTTAATGGAAGCATCAGCTTCATCAATGGAGCTAAGTTTAAAATTGAATATTTATGATAAAAAACATTTTCTTCAATCATTAGTCTTTAGTCATTCTTTAAAACCTCTTCTTAGATAAATTTGAAGGTTTTATATACAGTATGCCAATAAAGAACATTAATATTAGCTTAAGATCTGGAAATGTAATCTTGTGCTTGGCACAGAATGAAATCTCTCTCTGTGTGTTGTATTACTGACCTCTCTGTTCTTGCCAGCCTGATAATATGTGTGTAATCTTTTCTTTAAATAATAATGCTTGCATCTCTCTGAATATATAGGTAAATTAAACCTAGTGATATTCATAAACACAGTAGAATCTCTAAGATTTGTTTTATCTTTTGCTGCCATTGTTTAAATTTGCTCCTTAGACTGGGTGTCTATAATTTAATTATGGATAGAGAATTTACAGGAGTCAGAAAATTATGTCACATTTCATATTTAGCTCCAGAACGTCTGTAAATGTTTGAATCTTTATTTGTTACTATGCCCGAAACAGGAGAGATAATGTACACAATGTTTAAAGCGTATTTTTATAAATTTTAACCTGAGATGATGGTGCTCTCCTGCTCCATTCAGATATTCTGAATGTTGTTAATAACACATTTAAAGTCCAACAGCAGATTGTTGCCTTGTATGATGAGACAAATACTGTAAGTGCTAACAAAAAAATGTTGGATTGAGTAGGACTGTAGCTAGGACGGTAAAAGAGAAAGTAGGACAAGGGGTCTTTCTGTCTCTCAGTGTCTCACATATCTTCTGCAGTCTCAGCAGTGGTCTGCAGCCAACTATGAATCAAGTTTCACTCTGTGCTCTGCACAGTAAGCTCTTCAATGTCCAGTGTACAGATAAAGTCAGTCTTACTTTCTCCGTACTTACAGTATGTCCTGCCTTACCCCACTTGGTTCTATTTCTGCTTAGTTTACTCTGTAGAAAAAATCATACAGTTTAAAATTTTGCTGTCACTCATACCTCTCATGTAGACATTTTATTATTTTGTTGAGGGAAATGCAGCGGGTGTGCAGTTTGTATTTCATAAAATCATCATCCTTGCTGCTTATTAGTCACTATCATTCCAGGCTTTTTTGGACAAAAAATAGAGCACTTATGAACTGCATTCAAACACAATATGTAGGAGTGACCTGAGTCCACATCACATTGACATGTCTTACTGACTGATTTTGGAAGATCTATTTAAACCTTTGTTTGAGCCAGCAATCATGTGGCTTTTACAAACCTGAGTGTGTGATTTTTGCATTATTACTAACTATGTAGTGGTATGTTGAATGCATGGAAATGAATATCTGTTCAAAAGAGAGAAAACGGTGTTGAGTGAGATGGTGTGGGGCGTGTGTTGGTTTGAGATTTTAATGGTATGATAAGCTTACATAAAAATACAGTTTCACAATATTATGGTATTAACACAATAATGACTAATAAAACTGTATTTAATTGCTTTTAGGTAAACTGGCTTCCCAACTCACTCATGGCTTGCCACTGTAGTTTTAAAACATCATTACCTCAATAAGAGTGATAGGTGGTGTTCCTTTAGTTTCTAAATCTTAATCTTCCCTTAAATTAATCTTTGACCACAGGAACAGTGAAATGGAAACTTTTTAGCCCTTTTTAAACCGTAGCTTTTTAAGACCTCAGTATAGCTTGATATTGTGACCAGCCCATGGAAAAAATGGTGTTTAATATTTCACTGCAGTTTTTGAGTGCAAACTTATATTAGTTGCATTATTAAGGGGCGGAGTGGCAGTTGCATTTTTTGTAGTGTAGAATATTAAAATTATGGTTTGACCAATCTAAACATATTGGATTTTGAGCTAGAGATGATCAAGTGCAAACCTGATTCTTGAAAATAGAAGGTGACAGACAAATAGCAACCTTAGCCAGCCATGGTTTCATCTAGTGCTTACTCTGTGCACAACACTTGGGGGAAACCCCTCCCCATTGGGGAGATATGCAATAGAAAACTTGGCCCCCACGGCTGCACCACTCGGGGCAAACAGCCCAATAGCCCACATCACAAACCACCACTGCACAAATGAGTCATTTGGTTTGTTCCTTGATAATACTTTAACTTCCTTTCAGCATTTTTTGTGCTAAAACAGACCACCTTTAAAAAAGCAACCTTTAATACTTTGGTGCAATAAAAAAAATCTAACCACACTTCAGACTGATTCTTCAGAGGCTGAAAAATCTTCTACTTGATTTGATGGGATGTTTGTTAAACAGTCATAGGTTCTTTATTTCAAAACATGATCAGTGATTTCTGTTTTTTATTTTTATTTCTAAGGCAGTAATAATGTTATAATAACTGTGAAAACTGGTAACAATTCATCCCTGGTGTATGTGTGTGAGGTTTTGTCTGATGAGAACATGGGATTGCCTGCTGATTGCATGCTTTCCAGCCTGACAACAAAAACAACTTGCCTGTTCCTGAGAGAATTTGAATGCATGTATCATTGAGTGGAAGGATATGTGTGTTTTAGAATAGGAGTTTGTGTCCCTGCTGAACAGGGATCAGTAATCCGTCTCGTCTCCCTGCAGGTGGCAGCCAGCAGAGCAGCACCAGCCACGGCTGGGGTTGAACCTTGGTCTCAGTCAGTCGGTCCGACTGGCTGTGTCTGCTGCTGTTACTGCTACTGCTCGCACCGTCAACACTGGCTGATTGAGCTTGACAACCTTTCTTCTAAAAGCTGCCCTTGCTCTCTTAGCTAATTGCACTTTTATTCCAGCTCCTATTGTCTTGGCCCTACCCCCTCTTCTCTTTCCCACTCCTCTCCTATTTGTCCCTTCAGCCTCCTCTTCTCCTCCCCTAGATGCCCAGCTCCTGGGCTGGGGCACTTACCTCCTCCCAGGGTCCCAGTGCTATGGGGGTGAGGTAGGGAGCGAGGCGGGGGGCCGGGTGTCAGCGTGCCTCTCTCTGTCTCGCTCCAGGTTATGGGGTTACGCAGGAGGAGCTCCATTCGCCGGCTTCCATGCAGTACAGCCTGCCTTCTCCACTGGGTGCCGAGCCTTACTGGCAGGAAGTGTCTAGTCTGGACTGTGCACCAATTGCCACCACAGAAGAAGACACCCTAATGGAGATGTCCGATGTTCAGGTTTGGCCCTCAGGCAACAGCCCCTCCTTGGTTCCTGTGGAGGACTCTTCGCTGGAGTGCAGCAATGCTGATGACTCGGAAGGTCTACTGGGGCTGCCGTACGGGAGTTTGGGCAGACAGGCCAGCCAGGCTAGCGCTGCCAGCGCAGGGGGTGTTGTGCTGAGTG